>NC_057346.1:89781966-90131966 GCF_016509475.1 Prionailurus bengalensis | reverse complement strand
CTACACAAGGGAAAAGGAATAAAATACATGGAAGAAAAGCTTACTTAAGGAACTTCAAAAACATGTCCTAGGGTCAAGTACAAATTCTACCCAATCTCCTGTTTTGTTTTCTAGACAATGGGAGTTGGGGTCCAGAATGTTTAGCCCGAGGTCCAGCCTGACCCACAACTATCACAGAAGAATTTAATTGCATTGGGAGTAAACTGTGCTTCTTAAGGCAGGAAACTCGACTCATACTTTTCAGTAAGATTTTCAAGGGTTGATGTGAAAAGGATTTTCTGGTTAACTCTGAGACGACCTGGAATCTCCATTCCCTGGGCATTTTGACAGATTGGCGTTTTCCTGTGGTTGACATTCCTTAAGATGTTCTTGACATTGGCAAGGTTTACAGGAAGGGCTACCGACGGTGTTAAAAGCCCCAATCCAAATTTCCCCCTTTCTACATTCTGTGTTTGTAACATCGGAACGCGTTAAAATAAGCATGTGACGTTTCTGTGTAATTAAGAAAAACAAGTCCCCTGCTTTGCTTTTGAAATCTAGATAAAACAAAACACTCAGTAGGTAGAAAAGTGTTAACTAGCCGACAGAACAGCAGCAGGGGAAGGTAAAATTTCGGTTCCGATCTGCAACACATTCCAGACGGGCAGCTTTATGTGTCTGTGTCAGTTTGGGGGAGTTGGGAAAGTTGGACTGAAACATTTGGCCGATAGTCTTGCGAGGAAAAGTAGATGGTTTTGCCTGAATCTACCTAATCTCATTCTGACAGGTGCCGGTACAGGCTGGCAACAGCCAGGACTGACTCGGCTCCAACATTATTGCTAACTGGCAGCAGCAGGCAGTACGTGAGTCTGAGTATGTGAAAGATGGGCGAAAACTAACACAAAGCCAGAACTCCGAAACTCCAATCGGCTTTAATTAGTCAAGAAAAATCAACAGCTTGAGAATGTACACCTACTGAGACAGTGGGAACCAGAGGCCTGCAAAGTGTTCCTAGGCCCAGCTAAGGATCTTGTACCCACTGCCCATCTCCTTTGGCTTTTGGGTTTTCCACCTTGATCCATAAGGTGTTAAAAATGGCTATTTTCTGTTCCTGCGAGAGGTAGCAACGCTTAATTTAGAAAATGCAAAAGTAGGGGCACCTGGGTGGCTCAGTCGGTTGCGTGTCCGGCTTCGGCTCAGGTTCTGATCTCACGGTTTCGTGAGTTTGAGCCCCATGCCGGGCTCTGTGCTGTCAGCACAAAGCCTGCTTCGGATCCTCTGTCCCCCAGTCTCTCTCTCTGCATCTCCCCCAGTCATGGTCTCTCTTTCAAAACTAACTAAACATTAAAAAAAAGAAAATGCAAAAGTATCCTTCAACGATCTGGTGCTTAGGAGGTTTGTTCCCACATCCCCGTCTCTTTCCCTGAATATACAGAATATCCTATATTGTGCAAATACTAACAGACAGAGTCAAAAGTCTCTTGGCTAGAATCTACCCAACAGGGCCTCCAATCAAGGTACTTTTTTAAATTGTGTAAAACATGGGGCTCCTGGGTGGCTCAGTTGGTTAAGCATATGAGTTCATGAGCCTGCATCCAGCTCTGTGCTGACAGCTCGGAGCCTGCTTGGGATCTTCTCTCTCCCTCTCTTTCTGCCCTTCCCCTGCTCGATTGCGCACGCTCTCTCTCTCTCTCGCTCTCTCTCAAAAATAAATAAACATTACAAAAATAAAAAAAAAATTTTTCTGGGGCGCCTGGGTGGCGCAGTTGGTTGAGCGTCCGACTTCAGCCAGGTCACGATCTCGCGGTCCGTGAGTTCAAGCCCCGCGTCAGGCTCTGGGCTGATGGCTCAGAGCCTGGAGCCTGTTTCCGATTCTGTGTCTCCCTCTCTCTCTGCCCCTCCCCCGTTCATGCTCTGTCTCTCTCTGTCCCAAAAATAAATAAACGTTAAAAAAAAAAAAATTTTTTTTTCTAATATTTGTTTATTTTTGAGAGAGAGAGGGACAGAGAGAGAGGGAGACACAGAATCTGAAGCAGGCTCCAGGTCCTGAGCTGTCAGCACAGAGCCCGACGCGGGGTTCGAACTCATGAACCATGAGATCATGACCTGAGCCGAAGTCAGTCATTCAACTGACTGAGCCAGGCACACCCCCCCAAATTTTTTTTAAATATATAAAACATGGAATAGTGGAAACATCATTAGCTTTGGTTCTCCTTCGACCTGGGTTTCAAATCTTCCTCCATGGCTTTCTAGCCATGTGAACCCTAACAAAATCAGTGTGCTTCTCTGAGACTCAGCTTCCTCACTGGTGAAATGGTTCGCTCGTGATCGCTGCAGAGTGTGTGGTGAGGATTAAACAATACATGAAAGGGAAATGGCTGGAACTCAGTACATAGCACTCCCATTCCCAGCCCCTCTCACCACACGACACAGCACACAGCCCTCAAGAGGATGTCTTGTTTTCACTGTTGAGTGTTTTGTTTAAATACTTTTTAGGGAAAAGAATTAAAGCTTTAGAAACTGAACCAACAGGGAGGACTTAAGTGAAACAAAGCCAACTTTTGTAGCAAGTTCTGGGACGGACTTATGACAGGTATAACTCATTGTCTTCTGTTTTCTGCACATAGCTTTCTGACTAATGAGAACAGGAAGTTCTTCACGAAGGTCCCCAAATGCTGCGGAACCCTTAGTCATCCCTGCAAAGGGACACCGTGTTCTCACGTACTGGTTAGGACTCTTCTTCGGAACTAGCTGAGATCTGGATTTAGATGGGGGTGTATGTGTGGGTGTCGGGGGGAGGGTTTTAAGGTGTCTCGTGGAGCCAAAGCTTGTGTCCACTTCTCTCTGTGTATCTATTTCATTTTTACCTTCCCAACCTTCAACTTTTTCTTCACATCTCAAATGGCATAAAACAGCTGCCTGACGGTGCTGGGGGGTTCGTATTACAGGCCCCATCACACGAAGATACCGATGCAACGGGATAGTGTCCCCATTTGAAATTCCCAGGGGAGAGAAGCTGACTGGTCCAGCTAAGGTCCACCGCATGCCTCAGTTCCAATCATCTGTGACCAGGCAGGCAGGAGCCCATTGTACAGACATGATGTCAAAGCTTATTCCCACCATCCCGGATGGGGATAAAGGAGGAGTTGTCAAGAGTGGGAGGAGAGGAATGCCATTAGGCATAGACACATCACAGTGTTCCACCTTATGCAGTAGGGAAAAGAGTGAATAAAACATTGCAGAATTTTTTTCTTTTTTTTGGAGAGAGAGAGGGAGAGAGTGTGAGCGGGACAGAGGGGCAGAGGGAGAGAGAGAGAGAGAGAATCGACATGTCCAGTGTGGAGCTCAGCACACGGGGCTGCATCCCACAACCCTGGGATCATGACCTGAGCCGAAATCAAGAGTCAGACACTCAACAAACCGAGCCACTCAGGCGCCCCCAGAATAAGTTTTAATAGCCAAGGTCACCATCTAAGAAGTTTTCTGCATATCCCTTGGTTAAGCCAAAAATTCAGTTAAGCCAAAGTTATTTTGCTCTGTGTCCCAATTGTAGAGGACACCGATGGTGGCCTACCTAATAAGCTGTTCCCCTTTGTTCTTAGCTGGCAGGATCCTGCAATTACTTGGGTGCCTACTCTTCCCTCAGAATGGTCATGTCATGGAAAGGTGACCCTATCCCTGTGTTTAGAAGTAAGTTGGTCTAACGGTTGCGTTGGGATCCCATTTATCTTTCTAGTGATTGTTAGACATGGGCTTATGACACAATTATGACCAATAAAACACGATGGGGAATCTGCTGAGAGGCCTTCTGCAAACACCCTATTCTCGCTGATAAAAAGAAACTTACAGGAACACACCCTATTCTTCTAACACTTTAGTATCTAGGTGTGATGCCTGGAACTATGGCAGCCATCTTATGACTATGAGGGGATCCAGCAGGAGGATGGAAGAGGAGTAAAATGGAAAGAACTTGGGTCTTTGATGACCCATTTGAGCCACTGGGTTAATCCACCTGACTATTTTACCTCTGGGATTCTTGTTTTATGTATAGGTTTATGCATGCATACCTGTATGTATTTAAATTGTGAAGTACAATTGGCATAAAACGTTATAAAGTATAAGACATAATGATTCAATATTTGTACGCATTGCAAAATTCATCTAGTTAACATGCCACCGTATATAGCTACCAATTTTTTTTCTTGTAATGAGAACTTTTAAGATCTGCTCTCTTAACTTTCAGATATGAAATATGGTATTCTTAACTGTAATCACCATGTTATACATTGCATCCTAGATTCTTGTTACTTGATGAAAGAAATATTCTTATTGTTTAAGCCAGTTGAGTTTTTGTTACTTGCATCCCCAAACACCCTGATGCACCTCCTCATTAATACAAATCACAGAGCTACAAAAAAGACACACTTTCATAAAAAGCTGACTTCATACCTTGGAGAATAATTCTGCAGATGCTTAGGAGAAGATGTCCCTTAGGCAACATCGATATGATAGCCAAGAAATCATAAATCATTTCTAATGCTCCCAGAGCCTTCTCGAGACACAACGTTTTGCAAACAGACCAACATTATTTTTGTGTATTTATAAAAACGAACTCAGAGGAATTATTTGTTTAGAGTAGGCTCTTTATGCTTCAGAGTCTGCTCCTTCAGACAGGGTGTTGGAGAAGTTTAAAGTGGTTTCATTGTGCTTTCTGCTTGCTCCAGTTTGATAGGCCGTGTTCTCATGACAGGTCTGTCCCTGCAGTGGGTGTCTGCGAAGCTTTGATGTGGGTTGCGTTCGGACAGCCTAATACTTGGGAAAAAATGTGCTGAAATTGAGCAAGATTGCTTTCTGCCCAGCTGTTCTCCAAAGGCTCAGACATTTTTAGCACTGAGCAAAGAAGCTTGTATTTGTTTTGACAGTCTTGGCAGGGAGAACAATGGTTGATTATCCCCGTACTTTACTAACAAATAAAACTGCCTCCAGCAGAGATAAAATATGGGTCTTGACTTGATTGCATTTCATGTCCAAGAGAATTATCTTCTATTCAGTGTGATGCCCTTTCATTATGCAGTGTATCTTTTTCCTTCTTTCTTCTTGCCTCCCAGAGTAACCCGTGGCTTTCACTCTGAGAAGGCAGATTCCCCAAATCACCACGGGCATGGCCATTTGATTATCGTCTAAAACATGTATTTTCACTTCTCCAATTTGATTTCTTAGAAGCTTTTTTTTGGTTGTTTGTGTTTGGTTATCCAGATGCGTATGGTAGTGACTTCTCTAATTTTCTGTCTGCTTGCTGCTGGTATTTGTTTGGGCCACTGATACAGTTTGAGCACGTAGGAGTCTTGGATTTTACATCAGAGCTATGTTTAAAAGGGCTGTCCCACATGACTTTCTTCACCCATGCAGAGAAGTGTCTTGCACAGAACTATTGTTTTCTTTAAAACAAAGGACCCTTTCAATAGTTTCATGAAAACATTTCTCTTTTTTGCTCTATTATTTGCTACCTTCTGGACAATGCAAGGACTTTAGGAGAATACTTCATTTATTCCCTTCTGCCTAGGTAGGTTTGGGAAGGTATTTACGAAGATACACCTTACCAGGTAAAAAAGCAGGGGACGACATTCCAGGTAATGAGAGGAGTCAGCCTGTGGGCTCCCCCGTCTGACCCCTGCTTTCTCTCCTCTGTGGCCCGTGAGGCTGGCTGCCATTACCGCATCACCAAGTGGCATCACCTCCGGCTTTCTGTTTTATAGCTAATGGGCGGTCCTGGCAGGGGGCTGTGAGATTAGAGCGACTGGACTATGTCTTCTCTCCCTCCCCGGCTCCCTCCAAGCCTACATGTTCTGACTTCAGCTGCATCTTCCCTGGGCCACAGCTCCTGTCAGATGCTCCCGCTTGCAGGCTCCAACTGTTGCCCATATCTGCTAACGCCACTCCTTCCTCCTGCCTCTCGGGACATTTGCAGTAACTAAGGATAGCTCCCTGTTCTTGTTAGTCACCAGGTGATGGGTTCCCCTAACTTAGCCCTCGCCTCTGCCCATGGTCCCTAGGATGAACTTCCTGGCAGGGCGCCATCTTCTTCCTGTTGTGACCCTTGCTTGACGTTGATACATCAGGGAGAGAAAAGTAGGGTGTTCTCAGGGACAGGAGCACAGTTTCGTGTGGTCTGACCCGGGAGCTGAGATGAGGGAGGCCTGGAGACGACCCGGGGAATTAGGAAGGGGCCTTACCACGAGGGTCTGCCCAATCCAGTCCAGACTTCACCCTGTGGGCTATGGGAGTCAGCGACGGTTGGTAGAATTAAAGTGACATGGCCAGGCCTGCTCTCTGCAAGGGTCCCTCTGGTGCAGCAGAACAGGGGGGAGATTAGGAAGGAGGGACCGGATGCAGGGAGACTAGGCTGGAAGCAGTCGCTTTAATATTCCATACTCAGTGACTGCCCAGTGTACAGATAATCAAACCCAAACTCCTAGCTGTGGTCTACAAAGCCCTACTTGATTTGGCCTCTACCTACCAGTCTGGCCTCAGTTATGCTCCCCACCTCCCACGCCCTACCACTTGTTCACCACATCTTTTCTCCACAAACATGTCAAGTTCCTTCCGGCCCCCGGGCTTTGCAGTTGTGTCCTCGTGCTAGGACACAATTCCCTTTTCATCATTCAGGTCTCAGTTCAACGATTACATCCTCCAAGAGGATTTTAACAGGGTGCTCTCTCCAAAGTGACTTCCTCTGGAAGCCACATGTTATTGGAGGTTTTCTACCCATAGGACTTATTACTGTCTGGGGTATTTTCTTTACTTAGTTGTTGACTTGTGTATTATCTGCCTCCCTCCTCTAGAACATAGAGTGTTCAGAGAGTGACCTGGTGTATCACTGGTACATCTAGTTCCTGGAAGACTACCGGACACAGAATAGATGCTCAACCACTATTTCTGGAATGAATGAATGGATGAATGAATGAACCTATCTTTCCATTGGGCTCCTAAACATCCATCCCCCTCATACACACATTCCACCCTTTATCGCCCCCACTCCACTTCTCTCAGCAATAAATTAAGGACCTTTTCAGCAAAGACCATCACTGCTGATGCCAAAGGGTGTCTCTGTTGGGGAAAGATTCCTATGGGAAGTGGAATCTGATGTGGTCTTCAAAGTGAGGCGGGGGACTTGTACGTGAGCAGCCATTCGGCAGTGAACTCAGGAGCTAGAACACCAAAAACCAAATCCAACCAAAACTTCCAGACCAAACCATTCACAAAATAAAAGCACTAGGACACTATTATTTTCCTAGTGCTGTGTGGCAAACACTCAGCACCCCCTGAGTGCTGTGTGTAAAAAACAGTGCTTACTTACTGTCTCCCGATTCTATAGGTCAACAGTCCACACAGGCTCTTCTGGGCTCTGAGCCGTGGACCTCAGGGTTGAAGTCAAGGTGTCAGCTAGCTGGGCTCTTATCTGAGGTCTCTAGAGAAGCTTCTACTTCCAGACCCACTCAGGGTGTTGAGAGAATCCAATCCTTGAGGTTGTGGGACTGAGATCCCTCCTGGCTGACTGTCAGAGGCAGATGTCTCTCTCAGCTCCATAAGGCCACTGGGATTCGTTCTCACATAGCCCCTCCATCTTCGAGTGAGAAACAGCATGCCAAATCCTTCTTGCTCTTCAAATCTCTCTGACTTTACCTTCTGCCATCCTTTTCCACTTTGAAGGGCTCATGTGATTACATTGGGCCCACCTAGTTAATCCAGGATCATCTTCCTATGTTAAGGTCAACGGATCAGCAACTTCAGTACAACTACAATGTCCCTTTGCCCATGTAACCTAACACTTTCGTGGGTGTAATGCTAGGACCAAGGGTCGTGGGCACCAAAATTCTGCCCACCACAGACACAGACAAAAAATGGACCAAAGTAGCTCCTGGAAAGGACTGAAGGACCTCAAAGAAAGGCCCAGTCTCCATAAGGATAAAAAGGCAATTGCCCTTTTGATTTTGTCGGAAGTTCTATCTTCATCTCTCTTTTTAGAACTTAGTCACCTTCCCGATGGAATACAAAATTTTACGTTCTCTTGGTTAGAGGTAACCAGGGTCTTAATAATTTTTCAAAGAGTGATGATTATGAATCGAGCTGTTCTTGACAGCTGGATCTTTTGTTCATCCAGGGCTGATGGGTCCATTCTAGATGATGATTTTCTTCCAGCTTCTCTAAACACGGCCAAGCAGATGGCGTACATGTAGATTCACAGCAGCGCCCAGTGAATCAGAATTGCTGGTGTGAAACTGGGATCTGTATTTCTAACTTGTCGTCAAGGTTATCCTTAAGCCCTTGATGGTTGAACCACACATCTCTCTTCTTCCCCCGTATCATGGCAAAACTCCATCATCCCAAGTATCAAGAGAAAGTCCCAAATCATTTCCTGAGAGAAATGCCAGGCAATGCTAATAGTTTCTAGCTCATGAGGAAGCCATCTTGGCTTCTATGTTAAGTCAGAAGGATATCTCAAACCCTGGGGAAGAAGCCTGGAGTAAGGGAGAGAGAGGGGAGGGGAGGGAGCCAACATGGCTGAGTAAGTGCTTGCTGGGTACAGAGAAGCAGGTTTTCCACTCTACAGACAGAGACAGGCAGGAGGTAGGCACACAGTACACATTTCACTATTTGTCCTGAAGCTGGCCTCTCTGACAGTCAGGAGAGAGCTTTCCCTCCATCGCCTCTCAATTCCTGCCGCATCCCAAGAAGGAGAGCCAAGCCCCGTGGTGGCTTCAGCCTCAGGAATGTCACAGTGCAGGTGCCTCTGGATTTATTGCACTCCCGCCTCAAAGACAAATGCTGGGTTTCATTGCATCCCATTTATCGTGCTTCCTCCCTGCCTGCTTTGTCCACTCATCTCTTACCCCAGGCTTGTGGTAAAGTGTACTGGCACAGATTTGGGTGCAGATAACAGCTGCTTGGAGGTGACTGGGGAGGTGTGAATTCGGGGCTGTCGCTTCATTCCCCATTTAGGCAGCTGGCCAGCACCTGGATGATTTTTCTGGATTTGCCAAACACACATCTGAAGATGAGAGTTCGGGGAGTGTGATGGGAACAGGGAGGCACATGGGTGCTGAGGAAAAGGGGGCTTTGGAGGCAGCAGGACCCAGACTTTGAACCCATGCCTGGCACTTCCTGTGTGTCAAGTCATCCAACCTCCCTGGGCCTCATTTTCATTGTCATTTAAAAACAGGGCTTTGGGGACACCTGGGGGGCTCAGTCGGTTAAGCGTCTGACTTCAGCTCAGGTCACGATCACGTGGCTCATGGGTTCAAGCCCCACGTCAGGCTCTGTGCTGACAGCTCAGAGCCTGGAACCCGCTTTGGATTCTATGTGTCCCTCTGCCTCTCCCCTGCTTGTGCTCTCTCTCTCTCAAAAATAAAATAAATATTAAAGACATTTTTAAAAAACAGGGCTTTGATCTATTCCTTATAGATTTTGTTTTGTGGATTAAATGAAACAATATCAAAGTGTTTGTCAAAATGCTGGTCACATGATAGGCCTTCATTTATATTAGGACCTTTCCTCCAACATTACAAACCTGCTTGGCAGGGCGCCTGGGTGGCTCAGTCGGTTAGAAGTCTGACTTAAGCTCAGGTCATGATCTCACAGTTCATGGGTTTGAGGCCCGAATCAGGCTCTGTGCTGACAGCTCGGAGCCTGAAGCCTGCTTCACATTCTGTGTCTCCCTCTCTCTCTCTGCCCCTCCCCTGCTCGTGCTCTGTGTCTCTCTCACTCAAAAATAAATAAACATTAAAAAAAAAAACCTGCTTGGCAAGTTAGTTCACAGCTCAGTGCCTCAGTTTCCGCATTTGTAAAGCAGGGACAATAATAATACGTCATAGGGTTGTTGTGAGGCTTAAATGAATGAATAAATGCAAAACTCATTAGAATAGTGCTGAGCACATAGAACGTTTTCAAGAGACAAGCATGATAAATTACATGCCTACATTGTGTCCCCATCTCATTAGGGGCATGAGGAAATGCGATGGAGAAGGCTGGAAACCCACAGTCCCAAGGTAGGTCCAGTCTCCCTCAGGACAAGAAAGTAACTACCCTTCTGCTTTTGTAGACAAATCTTCCTTTCCTCTCCGGAATTGAAGAGCCTTCCCCTGCACAGGAGGCCCAGCCAACTCCCTCTTCTTTCTATGTAAATTCAAGAGTGCAGACAAATTATATTAATTATCCTCTACAGCCTAATAAATCATCCCAAAACTTAGTGGTTAAAAGCAAACATTGAGGTTTCTGGGGGTCAGGAATCTGGGAGCATCGCAGTTAAGTGCTTGTGGCTGAGGGTGTCTCATAAGGTTGTAGCCAAGGTTGTGGTCAGAGCTGTATTAATCTGAAGGCCTGACTGGGACTGATGGACCTATTCCCAAGACAGTCACTCATTTGGCTGTTGGCAGGGGGCCTTAGTTTCTCACCATGTGGGTCTCTCTATATTGGCCACTGTGGGGTCCTTAAAACATGGCGGCTAGCTTCCCACAGAGCAGGGGGCAAGAGAGAGAGAAATGGAAGCAGCAGGATCTTTGTCTCTCGTGGCCTAGCCTCAGAATGAACACATCATCATTCCTACAATATCCAATCTGTTAGAAGCTAGTCACTAAGACCAGCCTACACTCAGGGTAAGGGGAATCAGCCTTTCTCTTTTGAGGGAACGTTGTCAAAGAATTTCAGGATGTAAAATTAAAGATATTTTTTAAGTTTATTTATTTATTTTGGGAGAGAGAGGGAGAGGGAGAGCAAACAGGAGAGGGGTGGAGAGAGAGAGAGAGAGAGAGAGAGAGAGAGAGAGAGAGAGAGAATGAGAATCCCAAGCAGGCTCCACACCGTGAGCATGGGGCTTGAACTCACAAACTGTGAGATCATAACCTGAACTCAAACCAAGAGTCAGATGCTCAACCAACTGAGCCACCCAGGCGCGCCCTTTTTTTTAAAAAAAAGATTTTTTTAAAATAAAGACGTAATGAAAACCACTCTACCATCATGCCAATAATGATAGGTGCATGGCAGAGTAGGAAGGGATCTTGATTCCCAGATGAGCCAGTGTCTTTGTTCTTTGTCCCTTTAATGGCCCAGTTTACCCTTCCTGGAATAATGTTCGACATGTTTAATTTCCCACAGAGTTAAAAATATGTCCAGACATGGAACAGAAAATGCTTATATTTCATACCACAAATTCTTATCAAGTGCCTTCTCTATGCTGTGTCCTGTACTGGGCGTTAAAAATAAAGAAGTGATTAATACAAATCTCTGTTCTCAAAAAACCTACTGTCCAATGGAGAGACAGAGAGGTAGAGAGGAAGTTAGAATAAAATAGGATACTCCACCTGGGATTACTATGACACTGTATGCCAGCTAACTGGAATTTTTTTTTTCAATTTTTTTTTTAACATTTATTTATTTTTGAGACAGAGAGAGAGACAGAGCATGAACAGGGGAGGGTCAGAGAGAGGGAGACACAGAATGCGAAACAGGCTCCAGGCTCTGAGCTGTCAGCCCAGAGCCCGACGCGGGGCTCGAACTCACAGCCCTCACGGACCGCGAGATCATGACCTGAGCTGAAGTCGGCCGCCTAACCGACTGAGCCACCCAGGCGCCCCTCTTTTTTTTTTTTTTAATTTTTTTTTTTTTAACATTTATTTATTTTTGAGACAGAGAGAGACAGAGCATGAACAGGGCCAGCTAACTGGAATTTAAATAAAAGCTCGGAAAACAAAAGAATAAATAAAATAGGATAAGGTTGTCTTCACTCCCCTCCTTGTTTTCCATTTCTACACTCTCTTCTTTCCCTGTACTATTGCAAATAGTACTTCCTCACTTCTTTGGTTATCGTCATTGCTGATTGCCGTTGTCTTTCTAGGGTACCTCAGTGCCTAGCACACGGCTGCCATATAGGGTGCTCAGTAAATACTTGGCAGTGACTCACTGTGATGTGGTAAGCGCAGTGAACTACAGCAGCAAGGAGGGCGGACACCCGCGCGGCCTTGAAGGAAGGCTCCCTGGAGGAGGCCATCCTGTGCTGAGATTTGAAGCTTGAATAAGAATTGTCAACAGGACACACGTGTGTATCATTCCTGTTCCCAGGAACGACACCCGATGCAGAAAAAGCCCAGTACGTTCAAGGGGCTTGCAAACACTTCTGTATGTTGGAGGCCAGAAAGAGGCAGGGCTCGTGGAGAGAGAATTACAGAGCGAGTAATGAGAGGGGAGAATAAAGGAACAGCAGAACTAGGTTATTGGGAACTTACTCATGAGAAAATCTGAGGCGTGCAGACCGTATCCTAAATGAGGGAACTATTGAAGGTAGTGGAGTTGGGGAAGGACACGGGCGCGTCCCAAAGTCTTTGATGTTCTAGCAAGGATGTGAAGGGCCACCCTAGGCCCCACTTCCAAGTTTTGAGACTGGGGGCTACAGATGCCCCAGGAGTCAGAGTCCAGAAGGTGACATTGCAGAAGTTACTTCTGCACCACCTTTCTGCAGCGTGCACAGCCCCCGACCCCCAGCTACGCTGTGGGCAGGGACAGGAGCGTGGGATCCCAGTTGTCACAGGCCCATGAGGCCAAGCCTTGTCGGGATCCCATCCAGTGGCCCTCGGAGCTTCCGAAGCCCGCTTCTCTTTGTTCTCTGGCCCCCTTTCAGAAGCAGAGGAGGAGTGGGTGCTTCAGACCCAATTACCAGAGCTTAGAGACTGCGAGTTGGAAAACGCATTTTTCCCTGCAACATGAGAAAATGTGCTGCTTCCTAAGCTCCCCCCGCTGGAATTATCTGTGGAACGTGCAGAATAACAGAAAAGCAGTTTTCTCTTGGAAACATATGGAAAACAGTTTGTTTGCTTGGAGGAAAATCATAACTTGTTGTGTTTTTTTCCCTCAGAGGAAAATTAAAACTCTCACACATGAAGTCTTTTCAATCCCTTGTTTGTCTTGTGCTTTTGAGCCAAAATGCGGGTGTGGAGGAAAGTCGTGCTTGTAGGTGAACAGGAAATCGAAGTTGGAAATCTGAATTACAGTGGCCAAACTATCGGAATTCCAAACTCAAGCCACTGATTCATGGTCTCTAAGGCCAGAATGGGGTCATTAGGCCACAAAACCAAATGACACATCTTTCTAGAAGGCAGAAGGGCTTTGATGGCACAGCGGACACACTGGTGGGGGGCAGAATGGTAAATGATGGCAGAGTGTGAAATACCCAAATATAATTTCCCAAAGTAGTCTTGAAATAATCCTTCCTTTGGAGACCTGATATTCCCAGTCAAGATGGAAACAAAAGAAAATGGCCTATCTTTCACTTGGTTCACTGGTCCAGAAAATGGACCCTGGGAAGATAAAGCAGAGCTGGGTGTTTGAGGTGAATAAAAGGAGTGGGTAGGCGTTCATTCACTGAGGATTTCCTTTGCCCAGGGCTCTCCTCAACCTGGTCTTCCCCTCCCAGGAGACCCACAGGAGCTGGCTTCCTCCTCCCTTCAGAATCTCTCTTTGAACAACTTCGGATGCTCTTTTCTTGGTAACAAGAGAAACCATATGTAGGGCCTCAAGGATACATTCTGAATGATGATTTATGCCAGGTTGTTCACAGCCTCCTCTCCCCGTCAATAACTCTTGCAGGGAGCATTTAGCTGATTTGGAAAAAGTGTATCAGATCTCCCAGAGAACAGTGTGTATCATAACTGTGGGTGAATGTAACTCTCATGATTCTCTGACTTTACAAGCTTTACAAACTGAGTAACACAAATGCCCAAAACACTGCTTGGCAGCTTCTAAAGACAAAGTTGATTACTCCTGGGGGCGGGGAACTGGGAGTGGGTAGAGGAGGTGGAGATCAACTCTCTGGATAGGCTATTTGAATAGCCTTGTGGGTATTTCCAGAAATAGGACTTACGTGAGCCAAATTAATCATGCCTCCCTCCTTAAAAACATCTTACTAAGCACCTAATATGTGCCAAGAGCTCTGCTCAGTGCTTGTAAATATTTACCAAAAAAGTGAACCTCGAGCAAAGGAAACATACGAGGAAACACCAGTGTGCCTAGATTTCTGCCAGGGCACACTTTCCAAATGGCAGCACAAGAAAATAGATCCCAAAAGGCAGCAGTAGTCTCACTGTGTGGAGTCAACAGAGTTCAGGATGCTGAGGTGGCTATAATTTATGGGGTAAGGTATCAAAGAAGAGAGAACTGAACAGAGAAGTTGCCTCAGAAATCTGCATTCAGGTCTCGTTCAATCTTTGGCCAAATACAAAGCTATACGTGTGCAAGGGGAGACCCTGAAGGTCTAGGCAGAGAATAGCTAAAGAGACTGTGAGCTGGATGGAGATTCTTGGGATTACGCAGTGACGGAAGACAGAGCTTCTAACACACGGTATAGCTATATTATTGAACACTTTGGACATTCAGTTGAGACCCCAGAAAGGCCAATCCAAAGAACAGGACTACTCCAGCCCTGGCACACAGACGATTCTTGACCCACCATAGCAAAGCTTTAAAAAAGCCTCTGTAGGATCAAACTGGGCCACAAATAAATACTCAGCACTCAATACTCAACATTCTTCAAAAAGAAAACAACATAATCCAAACTCAACATTATAGCATTCATAATGTCCAACATTCAAAAAAATATATTAGACAAAGTAGCCAGAAGATGTGATCCACAGTCAACCTCGAATTCTGCATCCACCAAGAGCCTTAATAAAAACCAAGGTAAAATAAACGCATTTTCAGATAAGCCAAAGTTGGAATTATCACCAGTGTGCATGCGTAAGAAATATTAAAGGATGTTCTCCGGGCAGAAAGAAAGTGATTGCATATGATATCAGATTTATATGAAGAGTAGTATAGAAATAGAAATAGAGGGGCGCCTGGGTGGCTCGGTTGGTTAAACGTCCGACTTCGGCTCAGGTCATGATCTTGCCATTCATGAGTTCGAGCCCCACATTGGGCTCTATGCTGATAGCTGAGAGCCTGGAGCCTGCTTCAGATTCTGTCTCTTTTTCTCTCTCTCTCTCTCAAATATAAACATTTAAAAAAAAATAGAAATAGAAGACATATGGGGTATAAATATAAAATATATTCTTATTTTTTAGTTTCTTTAAAAGACATTTGATTGCTTAAACCAAATACAGTAGCCAAGTATCGTGAGGCATATAATCTATGTGCAAGCAAGATGTATGACAGCAATAGCACAAAAGATGAGAAGGGGTAAATGAAAACATATTAGGTAAGGCTGTTATATGTGAAGGACTATAAAATCAATTCAAGGTTGGGGTGCCCGGCTGGGTCAGTCAGTAGAGCATGTGACTCTTGATCTCAGGGTTATAAATTTGAGCCCCATATTGGGGGTAGGGATTCCTTAAAAATAAAATCTAAAAAAAATAAAATAAATTCAAGGTAGACCGTGATAACGAAAGTAAGCTTATTTCAGTTCCCAGAGCAAGCACTAAAAATTAAAAGAGAGAGGCATAGCTAAAAAGCAAATAGCAACCACTAAAAATTAAAAGAAAGAGGCATAGCTAAAAAGCAAATAGAGAAGATAGAATGGAATGCTAGAAATCATTTACTTAGTCCAAAAGAAGGAAGGAAAAGAGGGACATGAGAAAGGGCATAAATGTGACAAAGAGGAAACAAATAGCAAGATGGTGGAATTCAACCCAACCAAATCACTAATTACATTATATATAAATACACTAGACAGTCTAACAAAAAGACTGGATTAAAGAAATGAGACCCGGGGGCACCTGGGTGGTTCAGTCAATTAAGCATCTGACTTCAGCCCAGGTCATGATCTCATGGTTCATGGGTTCAAGCCCCGCATCAGGCTTGCTGCTGCCAGCACAGAGCCTGCTTCAGATTCCCCTCTCTGCCCCTCCCCTTCTCTCTGTCTCTTTCTGAAAAAATAAAAAGATTTTTAAAAAAGAGACCCAACTATATGATATTTATAAGAGACACACTTTAAACATGAAGACACAAACAAGTTAAAAGTAAAAGAGTAGAGAAAGATAATCATATAATAATTGGTTGTAAAAACACGGGAGTGTTTTAGTACACACAGGGTGTATTAATATCAGACAAACTCAAGGATAATTACCAGGGATAAAAAGGGACATTACATAATGACAAGAGAATCGATTCACTAAGAAGACAGATAATTCCTGAATGTGTATCCATCTAATAACAAGCTTCAAAATACACAAATGCAAAACTGATAGAATTTAAAGGATAAATAGAGATATCCATAACAAGAGTTGGAGAAGTTTACTCTCCTCTCTCAAGAATTGATAGAATGTAGGGGAGCCTGGCTGGCTCAGTAGGTACAGCATTTGACTCTTGATCTTGGGGTTGTGAGTTCAAGCCCCACTTTGGGTGTACGGATTAACTTAAAAATAAAAAATATAAAAAAAGGATTGATAGAATGTATAAACAAAAAAATTAGAAAAGGTACAGAGGATTATCAAACTTAACCTAATTGGTGTTGTATTGAACACTATTAAACAATTGCAGACTATGCGTTGTTTCCAAATGTACATAGAATATTCACCAAATAGACCATAAGCTGGGCCATAAAATATATCTCAAAAAATTTCAAATGATTATAATCATAAAGAGTATATTCTTGACAATAACAGATTTAAAATAAAAAATCAAGAGCAAAAAGATCTCTGGCAAATCTAAATCTCTTGAAAGTAAACCATATACTTTTAAATAATTCATAATAACCCAGGAATAAAAGAAGATATCACAAGAAAAATGAGAAAATATTTTGACCTAATGATAAAACTACAAGGTATCAAATTTGTGAGATTCAGTTAATAAAGTACCTAGAGTAAAATTTAAAGTCTAAATGCATATATCAGGAAAAAAGAAGGGTTAGAATCAATTATATAAGCCTTCATCTTAAGAAACTAGAAAGATCAAATAATACAGTAAATATAAGGAAATAATAGAATGCAAACCAGTGAAATAAAAAGTAGACAAATAATAGAGAAAATCAACAAAACCAGAAGTTTTCTTTGCAAAGAGTAATAAAAAGGATGGATCTCTAGCTAGACTCATGAAAACAAAAAGAAAGAACACACATATTACCAGTATTTGGAGTGAAAGATGAGACAGCACTACAGATTCTACAGTTGTTAAAAGTCAAGACTATACCTAACAAACTCATGTCACTAAATTAGAAAGTTTATGTAAAATTGACAAATTCTTTGAAAGACACAAATTACAGAAGTCACAAAATAAGAAGTATAAGATACGAATAACTCTATATCTGGTAGATGAATATAATTTGTAACTAAAAGTGTTGTCACAGGAAACTCTAGGCCTATGTGACATCACTGGCAAATCCTATCACACACTTAAGGAGTAAATAATATCTCCATTACATAAACTTTTTCAGCAAAGAGTGGAGGAGGAAACACTTTCCAACTCATTTTATGCATCCTGCATAACTATAATAAGGAATTATGGACATTAAGGACATTACAAGAACATCACAAGCAAAGAATTACAGACCAACATGCCTCCTGTGTCTATCTGCAACATTTCTTAACAAATATTAAAGAGATTGAATATTTCAAAAGAATATAATACACCATTACCAAGTAGAGTTTATCCCAGTTACATAAGATTTAACATTGGAAAGATTGCAAGATACTGGGTCAATATATAAAAATCAATGGCATTTATATAAAAGAGCAACGGACAGGTGGAAAATAAACCAAAAAATTCAGTATCACGATAGCATTCGAAAGATGAAACACTTAGAAACAAAGTTAATGAAAGGGATCTAAGAACTCTCTATTGACAAGTACCAAACACTCTGAGAAATATTAAAGATCTAAATAAACAGATACTTCATGTTCAAGGATGGGAAGACTCAACACTGTTCTCTCCAACTAATCCATAGAAATATCATAATAACCATCCCAGCAGTCTTTTTTTTTTTTTTGGTATAAATTGACAAGCCAATTCTAAGATTTATATGGAAATGCAAAGATTCTAGAACAGTCAAGTAATTTTGAAAAAATACATACTGGAATGACTTATATTGCCTTATTTCAAACCTTACCGTAAAACTACAGTAATTAAGACAATGTTGTGTTGGTGTAAGAACTGATAAATTAGTAGAACAGATTATAGAGTCCAGAAGGAGATCCACATATATATAGTCAATTAAATTTTTTTATACCAAATTTAAGGCAATTTAATGGGGAAAGGAGTCTTTTTTTTTTTTTAGGGGCCAGAATAACTGGGTATCCATATGGGGGAAAATGAATCTTGATCCCACCTTACATCATACCCCAAAATTAGTCCACTGTCAGTCAGAGACCTAAAATTAAAAGCTAAAACTATAAACCTTCTTAAAGAAACAGAAGAAATATAGGGGCACCTGGGTGGCTCAGTTGGTTGAGCGACCAACTCTTGATTCTGGCTCAGGTCATGATCCCAGCCAGGGTCGTGGGATCAAGCCCCACATCAAACTCCACTGAGTGTGGAGCATGCTTAAGATTCCCCCCACCCTCTCTGCCCCTCTCCCCCACTCTCACTCTCTCTCTCTAAAATTAAAAAAAATAATTAAAAAATAAACAGAAGAAATATATGTATCATTCCTAATTTGAGATAGGCAAAGGTTTCTTAGAAAAGAGAAAACACTAGACCCAAAAGAAAAATTTAATAAATAGGATCTTATAAAAATTAAAACTTTTCCTCTTTAGAGATATCATTTAAAAAGTTAATAGGCAAGCCATACAATGGAAGAAAGGATTTGCTTAAACAACCCAACAGCAGTGTATATAAACAGCATATATAAAGAACACCCACAACTCATTAATAAGGGGATCAACTGTAATTAATGGCCAAAAGACTTAAACAGCCACTTCTCAAACAAAGATACAGCAAAAGCCCATAAGCACATCAAAAAGGTCTCAACCTCACTGATTATCAAGAAAAAGTAATTAAAATCATAATGAGATAATAGTACCCAGGCACCAGAATGACTTGAATTTAAAAGTTTGACAATATCAAGTGTGGGCGAATTGTGGAACACGTGGAACTCTTACACATTCCTGGAAAGTGTGTAAAATGGGACACTTTGGAAAACTGTTAGTTTGAGAACTCTAGGAAATCTCTCCTGGCTTCCCCCAGTGCCCTCCCCCCCACCCAACCTTGCCCATCTTACAAATTTCCAGAGTGAGCGAGCGTTTTAAAACGAAAATCTGAGGAGCGCCTGGGTGGCGCAGTCGGTTAAGCGTCCGACTTCAGCCAGGTCACGATCTCACGGTCCATGAGTTCGAGCCCCGCGTCAGGCTCTGGGCTGATGGCTCAGAGCCTGGAGCCTGTTTCAGATTCTGTGTCTCCCTCTCTCTCTGCCCCTCCCCCGTTCATGCTCTGTCTCTCTCTGTCCCAAAAATAAATAAACGTTGAAAAAAAAAATTAAAAAAAATAAATAAATAAAAACAAAAAGAAAATCTGGGGGCACCTGGTTGACTCTGTTGGTTAAGCATCTGACTTTGGCCCAGGTCATGATCTCGTGGTTTGTGAGTTCAAGCCCCGCGTTGGGCTCTGTGCTGACAGCTCAGAGCCTGCTTCGGATTCTGTCTCCCTGTCTCTCAGCCCCTCGCCTGCTCATGCTCTGTCTCTCTCTGCCTCTCAATAATAAATAAATGTTAAAAAAAAACATTAAAAAAAAATCTAGTTGTGTCACTTCCCTACTTAAAACATTTCAATAGATCCATTGCCCTTAATTTAGAGGGCAAGTTCAGAGGCTTACAGAGCCCTTCGCAATTAGGTCTCTGCTTACCTCTCCAGTCTTTTCTCAGAAGGTTTCTTCATTATTCAGCCCTTTATCCCTCAACCCTTGTCCCAGCATTGCTGCTAACAAGCCACCCTCAAATTCAGTGCCTTAAAGCAGCAATCATTTATTCTCACGGATCTGAAGGTCAGCTGGGGTCATTCTGCTTCAGGCTATGGCAGCTGGGGGTTGGGTGATCTAAAGTGTGATTAGTTAAGTGGCTCTACCTCTAGATACAGTTATGTGGATTGGCCTGAAGCTTCTGCTCCATATATCTTTCATCCTTCTTGGACCTGCAGAGAACCTGGGCATGTTCTCATGGCAGTGGCAGAAGCTTATGCTGGCCAATGGAATACCCAGTGCCCAAGACCTAGGCTCATAAGATGCCTCTTAAGATCACCACACTGACACGTCTACCAGATTTCATGACTATGTCAAAGCTGATGTAGAGAGAAGTACTCTTCCCTCTGTCCATGGCGAGATAGAGCCTGCAGAGAGTGGCGAAGAATTGGGGCCAATACCTCAATCTACTCCGAACCCCCATGATCCTGATCAACTGAACCATTTTCAGCACCCCTCCAAGGTATCCCATGCTCCTCTTCTGCCTTCAGACATCCCATTCTTTCTGTATAGATTGCCAACTTCTCACCCACCCTTGACTCCTCCTTGACCCTCCCTGAGTCAAGGTCAGGCCAGGTGCCCTGCCATGTGCTCCCTGCACTTCCCTACCATGGCTCTCACTACTACGCTGTGATGGGCTGTTCACTTGTCCAGACACCAGATCCCTTCTCTCCTTTGACAGTTTAGGTGACCGTGTTCTTGATGTTCTTGTTCTTGTGTTCCTGGAAATAGAGTACGGGGTGTGTCATGTGTTGGGCCTCAAAACTTTGGGAGCGCCCAACTGCACATGGGATGACACACACTTTTCTTTGGGCTACAGACAGAAACTAAAGCACAACGAATATCTGTTGCTTTTGCCTTCCCACATCTCTTTGGCCTTTTAAAAATAATAGGAGCCGGAATAACTCCCTTGCCATTGTATGCAGGCTTATGTCCCCTACCTGGGTCAAGGTTGAGCTAATCAGATATTCTCACCCACCAATTTGAATCGGGTGGCACAAACTGATAGTAAAATAATCTGGCCAGATTTTCTCAAAGGCAATTCTTTGATGTGACTGAGCATTTATTAGCTCCTGCTCCCCAGACTGTCAGAGCTGCTGGGGTTCCTACTCTTGGGGAAGTTCTTAAGTTTAGGTTTTCCTAGGATTCTGTATGCTCTCCTAAATCCTTTCCAGAAATGCCAGCGTTTCATTTTAGTTAAAATAACCAGAGTCGATTTCTATTAGTTATTATTAAACAATAATTGTAGCTGATGCTACAACCTGCTCAGCAGCTTTAGGCCCCTGTCCGTGTCCCTCCTGTCTTCTAGTCCACCAGGAAGTGTGTCCCTGTCTAGTCCACCAGAAAGTGGGGAGGGAGCTTGCCAGCTCTTATGTAGGGTCATTGGACCTCTGAGCTCACATAAAGCTCATTTTGAGAAGCAGATATCTGGATGATTTAAGAGTGTCAGCAGCTGGGAATCTCTACACGTACGCGTCTTTTCTTTGCCCGGGGGGGAAAGAAACTTCCAGTGGCAGCTGGAAAAGCAAGTGGCTACTGCCTACCAAGTCCTGCAGGTTAAAAATTTACCCCAGAATTATACATGCAGAGCAGGCCTTTTGATTATTCTTCGAGCGCTGAGGAAGGAGATCGTTACTGGAAATTACCAGGGTTGGCAAGCAAGAAGGTGGTTTAGGAGCCACTATGTTGCACCTGCAAATAAATCTCCCTGCTGAGGAGCCTCTCACTGATTCATTAATATCTGTATCTGTATCTATATCATCTATTATCTACCTATCTATCATCTATCTATCAATCATCTATTCATCTATCATCTATTATCTATTTATCTATCATCTATTATCTATCTATCATCTATCTATCATCTATCTATCTATCTGATCTATTGTTGGACTTGAATCCACTTTCAGAGGCCCTGTGCATTTTCATATTTCCCATTGGCTACACAGCACGGAGCTGGATGTGCACGTGGTAGTTAGCCTGGCTTGGCAAAGAGGCCCGAGGCACAGCTCATTGTGGGCTGATACTCAACTTTGTGATTAAGCTCCCAGTTGCTGGGTGACACAGGAGAACAAAAGCACCCACCCATTAGTCCCTGCTTGCCAGAAACTTACTCCATCCACGTAAAAATAAATTATGGAATCCTGTCCTAATTTGGAACAAATGACACCTTTAGTTTGGTCTTAATTGTCCTTCTATGCAAATTTTTCTTTTCCCTTCTAATTTGTCATGTGAGAAAGTTAAATTAGTCTGAACATGTGGGAACAGACTCTCCCAATTTTGAGCTCCTCACTTTCTTCCCTCAGGCATTTAATCAGTTCTAATTTTTGGACTAGATTTGTTTGGTAAGTCAGAGAGAAGATAACAAGACTGGGGGTGGGGGAGGCAGGATTTTAAAGATAGAAATACGGAAAGGGCTGCCATCTGAGGTCTCAAATTAGGATGGAAAGCACATTCTCTACAGCTATATCTTACCATAACTGAAGGTTTAAAGCAGAGTGGGTTTGATTTGAATCAAGAGGCTGCAATTAATTTATTTTTCCTAAGAAGTACACTCTGAGTACGTAAGATAGCTTTAATGCCTGCTCCTCACAACTTGGAGAAAAGGGCTTATTTCATTGTGAATATATTCCATTTGAAAGAGTGTACTTCATTTTGAAGTTTATGTATTTTGAGAGAGAGAGAGAGAGAGAATGTGTGAGCAGGGGAGGGGCAGAGAGAGAGAATCTCAAGCAGGCTCTGTACTGTCAGCACAGAGCCCAACGCAAACTCAGGCTCTTAAACCATGAGATCATGACCTAAGCCTAGATCAAGAGTCAGGCACTCAAGCCACCCAGATGTCCCTGGAGTGTATTTCGTTTCAATGTAAGGAGTTTTGAGAGTCAGTGAGGTACGGTGGGAAGTGCATTAGGTTTCCAAAAGACTTGAATCCTTCCTTCTGTCCCTGATACTTAACTGCTGGGGTTACTTGACGTAAGTCCCGTACCTCTTTGAGGCACAATTTCTTCCAAAGAAGAATAACCCCCACCCTCACCCCCTGTGCCTCACCTGCAGGGCCACTGAGCTCAATGAAGGCGAAGTACTTGGTCTATGCGAACCGCTCATAGCGTTAAGAGCAGCGGCCACCGTTCTCAGCAGCCACCAAACGACTTGATTTGGACAGATTCAGGGGGAACTGGACTAGTCCGGAATTAATAGGAATAAAAGGGCTTCTTCCCATGGTGTGCTCTCATTCCCACAGCATCTCAGAAAAGCATGTGCAAGAAAACAGCATGCTCCCACGGTTACCCCCCGATCACTGGTGGGGCTATCACATTCATCAGCCCAACATTTGGTTCACCCTGGTTCCATGGGCTTCCTGACTCCGCCGTTCTGGTATATGTCACCGGTTACACAGGGGGAGGGTAAACGGGCGGAGCTTTCAGAGGGCAGTGAGGCCTTCTTCACTAAAACGAATACCTCACGCTTCTACTTCTGGGAACCTCCCTTGCTGAGATGGCTGGCATGAGAAATAAACATAGTTGTTATTATTACTGATTTCCAGATTCTATACATGTATTAATTCTTTTTATCCTCACGACCGTCTGTTGTCCCCATTTCACAGATGAGGAAACTGAGGCACAGGAATGCGAAGTAACCTGCTCAGTGTCACAGAGGTGGTAGAGAGCTAGCTATCTTACTCTGTTTGGGCTGCTATCCCAGAATACCACGGACAGGATGGCTTACTCACAACAAAATTTTCTCTCTCACCCTTCTGGAAGTGGGAAGTCCAACGCCAAGGTGCCAGCGTCAGTAGTCGATTACTGAATAGGGCACTTTTCCTGGTGTATAGATGGCCGTCTTCTCACTGTGTCCTCACACGGCGAAAGGGGCAAGGGGGAGCTCTCCTGCGTATCTTTTATAAGGTCACTGATCTTATCCATGAGAACGTCATCCTCATGACCTAATGACCTCTGAAAGGCCCCACCTCCAAATACTAACACACTGGAGATTAGGTTTCAACATAGAAATCTGGGGGCCAGAAACATTCAGGCCATGGCAATGGCCCAGCTGAGATGCGATGCTGGGCCGTCTGGCTCCAGACCCTGTATGTTCTGCCACCGTGCAGGTGCGGATCCCAGTTTTTCAGAGCCTGAAGCTCATGCAATTTTAGAGAGCCTCTTTAAAAAATTATAAATACAAGTCAGGCACAAAAGGGAACATGTATTTACCATGAGAAAGGAAATTACAAAAATAACAAATTATTAAAAGCTGACAAGTACCATGAGCATCGCAAAATTCAGAAAAGTTAACATAATATTTTTATTAATCTCCTGCCTGGCACACCCTTTTCATGCTTTTTCCCCCTACGTTTCGTTTGGCTGCATACCCTTTGATCACTTCTTATTCATATGATGACAATTTTGAAATATTTTAGAACAGGAAGGCAACTCAATCCTTCCTGTAGCATGGTAAATCGAAATTTGTTTTTTATTATTGATAGCTTTGATGCATAAAACATGCCGCTACTCACAGCCATACTCACAGTTTGTGGTACCGCTACACATCGGAGCCCTATAAAGACAGAAATTCTGATCAATTCTATTCTTCATGATTCTCATTAAAGAAGAAAAAAAGCCTACGGTTCATGCATAGTTGTATACATACACTGCATTATCAAGTATGTTTCTGATTTTGTGTGACATGAAGCCCTTCTCATTCCTCTGATGATTGGAAGACCCTTCTGCGGACTAGCTCCTGGCTATGTACATTTCAGACCATTTCTCTCCCCCTCCCCACAACTCTGTCCTGTTGTCCTCAGACACATTTTTACTGAGTTATGACCTGTGTCCCTGAACCTTTGTATCTTGACATTGCTAATTGGCATAGTGCCTAGTAGGATAGTAGGACTGTTTCCGGGAGCTGCGTTTACACTGTGAAGCTAGCAACTACTTACATCTCACTAAACCAAACCTGGGAGGGGCCTGGGTGGTGAGGAACCAGAAGTGTTAGCTTCTTCAGCTTTCTGGATTTGCCTCAGGTAATCATAGAAGGAGGATGCTCATCACAGCTGATTTTTAATGGTAGAAATCTGGGTGAGTGTAAATGGGCCAGCAGTACAGGGCTGGTTAGAACAGGAAGTGTCCATATAGGGCTTAGGAAACATGAACAAAATGTCTAGATGTGGTAACAAGAGGGACTCTTCACCTCATGGTAAAGCAGGGGGTGCAAACGGCAGGATAATGTAGATCGCGTGACCCCGTTTACATATTTACGAACACTAGTCGGTTTGTAAATGCATAGACTCATTCTGGAAGCAGCAGTCAGCAACTGGCTGCCTCTGGGGGTTTTGGACTGAGAACCGGGGGGGAGGGCTTAAGGAGAGAAATTTTTAATTTTCACTTTCTAGTCTTCTGTACGGTTTGAATCATTTGACTTGGAGTATATGCTATTCCCAACCAAAAGAAATTAAGAAGAGAAATGTGTTCATTCATATACCTGTTTCACAAGACCATCAGGCATAGCTGGAACCAGGTGTTCAAAAGATGTTATCAGGAATCCAGCTTTTTCCATCTCTTGGCTCATCTTTCCTCCTCTTTAGCTTTATCCCCAGGCAGGCTCTCTCTTCGTAATGGCAAATGGCCTTCAGACACCTGAGACTTAAACTTGTATCAGCTCAGCCATCCCAGTGAGAAGAAAGAGAAATCCTCTGCCCTAAGGTTTCCAATAAAAGTTCTGGGGTTGACTCAATTCCGTGTAAACGTCCATTCCTGAACCATTCGCCAAGGCTGGAAAGATGAACAAGGCTGAAATTACCTCTGGACCCGAAGGTGGGGTCAGTTTCACCCAAAGCACACAGGCTGAACATTGTGGGAGGTGGGAAGAGGCCTCCGGCAAGGAAAATAGAGGTGCTGTTACCTGGAAGTTGAAAAAGTGACCCTGGCAGGCAAGAACAGCCATCTTCCACACATGCATTCCATTTACACTTTTAATGGGAGAGAGAATTGAAAAGCAAAACAGTGTGGATTGTCAGGGGAAAATCTCAGAGCAAGCGAAATATCTCCCTCTTTTGCTGGTAATGCAAAACGTTCGACGTCAACAACTGAACTAGAGTAGAGAAAATTCTTTCCTGTCGTCTTTCCAAAAGAACTTAAAGCTGCATTTGTTTGCTGGAAGAATCAGCTGATTGAATAATTAACGGTTAATATGTTGGGCTGAATTAAATAAATTATAGCATTATCCAATACGATGGGGGATATTCAGCCATTCAATATGATGCAGTGGCTGAATATTGATATGGAAAAAATCCCCACAGAGGAAAAATGCACATTGCAAATAATATTAACAATACGATCTCACACTTTTTTTTTTTTTACGTTTATTTATTTCTGAGACAGAGAGAGACAGAGCATGAACGGGGGAGGGTCAGAGAGAGGGAGACACAGAATCCGAAACAGGCTCCAGGCTCTGAGCTGTCAGCACAGAGCCCGACGTGGGGCTCGAACTCACAGACCGCGAGATCATGACCTGAGCCGAAGTCGGCCACTCAACCGACGGAGCCACCCAGGCGCCCCCAATCTCACACTTTTTAAAACACATGCATAGAGGTGCGTACAATGGAAAGACTCAAAACTAACACGCCAGTGTTTCACCTGTGGGCCTCTGGGTTAATAGGATATGAATGGCTTTTACTTTATTCTCTTTCCATTATTTGTATTTTCTAAGCCTTTTCCAATGAACACGAAGTTTTTAAACATAATTTTAATATTTATCACAGTTATTACCTACTTTCAAAAGTCAGTCTCATGGAGCTTATAATAAACAGTGCTGCTGCCTCTTCACTCTAGTCTACACTTCCAGATGCAGCCACTTTTAACCCCTTAATGTGCTTCCTCTGGCATTTACTTCCATTTTTCTAAATAACCTGTTTATACGGCCATTCTTGATTTTTCAGGTTTATATATCATCTGTTGATTTCCTAATAAGGAAGATGAAGATTCACCCTCGCTACGACACCCTCACATACAATTCTCCTTGCATACACCCTACACAGCTTAAATCACATCTTTTATTGAATCCATATTGTTGTTTGCATGATTCGGATTGTGCAAATATTGTCCACTGTCAAGCCAAGTCGTGTATTTACCTCTCCTTTCCTAAACACCTTTTATTTTTTTTAAGGATTTTTAAGTGATCTCTACACCCAATATGTGGGGCTGGAACCCACAACCCCGAGATCAAGAGTCACATGCTCCACCCACTGACCCAGCCAGGAGCCCCCTAAATACCTTTTAAAGACTTTATTTGACCTGCCACTAAGTGAAAAGCTGTTAAATGGAAAAAAAAAAAAAGTCGTTGCATTGATTTTAATGGGGAAGACATTTTATATCTTAACCCAACCAAGATGCCCAAACAATTTTCACAGAGAGAAAAATATATCGCTGAATAGCAAAAGCAAGTTTACATAAATAATACACAGTACAGTGAAGGTAAAAAAAGCCCTTTACATGTATAAGGTGATGCAACAAAGGCTTATTTTTGGGGGCTGAATGAGGTAGAGCAGACTTGAGTGCTTGGCAGTTGAAGGAGAGCGGCATTCTCTAGAAGGCATGTTCGCGCTGTACCATTTTCGTTACCAACCATTTTGGGCTCATGACTCTCTCTCACTGAGGCTGCATTTAAAGCTGGAGTACGGTAGATGCTTTGGGGATTAAATAAAGGCTAAATATGAGAGTGCTTTGAACCACATAGAAGCCATGTTGTACGAGGTCTTTCTGGTTTGGTGTTCCTTGTATGAGAGAACATTTGGGGCTCACCCAAACGTGGCGAGTATATCACATTTTTCCAGTACACTAATCTCTGACTGGAAACTTGAATCAATTGGCAAATGTGTCCTGGCCTGAGATTACACTGTCAAACCATCATTTCTTATAGCATGTATATTTAGTGTGCTTCTGGGTGAGAGAAAACATGTTATGCCAACAGCAAAAATAAAATGAAAGAAAACATTTGCGTGAGATGTGGTGTAATTTTCAAGAGGTGTTATGAAGAGAAAGTTTTATCAGCTTTATATGAGGCAATTGCACAATGTCTTATTTTTCTTGTACTTAATTGCTTTTTTTAAAATTGTTTAGGGTTCTTCAAATTTCCGGTGAAATCTTCTATAAAACTAGAGAATGTCCCTCTACGCAGTCAAATATGCAAGGTACTCTATCACTGTCTTTTGTTTTGTTTTTTGTTTTTTTTTTTACCCCTGGAGACAGTCTGACTGGATACTTTTCTTTTTCTTCTCTACTCTGGATTGGTTTCTTTCTTGTACAGCTGTTTTCCTGGTCTCCCCTTTTCCATCCTCTGGAAAACTCCTTCCCCCTTCTCCTAGTTGGATGACCTGTTGATTTCATCCTTTTTTTCCCCCCTCAATTTACTCCCTCATTTTGATGGAGCACATCCTTCAGGAACTTCTTTAAGAAGGTACACAGGAGGTAACCATGTTAAGACTCTGAATTTCTGAAAATGTCCCGATTGTACACTCACTCCTGACTGACACTTCGGTGGGCTATAGAATTCAAGTTGAAAATCATTTTCCTCCTGAATTTTCAAAGCACTGTTCTGTAGTCGTCTAGTTAAATGGCATTCGGATTTCTCACTATGTCTCCCTGACAGCTTTTGTGATCTTTACGTCTGGTGATCTGAAGTTGGGGAATGACAGACTTTGATGTGAGAAGCCCTTCGTTACGCTAGGCTGTTCAAAGGCTCCTTCAATCTTCCTTCAGTTCTAGAAAATGTTCTTCTATTATTTCCTTGATGTTTCCCTACCTCCATTTTCCCTCTTAGTTGTTTGGACTTTGGATCTCCAGGCAGATGGCATCATTTTCTCCCATTTTCCAGCTCTGTTCTTATGTCTGAGTTTCTGTACCTTCTGTGTCAACTGTATCTTCTCATCTGCTCACTGTATTTTTCTTTCTACCCTCACATTTTTAATTTCTAGGTGTTCTTCTCTTTTTTTTTTTTTTAATTTTTTTTTCAACGTTTATTTATTTTTGGGACAGAGAGAGACAGAGCATGAACGGGGGAGGGGCAGAGAGAGAGGGAGACACAGAATCGGAAACAGGCTCCAGGCTCTGAGCCATCAGCCCAGAGCCTGACGCGGGGCTCGAACTCCCGGACCGCGAGATCGTGACCTGGCTGAAGTCGGACGCTTAACCAACTGTGCCACCCAGGCGCCCCGGGTGTTCTTCTCTTTTTACAAGCTCTCATTCTTGTTTTGTATTCGCAATATCTTCTCTTATTATGGCTACTGGTTTAAATTGGGGGGGGGGGGTGTTATTTTGCTTCCTACTTTGAGTTGTCTCAGTTAATTTTCCTTTCTTCCTTCTTCCTTCTCCCTGGTTCTCTTTCTTTCTCCCTTCCTTCCTTCGTTTCTTTTCTTTTATTTATTTATTTATTTATTTTTTAATTTTTTTTTCAACGTTTTTTATTTATTTTTGGGACAGAGAGAGACAGAGCATGAACGGGGGAGGGGCCGAGAGAGAGGGAGACACAGAATCAGAAACAGGCTCCAGGCTCCGAGCCATCAGCCCAGAGCCTGACGCGGGGCTCGAACTCCCGGACCGCGAGATCGTGACCTGGCTGAAGTCGGACGCCCAACCGACTGCGCCACCCAGGCGCCCCCCTTCGTTTCTTTTCGATTGCTGTTTTTGTCTGTCTTCCTTGTTGAAATATGTCCCTTACTGTCTGATGGACATCCAGGAGAGTGGCTCTGAACTGCTGATTGGAACCTCTCTGCTTGTCAGTGTGACTGGCCAGCTGCTGGGCTTTATTACATGTAAGCAGACTGGGTAGGGCCTGGCTGTCTCAATGGGGACCCCTAGTTGCTCATGTACTGAAGCCACTCTTCTCGGCTGATTGGAACCCTCACAGCTCCTGCCTAGATGGGGCTGGGTTAGGTCTGGCAGTCAGCTTTATGGGACCCCGGTAGGGGCGGCATGTTGGAGGGCACAACCCTTCAGAATGCAAACCCTGTTTTGTTTCTATGTGTTTTTTAAAAAAATTTTTTAAGAACACTTATTGAGACAGAGAGGGACAGAGAGAGACAGAGCATGAACGGGGGAGGGTCAGAGAGAGAGGGAGACACAGAATCTGAAACAGGCTCCAGGCTCTGAGCGGTCAGAGCCTGGACGCGGGGCTCGAACTCACGGACCTCAAGATCATGACCTGAGCTGAAGTTGGCCACTCAACCGACTGAGCCACCCAGGTGCCCCAGGAAACCCTGTGTTTTAATAGGGATCTTCCTCCACCCTTGGCTGTGCTCATGTCTACAGGCTGACCTCACCAGAAACTAAATCCCCTTCTCTGCCAGGGTGGAGAAGGGGTGGTTCTGGATTAGGAGAACTGAGGTTGGAGGTCTTTTAAAAGCGGCTCCTTTTTTGGGGCGCCTGGGTGGCGCAGTCGGTTGAGCGTCCGACTTCAGCCAGGTCACGATCTCGCGGTCCGGGAGTTCGAGCCCCGCGTCGGGCTCTGGGCTGATGGCTCGGAGCCTGGAGCCTGTTTCCGATTCTGTGTCTCCCTCTCTCTCTGCCCCTCCCCCGTTCATGCTCTGTCTCTCTCTGTCCCAAAAATAAATAAACGTTGAAAAAAAAATTAAAAAAAAAAAAGCGGCTCCTTTTTAAAGGTCATCCTGTTTAACTGGACATTGTGCATTATGTTTTAATTTAAGAAAAAAAAAGCACATTATTTTAATGGGGAAGGGCAATTACACTCCACTTCCATCAAACCTCACCTCATTAAGACCAAAAGATTCCAAGAGCACACGCATCCTGGCACTGCATGATATTGGATTGCTCACCAAGAAAATGTTCAGTAAGCAGAGAGCCATGACCAACTTCTTGAACTCTGGGCTCGAAAGAACGTGAGAACAGATTCCCTGAGGACATCACATCCCCGTCACCACTAAAGTTGCCTCATACATTACCATAGCTACAACTTCCTACTCTGAAACTGTTATTTCAGCCAAAGGCTATGCGGGCGTCCTTCTGTGAATTAATTAAAGGTATAACCAATCGACCTGTGTTTTGGCCACCATTTATTCAGCACTTACTAGGTGCCAGGCTTGTGGGAGGCGCTTTTGACACATTATTTCATGCTTGTATTACTACCTTTGGGCCCCGCACAATCCAAGGGCCGTCATTGACTTTGTAGCCTATATCAACGGTGGCCCCTGGGATTTGTGCAGTGCACAACCTGAGCAGCAATACATGGTGGCTCTGCCTTAAATTCTCCCAACAATCTATAAGGGAGTTACTGTTCAGATCATTTCACAGATGATGAAACCGTGGTTCAGAGAAGTTAAATAATTTGCTGACATTCTCACAGTTAGCAGGTGTTGGAGGTGACATTCCAATTCCCAAATTGTCTGATTCTGAAACCAGTGCTATTACCAGAACACTATTTTCCCCGCGGCAGGGAGGGCAGGATGGGGTGGGGTGGAGAGGCTGGGGGCTGTACAACTATACCAGCCATTCTCAGCAGGTGCTGCTCTACACAGATTTTCAATTTTTTTTTAATGTTTATTTATTTTTGAGAGACGGCGGGGCTCGAACTCACAAACCGCGTGATCATGACCTGAGCCGACGTCAGACGCTTGACCGACTGAGCCACCCAGGCTCGAGAGTACACGGATTTCTATTTCCTCACCGCAAGAAGCACGATGTTCACTATTTTCCCCCATGTGGCCCCTGCTCTAGCTACGCTGGTTCTATCACTGCTGTACCTGTGACAGAGCATTTTTACCATTCCCCATATGTCCCTGCACTCCACATTCCTGGCATCTCTCACTAGCGTGCACAGGGACTAGGGGCTGGGTTTTGTCCCCGGGGCAGGAGGGAGGCAATCTCTAGATTTCCACTGATGTCTATCTGAGCTGAGGCACCTGCAGTATTAATGGGAGCGGGGGAAGCCTGATAGGATACGGGAAACCTCTACGCTCTCGCTGCAACGATGCTGACCTCAACTAACTTGGCGGCCAGCCTAGGGGCAGCCCCGCAGGTCTCTGCACAATTACACCCCCGTAGCCCCACCTTTTTCGTCTCTATTAGAGCCAGAAGAGAAGCTCTGTCTAAGGCTTAACACCACATATTTAGCTAACCTGCTCTGGCCTAAGTGATATTTTATGAGGAATTAAGCTAATGGCGATCGTCTTTCACACCCTGACGGTGGGAAATGTGTCCCGGGAAGACCTCACGGCCAAGCCAGCCTCACTGCTCCTGGCAGGACCTGGGCTGGAGAAATGGCCCACGTCTTGCCTCGGCTCCAGACACGAGGTGAGTCTGGGGGTTCAGGAGGTCTTAAGGAAATCAGGGGCAGCCCAAAGGAAATCAGACACAGAGAGCAAAACAAATTGAATTTTTGGAGGAAATTGCTTTTGGCCTCTCATGTCTACTTCCCTTTTATTTAATTTTTGAGACTCTGTATGAGTTAGTTATAGGCAATCAACTGAGTATTTTTCCACCCATTAATCAATAAATATTAAATATTAAGGAATCCCATTTTTTGGACGGCTGGTGGCCCTGGAAAGCCACAGTTTCAGAATACCCGCTACACCCCGGCCTCTTTTCTGGGGATTCCTTCCCCCAAGCTGCCCCAGGGGCACCCTGTGAATCCTATCTCCTTGGTGGTTGGGGGATCGGCTGTCTTTGCCTAAGTCCGTACACTGTTCATGAATCTATAAGGTGGTCTTGGGTCCAGCAAGGACAAGGGGGAGGAGTCAGATTCCCTCACTGGGAGAATTCGCTTCCAAGAACATAGGCTCAGGGATCAAATAAAGCAGCATCTTGTGCAAAGGGTTGTAAAGCGGAGGTCCCTGAGGCCCCTGGACAACCTTATTAGTGCCGACCACTCGCTGTGGGGCCCACTTCTAGAAAGAGCGACTGAATTGAGGATGGGAGGGACACGGAATCAGCTTTAGGGGGAGTAAGAAGGCAGGCAGGGTGGGCTGGGGCAGGGAGAATAGTTTGGCAAGCTTCGCCCTTGGAATCGGAGTTGAAAAGAGCTCAGACGTTATCAGCAGCGAAGGCCTAGGGGCGAAAGACAGAGGATGAGCGGGACTCTGAGGAAGAAAACAGAGCTCTGTACTGAATATATTTGTGGGAGAATAATGGAGAATAACACATGTGCCTTTGACTCACGTGAGGGCCTCTGGACTCGGCGACACCCCCAATGATAGGAGACAATACCCAAATTTAATTGGGAGGAAGGACCATGTTATCAAGGTCCAGGGTGAAATGGAGGAGCCACTCAGAAATGGGAGAAGTGGAAGCCAAGAAGCCTGGAGAGGTCCACACATGGGGCTGCATTCCAGAAAGGTCTATGACCCGGAAAAATAAGACAAGTACTTTTATGGAACATCTTTGTGCCAAGTTCTTTCATACCTTCAATGAATGAATTAATGTAAATGTGGACCTCCTGTTTAAAACCTGGTCACCACCCCAAGACAAAGGTGGCATTGGTCACGGGGCAACGATGGGAGGGGCAGCCTTGGCAGGCCTAGGGTGCCTGGGGCATGGAGCAAGCCTGTCCTATGAGGGCAAGAAGGAAGAAGGAGGGGGGACCATGAGCTGAGGCTCCAAGCCTCACTGAAAGGAAAACCCGTGAGTCTTCAACTATAAAACACAAATTCAAATATGAAATCATGAAGAATTTCAAGGCAGAGACTGAATGCCACGAAACCCCAAGCCTGGTCCTTCTGAGTATAGGTTTTGTGCAAATGCATTGGCAGAGGACCCGGGAAGCTGTCTTGCTCAAGTGTAACAGAGGTGAGTCTTCAAGTGCCTTCGAAGCTGGCCCCAGAACTCCTCTTGGGGAGTGAATTGTATTTGAGTGGAAGGCAATACCCCAGGAGAATGGGTGCTGGAAAGAGCCAAGGTGACAGAGGACAAAGCTAAATGGCTCTGGGTGAGGCCAGGAGAGTAACTGTCCCTTTGTTTCAGAAAGGAGCAGGTGACGGGCACCTGGCTGACTCAGTCCGTGGAGGGTGCAACGCTTGATCTCGGGGTTGTGGGTTCAAACCTCATGTTGGGTATAGAGAGTGCTTAAAAATAAAATCCTAAAAAAAATACCCCCAAACAGAAAGGAGCGGGTGAACAGGTGCCCGCGAGAAAGTGTGCGGCTGGAGACCATGCAAATGTGTCAGGAAGAGTAATAGAGACAGGTCCTTGGTGGTATGCTGGCTGGGGAACATTCCAGCACCAGGAAGCATAAGGCTGAATTTGAAATTCTTTGCAAGTCTGTGGTTAAAACTCTCTTCCGTTTCTCCCCTCCAGCTCACCAAGATGTGGGGAGTCGGCGGCGGGCGGGCGGAGGTTGTGGGGAGCACTCTCCTATGTGTGATTACCGGTAGGTCAGAGAAGGAGTTTAACATCAGATTCAAAGTGATGCAGACCAGAGTGGGCATAAGCAGAGGCGCAACAGTCTTGAGACTACGACTCGTCCACCCCAGGAGTCTGAGAAATCCCAAGGTGGGCTGGAAACTTCCATGAGATGTTGAAGCAGGAGAGGGGGAATCCAGGCCAATCCTTTCCAGATCTCCAGGGGCTGTAGGACATGGGCCAAATACATCTTTGGAGTCTAGGACTGAAGCAATTCCGAACTGCTAAGTGGCAGTGGTGGTGGTGATTGATGTCAAACACGGTGGAGTATAATTCTTGCACCACCAGCAAGAAGGGACTCTAGCCCTCTCTTATGGATGGCACGACGGAGGCATAGAGAGAGGTTAGCTAACTTGTCCAAAGTAACCTATCTAATCAATAAGATGGAGTCTATCCTGATTGGCCTTGAGGGGGCTAACTCTGTTCTTGGGGTTTATCTGCCAAGACGTGCCGTGGGTAGGTCCACCTGCCGTGCACCGCACAATCGAGGGGGCCCCGTGCCTACTTGAAACGGTTAGCGGTGCTCCCTACGGCGCACAATCTGAGCGGCCGCCACAGCAAAACATTTCAACGACCAGGTGACGACAGCACAGCCAATAACTCATTCAACAGGCGGGTATGGACACCCATCACCCGCCAGGAACTGTGCTCAGCCCTGAGGGTCCAGGCAAGGTGGTGTGGTGGCCGGGAGAGACTGTCACATGGGGCTGTGTTTGTACAATGGTCCAAGTGATGGGGGTGGAGAGAAGGAAGCATCTCGTTCTTCTGGAGAGGATGGTCAGAGAAGGAAGCCATAGCCGGGCTGAGGTGTAAAGGCTGAGAGGCACCAGGCAGACCAAGGGTGTGGGGGTGTGGGGGCGGGGGGAGTTCATTCCTGACGGAGGAACTTGCACAAGCAAAGGCAAAGGGCTGTTGGTTCATGCCCTGCCTAAGGCGAAAGCCAGCCTAGATATTCCAGATTGCAGTAAGTATAGAGTTGAATAGGTCTGTGGGAATTGGGATCCTGATGTGCATTAAGTGTGCTAAGATGTCAGATCTCTAAACACTCGTTCCCCTTATCCACGGGGGATGTGCTCCCAGACCCCCAGCAGATAGTACCGAGCCCTTTATACCCTATGCACGCACACCTATGATAATGTTCGATTTGTAAATTAGGCACAGTAAGAGTTTCACGACAACGATAATAAAGTGCAACAATTCTAAAATGCGCTGCAGGGGCGCCCGGGTGGCTCAGTCGGTTAAGCGTCCGACTTCAGCTCAGGTCAGGATCTCGCAGACCGTGGGTTCGAGCCCCGCGTCGGGCTCTGGGCTGACGGCTCGGAGCCTGGAGCCTGCTTCAGACTCTGTGTCTCCCTCTCTCTCTGCCCCTCCCCCATTCATGCTCTGTCTCTCTCTGTCTAAAATGCGCTGCAACAAAGGTGCCATGGAATGGCCCCTCTCTCTCTCTCTAAATGCCTGACTGCGACGCACTCCCCGTTTCTTCCGGTGATGCGGGATGAGAAGACACCCGCATGATGAAAGGAAATGAGGGGAAGGACGCAGGCACCGTGACGTCACGTCAAGCCACTACTGACCTTCGGACGACACGGCAGAAGGAGGGTCTTCTATTTCCTCACCGTGGTTGGCTGCGGGTAACTGAGAGCAGGAACAGCAAGCTCCGTGCAAGAGGGGGCTGCTGCACGAAAAGGTGTGCAGAGGGGCAAGGACCCAGGTCTTGAGGAGCCCAGACACTAACGTCCACCTGCACCCTCTAAGACTGATTGTGACAGCGGAAGTAATGAGCAGGGACATGGAGAGTCTCTTATCAGGGCCTGAGGGCAGAGGCACTGAATAATATACTTATTACGCGCCTACTTACCTAAAGGCCTGTATCTATGGAATTGACCTTTTGTGAATTGACAAATGCCTGCTGGGCAGGTAGTTAACGTGCACAAGTTGGCGGGTGTCCGAGCTCGTGTGGAGTGGTGGGGACTCTGCAGGACCGAAGCACGCGTACCCCGTCCAAAGCTGGCACTTATTACCTGGTTTCAGTCTATTGTCGCCGCGAGGGAATGTGTGCCTGGTTTTGCCAGAGATTCCAATTTTTCAGGAGAAGGCAGAAATCCAGAATTTTAGGCAAAATTTTCTGCGCTTTAAGTGAGAACAACGAATTCAAATGTTTTCAAAACGCCATACAGGCCAAACAAAACTCAAGTATGAGCAGTGTTTAGCTAGGCAGCTAGTTCCCCTTTTCTCCCATTTATCACCCATCTACCCATGCATTCAATTAATCTTCCAACCATCCATCTATCCATCCGTCTGTCCATCCATCTCTCTATTCATTTCTTCCCATTCACTCATCCATCCACCTATATATCCATCCACCCATCTGTCTACCCATCTATGTACCTACCTATCTACTCATTCATCCATATCCCCCCCCCCACACACATACACACACACACCCTCATGTATTCACCTACTTACCTATCCACACACCTATTCATCCAACCATCCATCCATCCATCCATCCATCCGTCCATCTATCCCTCTTCCTGTTTAAGTAACTCCTCAACCATTTATAGGTCTGCAACATTCATTCTGTTCCATCTTCTCCACCTGCCCCTGGCAGTCCTATTTCCCTCCAAGTCGAAGCAAATTATGCATTTGTAAAGTGGTGCGAATAAGGGCAAGCTTGCACCTGCCCCTTTTCACGGAGGAATTTTTGCTCTCTCTTTATGCCCTGGCTGTGGCTGCTTGAAGTAGGAGGGTATTTTTTTTCTCCCCTTGGATTTGAGCCTTCACAAGTGTTCCAGAACAAAATTAAACCAAATAGAGAATTAGGTTCCCCTCCCTTTTCTTGGAAATATCTTGCCACTGGGCTACGCTCTCTGGGCATTAAATAAATCTTCAAAAAGAGATCAGAAATAGATTTCTCAGTGGGGTTTCCAGACGTCCGTAAGTGGGCTTATTGAAAATGGGTTAAGTTTGGCAAATTCTAAATTGTGATCGGGCGAACGTGCAATATATCTGTGCAAATAACCTTCTTTTCAGTTTTCTCCTCCACATTCAACCGCAGTCCTCCTCCTCAATGCCCTGCTTCAATTGTCCTTCCTTACTTCCCCTGGACACCACCTCCCGCTTAAGCCTAGGGGATTGGAAGGGGGGAGGGGCAGACAACCAATATATATTGTGCTAAATGCCTGATACATGTGATGGTGTTCATATTCCTGATTTGCGGCACGTACCCTGGCGTGATCTAAATAGGAGGGCATTATAAGATGTACACATTCTTTGAACCCGTTTCCTCACCTGTCAAAATAGGACAAAGCGTCCCTATCTCCTTCCCCAAGCAAAAGGAAATATCTTCAAAGGGGCCGCCCAGGTGCCTGCCACACCACCGTGATGAGTCTACCCTCAAGGAATGAAAACTTTGCTAAAATGTAAATGTTCCCTGAGAGTTCTTCCCACCATCAAATCAGCTTTTCTTATTTGTTAATTCAAATATATTAGATTGGGAGCCCACAAGGACACGGAACACAGAGTGGTGGGTGTCCATGGGGGACGATGGAGCCAGAGAGAAGGATCTACACAGAAGCTTCGGGAGGGGGCGTGCGGGAGAGGGGTAGTCCTGGAGGTCCTGGGCACCTCACTGAATGAATGCTGGCTGGGGAAGGGGGGGCAAAGGAGAAGAGATCCCTTCTCTTCCATTTCTAGACCATTTGGTCTGCTACTTTGTCAACTGGAACCCTTCCCAGACTATGGGGTATCATGGTCCATTGAAACAGAATAGCGTCATGGAGAGTGTTTCTGGTCATCCTTGACCCTCAGTCTTCCTTTCTATCAAAGGAACAGGATTTCTGGGAAGGAATAAAGAACAGGAGTTAAACTACTGTCTGTATCGGGACCTGCCTTCTCCTCCAAGGGGCTGCTTCAGACCAGGCTGGCGGTCTGGGGTCGGGCCTCTTCTGATACCAAGGCAGAGAGAGGTCTGTATAGCTGGGACCCAGGGTGAGGGCGGGACGAGTGACCCGGTAGCCCTAACCACCTGCAGACTTGAAGGGGAATGGTGATCCTAATGAAAGCAGCAGGCTGTAGTGTTTTTTTTGTGCCACGCACTCTACAGATATTTTATAGGATACTCTCAACGTCCGCCCGAAGTAGGGATGCTTTTGAATGGAAACGAAGGCATGCAGGGGTTAAGTAATTTCCCCACAGCCCTGAGGAGTGGGATCGTCAGGACGGAGTAGTGGTGACAGAGATCAAATGGCCCACAAAGCCTAGAATATTCAGTCCTTTACAGAAAAATGTGCCCACCGCTGCTACAGCAGAACAGAGCCAGTGACCTCCTGATGTTCTCTCTCCCCTCACCCTGCTTTGTTGTTCTTGTTGTTGAAAGATTTTATTATTACTTTTTAAAGTAATCTCTACACCCGAGGTGGGGCTCGAACTCGCGACCCTGAGATCAAGAGTCAGACGCTCCACCAGCTGAGCTAGCCAGGCGCCCCACCCTGCTTTGTTTTTATCTTGACTTGAAAACACTCATCCCTACCTGTTACATGGGTACTGTGCACACGCACACACACACACACACACACACACACACACACACACACAGTATATACGGACTTCATGCACACACGTACACATGTACATGTACTTATGTATTCCTTTATCCCCTTCTGCTCACCCTGCTGTCTTATTCATCACTCTACCCCTGTGCCTAAAACACCGACCTGCTCCTATCAGGCACTCGGTAAATGCAGGTTAAGTGAATGAGGGAAGCAGTATTACTTACTTTTAACAATCTCTTTTGTATCTCCCTGTTACGGAGTGAACATTTGTGTCCCTCCAGTATTTATGGGTTGCCGTCCTACCCCCCAGTGGGATGGTATTAGGAGGTGGGGTTGGGGGGGAGCCTTCATGAATGAGAGGAGGGCCCCACTAGAAAAGGCCCCGGAGAGCTCTCCCCCTCTCAGCCACATGAAAACCCAACGAGAAAACAGCAGTCTGCCACCCCGAACAGGGTTCTCCCCGGAACCCGATGCTGCCGGCACCCCGGTCCCAGCCTCTGGCCTCTAGGACACTGAGAAAGAAATTTCCATTGTTTATAAGCCACCCGCACAGGCTATGGTAGTCTGTGGCGCATCCTGAACTAAGCCCCCCTGACTGCCCTGCCAGATCAGCACGGTCACTGCCAGCCTGTTCTGGATGGAAGTATTTCTGACACACATCTATGCCCGCATTCAGGACTGGGATCCCTATCCTGGGGAGGGGCCCACAAGCTCATCTCAATAAATGGCTTTCTCCCCGCCCCTGTGCCCCTGGCTCTGCCCCTCACCCCGGGTTTGCTTCCTCTTCCGATGAGCTCACCCTGCTCATTTCCTCCCCGTGGCCTCAGGTGGCCGGTGAATGGGGTCAAACAGCTGTCCTGCCAGTTAGCACCGAAGACAGGGGAAATATGTGCCATTTCCTCAGCAACACAAGGAGAGTGAGGTTCAAAGAGAAAAGGAAGGAGTTATGACGCCGGCTGACAGCTTGCTGGCTTCATTTCCTGGGGCCTCTGGTGGCTGGCAGGGAGCGAGGACAATGTGATAAAGTTCTTCTCAGGCCCTCTGACGGGTCCGGGGTGAGAATGGAGACAGAACCATCTCCATATCCTTCAAGGCTGTGCTTAGCTCCTGTGGTTCTCAGGGCTTCACCCAAGAACCCCTCTGCATCCGGAACATCCGTGAGCCTATGTCAGACTTTTCCAGCTAGCGCCAGAGCTGGCAGGCCTAATCCAGCGCAGCCGGCTCCCACATTGCCCACCCGTCTCGTGGGCGGTACAGAGAAATGTTTCTTTATTTGTCTGTAGCTGCTCTGATTTTCCTCCCGGGCTCCAGCTGCTGGATGCAATTTTTTCTAGTCCAATCTGTACGCTTAGTTCGATGCAAGTGTTTAGAAGTGATGGCTGCCCTTTTTAAGTAAAACAAACAAGCAAGCAAGCAAAACACCTCTCAGTCTCTGGTGCTGTCTTCCTGTTCACGCAAAGAGACGACTGTGTCCACCTGCATGGCACCTCGGAGAGGTGGTGGCCTCTGGATCCTGGCTGGTCTAGGCGGCTCCTTGCACTGGGCTTGCTGGGTGACTGGCCACACCTGGCCCTGGGTGGCGGCCAGTGCGGCCTATGGCTGGCCGACTATACAACCTGGCCCATCTTTTGGCTTGGTCCTAACCTACGCGTGCTCGCTGCCCAGATGAGCGTCATCTTGCTGCTTACTGTGGAGCGCCTGTCAGGTTCTCCCATTAGCCCCTGGTCTCGGTGCTCTACGGAGCCAAGAACCAAGTCATATCAACGTTACCTTCCAAATCTGTCCCCTTCTTTCATGGTGATTCTTCTGTGGGAAATTTCGAACACACTGTTTTAGTGAGTGTCCTGACTCAAAACATGACATGCTCAGAAGGCATTCAAGGGAATGGGATAAAGAGACTAAGGAAAGTGTAGTGAGGGTTCATGGAACCCAAGAGGGAGAGTGTGAGACCCGCAGATTGGCAGGGACCGTGGAGAAATGCACACATCCAAAAGGGGCTGGCCAACAGGAGCTATCATCAGATGTAGGGGTCAGTGGACCATGGCCTTTAGGCCAAATCGGGCCTGGTGCCTGTTTTTTTTTTTTTTTAATTTTTTTTTTCAACGTTTATTTATTTTTGGGACAGAGAGAGACAGAGCATGAACGGGGGAGGGGCAGAGAGAGAGGGAGACACAGAATCGGAAACAGGCTCCAGGCTCTGAGCCATCAGCCCAGAGCCCGACGCGGGGCTCGAACTCACGGAGCGCGAGATCGTGACCTGGCTGAAGTCGGACGCTTAACCGACTGCGCCACCCAGGCGCCCCATGGTGCCTGTTTTTAAAAAATGAAGTTTTAATGGAACAAGCCATGCTCATTCATTTACATATTGTCTACAGCAGCCGTATGCTACGATGGTGGAGTTGAATAGTGGTGACAGAGACTGGACTGCCCACAAAGCCTAAAATATTTACTATTTGGCTCATTCCAGAAAAAGCTTGCTGACCACTGGTCTCACGGGCTGCATCGTGTCCCCTGAAATTGTCATATGTTGGAGTCCTAAAGCCCACCACCACAGACACTGACAGCATTTGAAGACAGGGTCTTTCCAGACATAAGTAAGTTAGAAAGAGGTCATTAGGGTATGCCCTAACCCGATATGCCTGGTATCCTTATAAGAAGAGGAAATACAGACACAGATGTACAGAAGGAAAGCCACATGAAACAGAAGGAGAAGCCAAGAAGGCAGCCTCAGAAAAAACCAACCCCACCGGCATCTGGGTCTCGGACTTCCGGCTGCCAGGACCGTGGGAAAATACATTTCTGCTGTTTGAGCCCCTTAGTCCCCGGCCATTTGTTACAGCAGCCAGTCAGCCTCTTAACTCCTCTTTCCTTTTCTTTATAGCAAACTGATACCACTGCTACAGAACAGAGCTCCCTTTGGAACCACAGGAAGGTCAAGAGGGAGTGAGGGAAGGAAGCAGCCTAGGAAAATCCCAGGAATATAAATCCCAGGAATTATATACCATTTCACCCAAGAATAGTTCGATATACACCTATAATAAACACATTTTTTAAAAGCGTGACGATGCTTTATGCTACCCAATAAAATTTTTCAAAAATCCCTTAACAACAGCACCCCTGTGGGTCTATGCTCACGTTTCCCCATCGTCTCAAAAGCATCTTTTAACAGTTGGTATGTTCTAACTAGGAGCCAAAGTTCACACAACACATTTATTTGTTGGAAAACTTGGGTCATTTGTCCTGCTGTAGAATGTTGTCACATTCTGGGTTTGCTTGACCCATCATTGTGTTGTTGTTTAATCTGTTCCCACATCCCCTGAACTTCCTGTCAGCTGCTAGCTAGGTGGCGAGGTTGGATTCGGTTCAGGCTCAATATTCATGGGCGGTGCCTTCTGCTGCATGATGTTACGAGAAGTGAACATGGCTTCTCCCACTTTCTGCAGTGTTGACAGTGGTCATTGGCTTCAGACACATCGGTCCGATCTCTCTGCTATCAAGTCCCCTATCAACTTTTATCTAGTTATGTTAGTGTTTCTTGAAAATCATTGCCAAATCTATTATTTCACTTGGGCTTGCAAAATGGTGAAGAATTAGTCAGCGTTCTGCAGAGAAAGAGAACCAACAGGGGGCGCCTGCGTGGCTCAGTCCCTTGAGTGTCCTACTTTGGCTCAGGTCCTATCTCATGGTTTATGAGTTCGAGCCCTGCATTGGGTGGGCTCTCTACTGAGAGCCTGCTTTGGATTCTCTGTCTCCCTCCCTCCCTCGTCCCCTCCCCCTGCTCATGCTTTCTTTCTTTCTTTCTCTCTCAAAAATAAATAAACACTAAGAAAAAAAGAAAAAGAAAGAAATAGAACCAACAGGAGATAGGATTTTTTACAAGGAACTGGCTCACGTGGTTATGGAAGCTGAGGTCCCATAATCTGCAAGCTGGGGACCCAGGAGAGCCAGAGTCGTAATTCAATCTGAATCCAAAGCCCTGAGAACCACAGGAGGCAATGGTGTAAATACCAGTCCAAGGGCAGGAGGAAACCCATGCGCCGGCTCCGTAGTCAGGCAGAAGCAGTAGCAAATTCTCCCTTTCTCTGTTTTTTCTCTTCAGGCCCAGAGTGGGTTGGATAAGGTGCCCCCCCCCCCCACACACACACACAGGGGAGAGCAATCTGCTTTACTCTGCTGATTCACATGTTAATCTCATCCAGAAACACCCTCGTGGGGACACACCCAGAAATCGCATGTAAGTCAAATCTCTGGCCACCCCACGGCCTGGTCAAGCTAACGCATAGATTTAACGGGTGGTTATCTACATTTATCATTCCTTCTGCATTTATTTGGTAGAATTCTCCTCTAAAGAAGAACTTTCCCTTGTCAACTATTTAATGCCCCTGAAGTATACTTTTAACAAAAAAAAAGAATAGATACATAATTCTTTTTCTTGATCAACTATCAGAACAGAGTTGGTGGGCTTGCTACCAATGATTTTCTTTTTGATCATTAAAAACTCATGGTTTAAAAAAATATTCGGTGTGTTTAAATCCATTGTAGTCAATATCTCTTTTGATACCTAAATTGTCCCATCTTTGGCCAGTGGAAGCCCGTTCCACAATTTGAGCTCCTGTGTCCTTTTGACACGAGAACATTAGTATTTGGTAATTTCGTGGCTTTCTAGCATCACAGGATACCCCAGGCGCATCACATGTATTTCTTTCCCCGGACCGGCAACGGATCATTTCTTTCCAAGGAGCCCTCTGTCTTGGTCCAGGTTCACCGGAAAACAGAGGCAGAGGTGAGAGCATCCATTCTCACACTTAGGCAGGAAGAACGTGGTTGCAGGCAAACAAGGACGGTGAGCAAAGCGACCTGAGGCCGTGGGGGAGATGTTGGCAGGGAGGGCACGTCCGGGCAGCCATAGCTTCACAGTAAGCACAGCCAATTGCTTGGTGGGGTAACACCCCTTGAGACAGGAGGTGCGACGCCATGGCATCTCAGAACAGCCTGTTGGTGGGGGGAAGGAGGGAGGCAGCTCATCTTCTGTATTTTTCTCATTTGCTGTGTCACATGCCGTGACCCTCTCTGCGTCCCTGAGCTATGTTTCCCGGCTCCTGTCACAGGTATAGGGGAAGCCAGAGTCTCTGCACATCCAGGCCGGTCAGCGTGTAGTTCATGCGGTCTCTCCTGGCCGCCGCTGCTCTGCATGGGGACTTCTCAGTGCATGCTGGGAGCACTGGCTGTGGACACAGCTTTACAACCGAGACAACTGTGGGAATGTTGTTTGGGCCGTGTCGGCCAGGAAGCAAGACGAGTGTGCAAGGCCCGTTGGTATAGGTGGGTCAAGGAGATGGGCCCCGGTACATTAACCAGGCCTGTTACGTCCACCCCTCCTGCCTCTCAAATAGGCTTACACCTTGTGACAACGTTCCGATCTCGTGAGGAATGAATTGCCCTCGCTCCTGTCCTGAGAGGGGAAGGGCAAGTCCAATGTTTGAAGGCAATTTTCAGTTGCCATCTCCTAAAACGACCTGAAGAGGCTTAGCAAAGCAAGACACGGTTCCCACCCCCCACCCACAGCTAGTGTGATGGCCAAAATCTATCTCACCACGTCACTCCTCTACCCCCTAGTTTCGTTCTATCACTTCCAGCCCAGTTCCTTATTATATTCCTGGTGAAAGCATCCCTGTCTAGGTTCCCAGACCTCTGCTGAAGCTAAAATATTTTAAAATATTTATTTATTTTGAGGGCCGAGGAGGGGTAGGGAGAATCGCAAGCAGGCTCCACGCTGTCAGCACAGAGCCCGACACGGGGGCTTGATCTCACGAACTGTGAGATCATGACCTGAGCTGAAATCAAAACAGATGCGTAACCGACTGAGTCACACAGGTGCCCCTGAAGCTAGAATTCTGCATGTCTACTGGGAGTGAGGGTGAGAAGGTCAAGGCTACGTTCACCACTTGGCTTCTGGACCCATGTATTTCAGCACTAGATATTGGCTCTGGTTCAGACTAAGCACTGTGTCCAATGTTGCCATCCCACAAGGCGTCAGTGAGCTGGCCCTTTATCTGTGGCTTCTCCAGGTCTTACCATCATTCCTTATGGGGCTGGTTTTCTCTGGGTGATGAAGTACGTGGAAAACTAGCGTATCTTGTGATTTTGAGCCCACTGTGTCATATCTGCGTTGTAGTTAAGTGTGCTCCCTGGTCTGTGACAATGTAACGTACGATATCGTGTCAATAAATTGAGCATCTCGTCATCTCTCAGATGGTGGTGCCGGGGGAGGCACTGTGGGAAGAGTAGGTGGCGATTCTGGTGAGCAAGAATGACTTTCTCATTCCAAAGGAGAAGTCTGATATCAGCTACTTGCCACGAGGAGGTTGGCTAGTTTCCCCCACGAATGGGACCACATTGAGGGCTCAGAATCAGTCCCGGCTGCTGGCATGTAGACATTCAAAGTGAGAGCAGATACAATGACAAGGAAGGACTCCGTGTTTGGGGCCCTATGCCTAGTCTCCTCTCCACCCCTGCAGCCATGGCTACCTAGTTCATGGCCCATTCTGTCAACCCCGCAGAGGCCAAGCAGGGAGGCTGTGGACGCCAAGTAGATATTTTGTGCCCACTCTCATAAGTCCACTCACGCACCTCTTCCCCAGATTTCCTTGTTCCTGATCTTATTCGGTGTCTCCACCGCCATCTCCCACCATCTAAGGGCTGACAAAATGCCTGATCTATCATCATGGAACACGACACTGCATGACCACAGAACCAAAGAGTACATTTTACTCTCAAGCACGTATGAACACATTGGGCTCAAACCAAAGATAGATTGGTCTTCCATGTACCTCGACACCAAGAGACAATCAACCCGGTAAAAAAAAAAAAAAAAAAAATGGGGGAAGGTCCTGGTGAAATGTCAGCTAACAGGCTGGCTCAGGGACACTTTTCAGGGTTGGGACACTGGAGGTGGTATAGGGACTGGAGTCTTTTTCCTTCCAGGCCTCAGAACGATGAGCTGAGACATTTGTTACTGACAAGGAGTCAATACTTCCACACAGTAAGCCAAAATACTGCTGGTAGCTTCTGCGTGCTGGGAGAATCTCCTCTACCACTATTTCCGGGGACCATCTCGAAGCGGGGCTGTAACATGCGAGCAGTCCATTCGCGGCTAGAGTCAACACTGTATTAATGCTGCAAGAGCCAGGTCCACATCCTATTGAGTGACTCGAAGGGATGCCAGTTTCAAGTGGTGCTCGGGGCAAAAGAGGGCTCCCAACAGGGGCAGGCAAGCTTCTCCGCCCCTTAGGCTGCATGACGGAGCAGATCCTAGAGTATTAGAGGTGTCTGTGGCCAATACTGACGCTGTGAGGTTTCTAACACGCTTCCAGAAGAGAGATGGCAGCCAAGACCCCTGGAGTTCTGCAGAAGGCCTAGCATTGATTCTGGGCTCTCCCAGAGATGAAGTGCTGACCATGGGACACAGAATTGACGGTATGACCCCAGATGTGCATTATGATCTGAGTTTCATCAGGTCCAAGGAGTCATAGGCCGGGTGGGTACAGCCAGCAGTCATCCACTGTACAATAAAAAGGATACAGTCACGATTTGGCCCAACCAAACCCAGACGACACAAGGACACGACATGAACAGGTGGCCTGGACTCCCACGGCACCTACTGCTTTTAAACCAACACGTCTCTCAACAGAGCAACGATAAAGAAGGTCGGTGGCTTTCCTTCCCGTGTAAAGAACTGTTTTGGACCTCTGTATTGTTAGGGATAAAGAAAGAAAGAATTTGCCATAGCAGCAGCCCCATATCGAGTGTCGGAGATACCACAAGTGACAGAGCAGCTGTGTGGCAGTTGGGGCTACCACGTGATTCCGTTTACAAGAATTCACCCCCCTTCTCCAAGACACGTCTGGCTTTTGCAAAGGCTGGAAATGTTCATTGGACAGGGATGTGATGGGAACCGCTATCCCTGTATCCTTTCTTTTTAAAAAAAAATTTTTTTTAACGTTTTATTTATTTTTGAGACAGATAGAGACAGAGCATGAACAGGGGAGGGTCAGAGAGAGGGAGACACAGAATCCGAAACAGGCTCCAGGCTCTGAGCGGTCAGCACAGAGCCCGACGCGGGGCTCGAGCTCACGGACCGCGAGATCATGACCTGAGCCGAAGTCGGCCGCTTAACCGACTGAGCCACCCAGGCGCCCCTCCTTTCTTTCTTCAAGGGTAACACTGATCTGTAATCCCTCTCAAAATGCTGTATTGCTTCGGATTTACTATGTTGGCCAGGATAAAGGATAGTTTCCACATGGCCCTTCCTATCAAAAGGACTTTTACCCTACCAGCCAGGGAGCCAATACAAAGAATCTGTTAAGGATGTGCATTTCATGTATGCATTGTGGTCCGTTTTCATTGGGAACCAGAGAAATAAACAAGGGGTTGGGTCCTTAGACTTTCCTCCCAGTGCACAGTTACAACAGGTCTCTTTGGGGGAAAGACTGGAGAACCATCTACTATGTATACTTGAAATGGCATCACAGGATCCTTCTTCAGGGGGATCCAATCCCCCCTCCTATGGCTTAAGGGTTTGTGGACGTGACTGGTGGGGACTGAGTCAAGGACAGGTATTTTCCACTGTGGCTGCTGAAATTAGCCTTCTGCTTTCCAGTGCTCCATACTTTCTCATTATAAAAGCTTGAGAAACACTCTGGTTCATCTGCCTCACCACTAGGAACACCATGATCTGTTAGCCAATGCCCTGTAGGTCAAGGCATGCTGAATGCCACTCTGGTCTTCCTGTCAATTATAGTAATAATGCCTCTTGCCTCTGATGTTAAGTGCTGCCACGTGGCTTTTGCCATTCCAGAATCCCCCTGTTCCTACTGGAATTAGAAAGCCTAGTTCCACAGTAACATCTTCCATTGCCAACTGGCCTTCAAAGATGCAGGTGGACCTCTCACAAGGGAGATCTCTATTGCTCTACTGAGCAAACCATTGTCTGTGTCCTCCAGAAGTACAGAGTCAGGTGATAGGTTTTCAGGTCTTACATGGTAAGTCCATTCTACCATTAGTATTTTTCTGAATCTTTTGTCTCCTTTAATATTCTGCCAAAGCAGTTCCGACATCATTACCTCATTTACTGTAGGTCATTCCCATGTCCAAGTATCAAGGAGCCAAGTTTCTAGGTAACTGGACTGGCTCCAAATACCCTTGTCAAAACTTTGGGTCCCGAGTGATAGGTGTGTGACTTCATATCGTTAGTCCTGTATTCTGCCTCTTCTGCATATCTAATATCCCAAAGATCCACCTGCACATAGGTTTCCTGATCCCTGCTGGTACAACTCAGCCAGTTCGTGGAATTGATTCTGGGTGTAGGTAATTTTCTCCTGGGGTGGGGATTATACTTCCTCATTCAGGCTGTGTGGAGATCTGACCCTGGTTATCAGCCTATGAACAACAAGTTGAGTAGAAGAGGATCTTAAGGAGACTGAGCTTCATTCTGTGAGGCACTTGCTGCAGGTAAGGTCGTGGGTTATTCCGGTATACAGAAAAGGAGAGTCTGTTCTCCTCTGATAAAGGGGATGGGGCTACGTTTTCCAGCCAGGGTAATTCTGAGCAATGTTGAGACTGAAGACTCTCAAGCTCATCCAACCAGGGTTCCCCTCCCTGAGCCCCCGGTGTCTGGTCCTGAACCCCATTCTTTTTCTATCTGGCTCTGGCTTTAACACAGGAAATTTATCATGGCTGCACACTTAGCATACTTTGTGCGGCCTGTACAATTCAGAGTCTTTATAATCAGACCCTGGATCTGACGTTTATGCATAGTGTGCCCTTGGGCGGTAGAAGATGAAAACCTTAAGGTTGCCATATAGGCCCTCTGGCTTCCGCAGTGCACCATAAGGTGGCGATGAACCATCCAGAATTTTTCGTTTCTTTTTTAAAGTTTCCAATGCCCTCAAAAGCAGTTTATTGTGCCAACCTTTATAATTATTATCACCCCTTATTAATTAAGTTCAGCAGCCACCTGATAATTGAAAACCTCACCTGATCACAATTAACCTTAGGTGACAGCTTTAGTAATTGCAATATCACTCATCAGGGCTTCACTAACCAATAGCAACGGGTGACTTAGTACATCCAGTCGGGGGGACACGCCAGCACAAAATCCCGTCCTGAGAGTCTGCTTCTTAAGGGTCGCTTCTGGTAACAACTGCCTTAGCCTAATTTTGCTAGAAAATAGAATGTGGTACAAACACTCACGCTCTAACAATTCATTGGGGTGTGCAGTCCCAGGAAAGCAAGTGAGGGAGAAAAACGGGAGAGCAGCAGGCAAGGAGGGAGAGTAATCACGGAGGGTAATTACCGAGCCGGCCTGAGCCTTGCAAAAGCCAAAAACACTTGGTGTCACCGGACAGCACGAGAAACTGCTGTGATTCTGATCAACCCACCAGGAAAAAGAAGGGCGAACAACGTATCTAGTGTTTCCTTCTTACCGCATATATTCGCTTGGCATTTGTGCAAAGTGGTGCTATACCCTGAGACATCCGGGTGGTGCTAACTGGCCCCTCCAAACAGCTGACAGGGAAACTGTAACTTCTATGGGTCCAACTCAGGCAATGTGTACACGCATCATTGTCCCTGTCCCAGCCAGGGCTGCAAAGGGTTCTCCCCACTCTGGTGGCCACGGTAGCAAAGCCAGTGACCATGTCTTTGCAATCACAGAAGCAGCAGGAGGCGATGCAGGCGAGCTCTGGTCAGGAAGCAAGGCGAATGATGGAGGCCTGGAGTGACGGGGGTAAGCCGGATGCAGCAGGTCTGGGGTGCACATAGACTAGGTCAGGCATACCCTGGTTTCTTTCAAAAGGAAATGGGTACTTAGAGCACAATTGAAGCATTAGATGTATTCATCGCTCCAACGTCGTCATTGCCTCAAAAACTTTTCTTTGGGCAGCGAGGATATTTCTCTCTCTTTTAGAAGTAAATTAGGAGTTCATATTGGTATTTCTAATTAAAATGGAAGATTACAGGGTCTTACTTGGGTTTATACCTGAGTCTGTTGTGCTAAAAATCTTGGTTTGTAGTGACATTAAGGAACATGCTTATTTGCTGATCCTACAGGATGAATGTGGTAGTTTCAAAATAAAAATACTAATCACCCCGCTCCCCGAGTCAGACCATATTAATCTTCAGTTACATGTGGTCCCAATCTCTTCAGTGCTTCTTGCTGACAGAGGAATACACATCCCTGATTTTTTGAACTCAGAGTATGTGACTTTCTTTGGCCAATAAAATCAGATGAAAGAAGAGTGATGGTCACTTCCAGGAGGAGGTTTGAAGAGCCCGAGTATCTTTTCCTTCTGCCTCAATGAGTGGCAAATATTCCACAGATGCTACCGCCCGACTTGGGTCACGGAGGAAAGAGGACACAGATCAGAGCTATAGCTAACATACGATAAAAACGTAGTGTGAGGGGAAAAGAAACTTTTATGATTGAAAAGCCACCAAGACTAGGGGTTGTTTATCACCATAGAAATAACCTAATCTAGGGGGCGCCTGGGTGGCTCAGTCGGTTGGGCGTCCGACTTCGGCTCAGGCCACGATCTCACAGTTTGTGGGTTCGAGCCCCGCGTCGGGCTCTGTGCTGACAGCTCGGATCCTGGAGCCTGCGTCGGATTCTGTGTCTCCCTCTCTCTCTGCTCCTCCCCAACTCATGCTCTGTCTCTCTCTCAAAAATAAATAAACATTAAAAAAATTAAAAAAAAAGAAAGAATCGAATCTACATACCACTGAATACATTTTAAGGTTTCCTCATGGTTCTTTTTAGTCCTTCGGATAGATCCCATTAAGGATATACTGCCGAAATACAGTTTTCCAGAGTCATTTGCAATAACTCTTCTTCGGGTGCCTACACCACCAAACCAATATACAATTATTACCGTTTCCATTTCCCCAACTTCCATAAATCTTCCCTTCATCTTAATTGTACTTTTAACGACTTTCGTTTTTAAAAATATGTATTTATTGGGGCGCCTGGGCGGCTCAGTCGGTTAAGCATCCGACTTCGGCTCAGGTCATGATCTCGTGGTTCGTGGGTTCCAGCCCACCTCGGGCTCACTGCTGTCAGCACAGAGCCCGCTTCGGATCCTCTGGCCCCCTCTCTCTGCCCCTCCCCCACTCGAGCACTCTCAAACATAAAAATAAACATTAAAACATTTCTAAAACAGTAGTTATTTCTTTCGAGAGAGAGAGAGGGAGAGAGAGAATCCCAAGCAGAGCCCAACACGGGGCTCCATGTTACCAACTGTAAGATCATGGCCTGAGCTGAGATCAGGAGTCAGGCACTTAACCGACTGAGCCACCCAGGCGCTCCTAGTTAATTTTACTTTCAAATTAAAACATTTACACAGCTCCAAAGTCAAAATTACACAACAAATTCTGTGCAGTTAAGTCCAGGTGCCATCCCTGCCCTCTATCCGGTTCCTTCTCTCTCCTTATAGGTCCCCATTCTTGCTGGTTTTTGGTTTATCCTTCCATTATTACCTATGGATAAGATAAGCAAATATGTTTCTATATTCATATACCCCCTTTCCTACACGAAAGATAGCATACCATAAACACCGTTCTATAACTTGCCTTTCTTAACAATATATCCTGGAAACGATTTCACAGAAGTATATAGAGATCCTTCTTATTTATTTTTACAGTTTTATACCATTCAGTTGTATGAATGCACCGTAGGTATTCATGGACATCCGGGTTGTTTCCATTCTTACACTATCACAATTATTGGCAGTGGATATCCTTGTGCTATCTCATTTTATATTTTTACCAGTGTATTTTTTGAGCTAGATCCCCAAAGTGGAATTGCTATGTTAAAAGGTAGGCAAATGTGTAATTTCACTAGATGGTCCGAATTCTCCTCCAAGGGGTTGTATCCTTTTGTATTTCAGCAACGTACGAGAACCTGTTTCTGGGAGTTTTATTAATGGAACATAGTGTCAGGCTTTGGGTTTTTGCCAATCTGATAGGAAGGAAATGATATCTCGTATAGTTTTAACTTGCATTTTTCATATTCTGAGCAAGTTGAGCCTCTTCCCGTATATTTAGGGGTCATGCACATCCCTTCCCCCCACAAACCATTAATATACTCTGCCCATTTTTCCGCAGGGTTCTGGTGCTTTTGTTCTCAATGTTCAGAAGCTCTTTATCTGTTAGGAATATTTATCTTTCATCTATGATATAGTTTCTATTTTAAGTGGTAGGATCCCTATATAGGAGAATCTGGGAACATTTAGCAAAATTACTAATGCGTCTTCCTTTTGACCCAGAAACCGCACTATGACAACGGACTTGATGTGTCAAGCTGTTGACCCAGCAGCTGCCTACCTCTGGGCTTTTTGTCATGTAAGAAAAAGAATCCTTTAAGTGACTGTACTCAGTTTCTAAAATTTTATTGTTACTTGATGCTTTCTGACTTGAATATAAACATCTGTTTTTCTAAATATCAGACTATTGTAAATTGTATTTAAATGTTCTTCCCTGCCCCTAGGCAGGTCAAGAGCATCTATTCTCTCACTCCAGTCGCTATTTGTCGCCTATCATTTGTCTCTTATCTTTTATTCCATTTTTCCCCCACCACGATGTTACCCCCACCCAGTGACACAACTGTAAGTTAGTAAGTAGTATCTGCCCCCCCCCCCCCCCCGCCCCGCACACAACCAGGGCTCCCAGGGAAGCAGAAGGGAGAGAGGAATGGTTTCACTGTTTTTTTCTCCTTTCTTTCTTTGGAATGAGCCCGCTGTGACTAGCAGGTGGAGGCCTGGTACTCAGGACAGGATGACTGCTCGAGCTCTGTGCGCATGCTCAGCAAGTTGTGACTTGCCTGGGGCACATGGGGAGCCTGGGCCCTGACTGGCCCCCTCTTGGGCCAGCTCAGGGCCTCCTGGGCTGTGTGTCCTCTTTGGCTATTATCCCTTTGGCCACATAAATGGTATATCTGTTCTCCCTGACCTCGGTGGAGATCACGCTATTTCGAGAGTCTGATGCTTTGGGTCAGCTCATGGCTGTGCCTGTCATTTCATATGGAGGAGTCCAGATTTGGCACTAATGTCCATAGACTCTATCCTAGAGAAATAAAAACACTAGTCCATAAGGATTTATATTCTGGGTTATTTATGGCTGCACTGTTTGTAGTGGCCAAAAAAAAAAAAAAAAAAAAAAGCAAACGACATAAGTGCCTATCAATAGGGCCAATAAATGATGGTACATTCATACAATGTGGCATTGTGTTGCTCCTAAAAAATGAGTTAGAGCTGGATCTATTGACCTGGAGAGGCGACAGTGATATACGGTCTTTGATAAGCCACTGCAGTGAGACACCGTATGCTCCACTTTTTCTCTGGATCTTCTTTCAATAAGCAAAAAGACTTCCTTGGTTTATGTCTATGTGTGTGTTCATAGTTTTGAATATTTTGCATATGTTGGGCCTCAGTTTCTTCATGTGTTAACGGAGGAGGACACTGGGGCTTCCGTCATACGGCGACAGGGAGGGTCATAGGAGCTGCAGCAGGTGCACAGCAAAACGCGGTAAGAACAGTACCTCCCTGGTAATAAGCATTCGGTAGATCTTTGCTGTTATTATCACTGTGGCTATTTCACTTTACTATTTTTTTAATGTTTATTTATGTTTGAGCTGGGGGGAGGGGCAGAGAGAAGAGGGAGACACAGAATCGGAAGCAGGTTCTGAGCTGTCAGCACAGAGCCCAGCGTGGAGCTCGAACTCACGAACTGCGAGATCATGGCCTGAGCCAAAGTCGGACACTTAACCGACTGAGCCACCCAGGCGCCCCTCACTATGGCTATTCTAAAAGAACACGGAGAAAGACGTAGGAGATATTTTCAGGCCGTTAATCCTGGTTACAATGTCGGGGGGGGGGGGGGAGAAAGTCAGGAGAAAGAGATAAACCGTGATTTTCACAAAGTAGAAATATTATTTATGATCAAAATTAAAGCGAAATTGTGGAAATTCATATCCTAAGTGGTGTCTATGACGTGGTAAATGGAAAAGAAGCACTATATATGTGTGGGGGCAAAAATAAAAATATTGATTTAATTAGGTGACTGGAGTGCAGGCAATTTTTCTCTCAGATCCTGTGGTTACTTCGATGCGGTTTTTCCTATCAATTATTTGGGAGGAAGGCCTCGTATGGCTCCTGGCACACAGGTGCTCAGTAAATGGTATCTATGGCTAAATTAATTTTTTTTTTCCGACATTTATTTATTTTTGGGACAGAGAGAGACAGAGCATGAACGGGGGAGGGGCAGAGAGAGAGGGAGACACAGAATCGGAAGCAGGCTCCAGGCTCCGAGCCATCAGCCCAGAGCCCGACGCGGGGCTCGAACTCACGGACCGCGAGATCGTGACCTGGCTGAAGTCGGACGCTTAACCGACTGCGCCACCCAGGCACCCCTATGGCTAAATTAATTTTATTTTAATAACTGCTCCCCTCTCAGCTGCCCAGCCTTAGGCTTCCCCCGAAACACCCACGGCTCCTCACGGGGGGCCCCTGCGTACCCGCTGATAATCCGTGGTTGCAGAGCTGTTTGGGTCCTGTGCCGTTAAGCAACAGGGAAGCATGGTTGAAACTGTTGTTAACAATTGAACTGAAAAGGTAGCACCTGATGCGAAGGCCCCGTACCTCTTGCCGCCTCACCCTACACAGTGACGCGCAAGGGATGTCCTAACTTATTTTCTGACACATCACAGAGCCAATTTCCAGATTGGAGCTGCCACACCAGGGAAGGCTCCCTGGAGAGAAGATCATAAATTCTGATCTCCAATCATCTTCTCCCATTTAACCGGATGTGGCATACCAAGCTCCAGAAGCGTAGGCGAGGAGAGGCGCGGGCGGAGTGTGAGAGCAGGTGGAGGTGAGGGGTGTCACTATGGCCTCGGGACAAGCACAGTGGAGAATGTCACTTGTTCTCTTAATCTCGCTCTCTGGCTTTACTGGAAATTTAGGCTTGACCATGAAGGCATTCTGTGACTACATTTTTACCTGCCCTCTCAGGGAGGAATGAGGGCATCTGGTTCTCAGAAAACAACTCCACGCCTCATATATTATGGAAGAGTACGTAACAGGAACGGATGACGGACCTGAGGGGATTTCAGGGCTGGAATGTGCTGGATACGCCTTCGGTACTTCCTCAGACCCTCCTGACTTCACCTGCTTTATCAGATTCCGCTGGCTTCACCTGCAACTTGGGCCCCAAGCTGATTGCTCTCTCTTGGTCATCATGCCTCCCTGTAAGTTCCTCCTGAGAGTGATAAAACGCATAACCAGTGTCTCTGGTTCCTCCCATCACTTCCAGACTCAGATACAGCATCACAGCAAAGGGTACAGGATCTGGCTTTCCAAATAATTCTCAAAGGGACCCAAATGATGCCACTCAGAAATGTGCTGAGATTAACGCCACATGGGGCAGACTTTGATCGATGAGAAATAAGGGAAGGGAAGGAAACTGGCAGATACATTCTGCCTCATCCCTCTTCTGAACGGACTGCTCCCAGAGACAGTTTCTCCATATAACGTGCCTGGAGACTTCCACGTGGCTGAACAATTCTCTTGTTGACAACCTGCTTTTCTCAGCTCATCCTGAGACACGGTCGGCTCCGTAATCACCGCCTTGCATTGCTTTGCAATCTGCTCCTTTCCTCTCCTTTTTCCTCACTCTTACTGCCCTAGGTTTATACAGCACAATAAGACTGGCAGCACCTAATCCCTGCTGCAGGCTCCATTCTCTAGGGTAAAGTGGTAAACAGAATAGTGGCCCCAAAAGAGGTCTATGTTCTAATCCCCGGAACCTATGACTGTGTTACCTTACATAGTAAAATGGATTTGCAAATACGATTAAGTTAAATGTGTTCAGATGGGGAAATTATCCTGGATTATCCAGGTGAGCCCAATGTGATCACAGGGATCCCTAAGAGAGGGAGGCAGGAGGGTCAAAGTCAGGAGAAGGTGATGTCAGGTTGGAAGCAGAGATTAGAGAGATGTAGCCATGAGCCAAGGAATGCGGGCTAGTCTAGAAGCTAGAAGAGGAAAGGATCGGCCTCCCCTGGAGTCTCCAGAAGGGACCCTAACAACACTTTGTGCCCCATAAGACTCATTTCACACTTCTGACATCTGGAACTGTCGGAGAACAAATCTGTGTTGTTTCAAGCCACTAAATGTGTGGTAATTTGTTATATCAGCCATATGAGACTAATGCAGGAACCTTGGCTAAAACAGCTCTTAAATGCCCTGGTTTCCAGCATGATCCTATTTTGCATGATTAAAGTTGAATGCCATATTGTATTTTTCCTCTCTGAATTCCTTCTGTGAACAAATCCTAATCTCTCCCCCGGCAGATGGATGCCCTGGGTGGGCTGGGGCAGAGATTTATTCTCACAAAGGTAACTGTATACATACGTGTTTATATATACACAATCAACAAAAACAGGAAGACGGGGAGAAAATATTATTAACCATGGCAGCAGGTGACTTACTTCTTGCCTTGAACTTTTGTAGATTTCCCCTCTTATCTCCAACAGACAGACATTTTTCTATTATAGTAAAAAAATCATTTAAAGTGATTAGGTAAGAGACAGTCTAAGGATTTGCACTAGCCTCTGGTACTCTAGAAGTTAGTATAGAGGACAGACTACCATGAGCTGGAACGGTCAGGGTAGGCTTCATGGAGGAGGGAGGAATCAGAGAAAGACCTGGAAGGATGGGTATTGAGGGGTAGAGTAAGAGAAGGAGATACGGTGAAAGCCAAGAAAAGTGTATTTTCCCCAGGTTAATAAATAAACCCATTTGACTTAAAGGGAATGTCTGCAAAGAATGTAATCACAGTACAAAGGAAAAAAATAACGTATGCAGCATTTCCTTTTTGTTGGATATTGTAATAAGTACTCTGCTGGGTTAACTCACTTAATCTTCCCAAAATCCTCATGAGGAAGTTCTGTAATTATCCTAAGTACACAGACGAGGAAATGGAGGAGGAACTGAATGCCACGAAACTCGGCAGCAAGTTGATTGGGTCCAGATTCAAACCCCACAATCACTCAGAGCTCATGTGTGACATGGAGATTGGAGAAGAACCCTTAAGGCCTTGACAGAGCAAATGTATTAATTTTCTATTGCTGGACGTAACAGACTGAATGTTTGTATCTGTGTATCCACAGCTCATAGGTTGAAACCCAGTCCTGCGTGTGATGGCATTTGGTGATGAGGCCTTTGGGAGCCCTCACGAATGGGACCAGCGCCCCATAAAAAGAGACGCCAGAGAGACGATCTCTCTCTCCACCACATGAGGTCACAGCAAGAAGGTGGCCATCTGCAAACCAGGAGGGGGGGCGGTCATCACCAGGACGTGACCATGCTGGCACCCTGATCTTGGACTCCCCACCTTCCAAAACCATGGGAAATAAATTCCTGTTGTTTAAGCCACCCACGCTGTGGTATTTTGTTAAAGCAGCCTCACCCAAGACCTTGCATACCGAATTACTAAACATTTAGCAGATTGAAATGATACCCACTTATACAGCGCCGTGGGTCGGAGATTCAAGTAGGGTCAACTGGGGTTTCTGTTCAGGGTCTCGCAAGGCCCAACTCACGGTTTGGGCCAGGCAGGGCTCTCCTCCGGAGGCTCTGGGGACAAATCAGCGTCCACGCTCCGTCAGGTTGCTGGCTGCATGCGGTTCCTGTGGCTGTGGGCCGAGGTTCTGCCTCCTCGCTGCCTGTGGCCTCCTTCTCTTCTGCCAGCGGCTGGAGAAAACGCTCTGCCCCAAGGCGCGCGTCTAAATGAGGCCCAGCTGCATAATCTCCCTTTTGCTGTTTTGTGATTTCGGGAAGGCAGCCCCTCCTCCTGACCGGCTTCCCTGGCGGGAGGTGTCGTAGCAGGATTCACTTAGCTGGGGTGGGTTTTGGAAGGATGTCAGGGCACAGCTGGGACTGAGGCGTGGACGGCGTGCAGACTGGAGACCAGAGCGCAGTCACGGGGCCGGACGGTGAAGGCCCAGGTTAGGGCAGGCGCGGGGGAAGACAGACCGGAGAGAAATGGGGATGGTGAATCACCCTGTAGCACTTGCGACCTTTTGGAACACCTCCGCGGCCCTTATGTCACATGAGCCTCATGACGCACCTGTGGGGAAGAAGGAAGGCATGATTCTCTCCATTTGACAAACTGGCGAGTCCCCGAATCTCTGTGCTTCAAAGGTCAGCCTCTGGGTCCCTGGTCCTGGCTGCCTGACTCAGGCCCCCTGTTCCTCTGGAGTTCAGGAACAGGAATTTGGGCCTTGATATCAGGTGCCATCGGGTTCCTGCCATTGTGTCCTCCTTGGGCCCGCGGGCAGTTCCTTCCCAAGGGAAACATCTTAGGGGAATCTGATTGGCAGGCACAGGGTGAAGATAGGGGACATTCCTTTCATGCTCCGGACCCCCCAGCATTCTTAGGAAGGCTGTGAAGGGGGCCGAAGTGCGGGAAGGAAGGGGATAGGCCACAGAGAGAGGCTTTCTCACCCCTGTTAGGGGGAAAGGAGATGCGAGAGAGAGACTTTTTATTTTTGTTTTTATTTTACGTTGTCACCTTGAGAAGGGAACGACAGGGGACAGAGAGGGTGGAGGGAATGTGGAGACAGAGTGAATGACACCTACTGACTGTAAGTGACACAAGTCTACCGAGGGAAAATGTGGCATTCCAGAGGAGCAGGAAGGGGAAAAAAAGTCACTCATATTCCCACCAGGTTAGAAATAACACCCTTTAAGATTTTGGAGCCAGAGAGAGAGTCCAAGTTTTGCATGTGGATATGTATGTCCTATATATGTACCTACTATTCTAGAAATCTGCTTTTGTGGTTGATCAATACCTATGATGGCTGTATGGGGTGGGTCTCCAAGCAGATTCTTGCAGGGGCTGTGCCCCCTCCCCCCCATAAGCAGCGGTCAGGCACGAGCAAGTCCTGTCTCCCCGTCTCTCCAGGAAAGCCGTCCACTTAGCTTGCCCTGGACAGCCTATTCTTCAGACACAAATCACTTCCAAAAAAAAAAAAAAAATCACTCCATTAAGAAATTCAGCCCAGTCATCTCAGGTCTCAAATGCTTCCATTTTCTCCAGTCCGTCTGAAAAGGAGAGACACAGAAAGGAGAATTTTAAATGGCACATATTGATTGGCTTGGCTCACCAAAAGAAGGCACTTTACCAGCTTTTCAAATTACAATTTATTCAATAGCAAAAAAGTAACTCAATTTGAGAAAGAGCTCTGACACCCCGTAGGAGTTGCTTTCTCTCCACTTAAATTATATCATGATCATTGTTCACTCATCATTCGCTGGAAGCCACTGGGCAAAGCACAGCTCCTGGCACCTAGGAGACAATCAATAAAGATGGTTGGATTAATGAGACTCTAACTGGCAGGGAAGTTCAAAGTCCAGAGACTTGGGAAATTCAATGTGGGGTGAAATGGGTTGAACGTGCAAGGTTAATCCTCTTTGGTCCCTATTGGGAAGATCACAAAGTTTAGAATCAACCTGACCTAGGTTCAAATCCTGCCCCCTTTTACTTCGGTGAATACTTCGTATCTGTGGACCCTTAGTGTCCTTGTCAACAAGAGAAGAGACATCTTCCCTGGATGTTTGTTGTGAGGTTTCAAAGAGATGCTCTCCATCAAATGCATCTCCAGGACCAGAAGAAAGAAGGTGCCTCTAGATATTGTTGTGCTGGAGATGAGGGTTTGATTTCCCAAAGGGGAGGCAGCTATATGTTGAATCCACTAAAATAGTCATTGAATAAAAAAAAAAGTTGGTTCATCTCTCTCTCTCTCTCTCTCTCTCTCTCTCTCTCCTTTTTCCTTTGTTCCTTTGTTTTATTTCTTTATACCAGAGGGAAGGTGGGGGGGGAGGGGGGAATGGGTGAAATAGGTGAAGGGAATTAAGAATGCACTTATCATGATGAACACTGTGCAATATATAGAATTGTTGAATCATTACATTGGACACCTGAAATTGGTATAACACTGTACATTAACTGCACTGAAATGAAAATTAAAAGCTTAAAAAAACAAACAACAGTTGGTTCTCTTTACTTCCCAGTTCCTCGTCCTTGCCTGCAATTCCAGAAGCTGCCACCAGAGCTAGAGAAATGGGTCAAGTCAGAATTGCAGTGAACTACACTGGGCCCTCCTTTTAAAGAGTACAGGGCTTTTCTGTACATTATCTCCCCCATTTTTCTGTCTTCAAATGATCTGAATGTCTTTACCCACAATAAAAGGATCCATTTGCAGGGGCGCCTGGGTGGCTCGGTTAAGCATCCAACTTCGGCTCAGGTCATGATCTTGAAGTTTGTGAGTTTGAGCCCCGTGTCAGGTTCTGTGCTGACGGCCCAGAGCCTGGAGCCTGCTTAGGATTCTCTGTCTCCCTCTCTCTCTCTGCCCCTCCCTGCTCTCTCTCTCTCAAAAATAAATAAACATTAAAAATATTTTTTTTTGAAAAGGATCCATTTGCATATCAGCTTCTCAATTACAGATCTTGCTTGACTTAACAATGGGGTTAGTCCCAATACACCCATTGTGAGTTGAAAATATCATAAGTCAACAATGCACATAATTCACCTTACCTACCAAACATCCTAGCTTAGCCCAGCCCACCTTAGATGTGCTCAGAACACTTACATTAGCCCACAGTTGGTTGTCAGCATATCATTGCTGACCCTCGCGATTGCGGGGCTGACTGGGAGTGGTGGCTGCCCTGCCCATCGGCCCCAGAGAGGACCATACACTTACTACTAGCCAGGGAAAAGATCGAAATTCAAAGTACAGTTTCTACCAAATGCATATCACTTTCACACCATCATCAGTTTGAAAAATCTTGTGTTGGGATACAGGAGTGCTGATGCATAGGGGCACTTGTTCCCCAATGTTTATAGCAGCACTTTCAACAATGGCCAAATTACGGAAAGAGCCTAAATGTCCATCAACTGATGAATGGATAAAGAAGATGTGGTTTATATATACAATGGAATACTACTTGGCAATGAGAAAGAATGAAATCTGGCCATTTGTAGCAATGTGGATGGAGCTGGAAGTATTATGCTGAGTGAAATAAGTCAGTCCGAGAAGGACAGATATCGTATGTTTTCACTCATATGTGGATCTTGAGAAACTTAACAGACCATGAGGGAAGGGAAGGGGAAAAAAAATAGTTACAAACGGAGAGGGAGGGAGGCAAACCACAAGAGACTATTAAATACAGAGAACAAACTGAGAGTGGTTGGGGGGGTGGGGTTGGAGAGAGGGAAAATGGGTGATGGGCATGGAGGAGGGCACTTGTTGGGATGAGCACTGGGTATTGTATGTAAGCCAATTTGACAATAAGTTATATCAAAAAGAAAAAGAAAAAAATCTTGTGTTGAATCATGGTCAGCCAGGGGCCATCTGCACTTTACTGTCAAAGTCATAGGCTGGTTGGTTGCAGGTGATAAAGAAGAGAGTAGGGAGAAAATCTTTGCAAGTTTCCAGGTTCCTGCATTTGGGATCAGTTGCTGACAGCCCGGGAGAGACTTTCTGCTAAATGTTCTAGGATGCTTATTAAGCTTCTGGAAGATAAGCGGTTAACTCTTAGGTCAAATATTGGAATTAAGAACAAAGGTCATGGTGACCTGAAAAACGATTTTCTTTCTTACTTGCATAGGACTTTCATTTTTAATTTCTTTTTATTCAATTAATTTCATGCTATTTCATTTCTTTCATTTATTCATTTCTTTCATTTCATTTTCCTTCAAACATTTATTGGTGCAATATTGTGAGTAGCATTGCTGTAGCTAGGCCCTGGGGATTTTTCTGGGAACAAAACAAATGAAGCCTTTGCCTCTTGGAGTTGAGATTCTGCTGGGGGAGACAGACAGTTGAACAATAAACATAAGATAATGGCAGGCGGTAATAAATGTTCCAAAGGAAAAAAAAAAAAAAGCAAAGTAAGAAGCTAGACTGTCATGGAGGCAATATCTGGGCAAAGTAACCGAGTACAAAGGCAGAGTAAGCCTTTGTAGATATCTGGGGGTGAAGGAATGTTCCAGGCAAAGAAGTAGAAAGTGCAAAGGCCTGAAGTCAGGGGCATGTGTTGTGGCGATGAGGAGCTAGGAGGCCAGTGTGACCGGAGTGCGCTGAGCACAGGGGAGAGCAGAGGGACATAAAGTTGGAGACGTGGCCCAGATCGCACGGACCCTTAGAGGATGTAGTATCGACCTGGGATTCTATGCCAAGTTTGGGAAATTGTTAAAAGGTGTTATAAGCGGGATGACTTATATCCTCCCCCCTCCAATTAATACCTTGAAGCCCTAACTGCCCGTACCTCATAATATGACTGTATCTGGAGACGGATTTTGTTTTGTTTTGTTTTGTTTTTTATAATTTTTTTTTCAACGTTTATTTATTTTTGGGACAGAGAGAGACAGAGCATGAACGGGGGAGGGGCAGAGAGAGAGGGAGACACAGAATCGGAAACAGGCTCCAGGCTCTGAGCCATCAGCCCAGAGCCTGACGCGGGGCTCGAACTCACGGACCGCGAGATCGTGACCTGGCTGAAGTCGGACGCTTAACCGGCTGCGCCACCCAGGCGCCCCTAGAGATGGATTTTGAAGACAATGAAACTGCAATGAGGCCATTACCGTGAGCCCTAATCTAGGATGACTGATGTCCTTATACGAAGAGGAAATTTGGACACAGAGAGAGATACCAAAGACGCATGGGGATAGAGAAAAGACCACGTGAGGACCACAAGTCGAGGAGAGAGGCTTAAGAAGAAACCCAAACTGCCAACACCCCGATCGTGGACTTCCAGCCTCCACGACTGTGAGGAAAGAAATCTATTGTGTGTGCCAGGCAGTCTGTGGTATTCCGTTATGGCAGCTCTTAAAACAAACACAAAGGGTATCAAAGCACAGACTGCCATCATCTGGCTTTAATTTTCAAACGATCACTCCAGCTGCTGTGAAAAAAGGGCCATGGTGGGGAAGAGTGGAGGCAAGGAGGCCAGCTAAGAGGCTGCTGCAGTGACCCAGGTAAAATGGGGCTGTGGGCTGGACTGTACCAGTAGGAAAAGAGGTGATGAGAAGTCCCGAATCCAGACAAACCTTGCAGGAAGAGCTAACGGGATTTGTGGGAAAGAGGAAATGGACATGCTGGCCAAGTCAGGCTTGTTCAGGATGTCCACTCAGGCACTGGCCAAAAGCATCCAATCCCTTGTCCCCCCAAGAGGTTCTGGGTACTGTGACAAGATCTTAAAAAAAAAAAGTCCTAAGATTTTACAGCCAAACTGATCTTACAAGGAACAAAAGGCAGAGGCTACTGAAGGAAAGGAGATCCTAGGATAGTTCTAGGGTCAGAATGCTTGGATTTAAATCCTGGATCCACTTCTTACTGTGTGACTAAGGGCAAGTTATTGAAACATTCTAAATGTCAGTTTCTTCATCCATGCAATGAAGACGACAATATCCACCTCGTGGGCCTGTTGTATGAATTGGTGTATTTATGTAAAGCTCTCAGCATAGATTTGTCCTATAGTAAATGGTATGTATTGGTTAGCTCTTGCTGTGTAACAACCACCCCCCATCAACTCAGTGGCTTATACAAGAAGCATGTATTATTGCTCATGAATATGCATGTCAGTTATTTTTTTAAGGGGACCAAGAAGGACCAAAGACATGAGATCTGTTTCCAAAGGACCTGTGAACTAGGCAAACAGTGGAAACACACACATAAAGCTCACAAATCTCTGCACAGGTTGTAGGAGCTTGTAAGGATGCACTGGGACTGGCTGGGAGACACGAGTTCTGGTCCAGTTGTGGGATTTGGGGCAAGATCCTTCCCTCACTGTGCCTCAGTTTCCATATATAAGGGAAGGAGTTGGATCAGACAATCTTGAGAATTTCCTCCAGATAGGGATTCCGTTGAATGTATGTAACACTACCTGCCTACCCATGGCTTGAACAAATAGGAGTGGTATTATGCAAATCTGGAGCTAAGCAGTCCAGGACTCAGTGATACCTGCTGTCTCCCTGCTCTTACACCCTTAGAGGACTGGCTTGTCATCTCAGTCCCAAGGCAGTCACTGTGCCTCCAAATATCGTACCTTTGTTCTAGGTAGGTAAAAGGGAAGGGACAGAAAGAGAGCAAAGGTTCATACCCACAGAGTCTGTTTCTATTTGTAAGAAAATCAAAGACTTCCCTGTGAGCCCCATTCTGATGATTTATGCTTGTCTTTTTATTTTTTATTTATTAAATTTTTTTACATTAATTTATTATTTTGAGAGAGAGAGAGAGCAAGTGCACAAGCAGGGGAAGGGCAGAGAGAAGCAGAGACAGCATCCGAAGCAGGCCCTGTACCATTAACACAGAGCCTGATGCAGAGCTCGAACTCACAAACTGTGAGCTCATGACCTGAGCTGAGATCAAGAGTCGGCTGCATGGGGCACCTGGGTGGCTCAGTCGGTTAAGCGTCCGAATCTGGCCCAGGTCACGATCTCGCCATTCCCAAATTCAAGCCCTGCGTCAGGCTCTGTGCTGACAGCTCAGAGCCTGGAGCCTGTTTCAGATTCTGTGTCTCCCTCTCTCTCTCTGTCCCTCCCCCACTCATGCTCTGTCTGTATCTCTCAAAAATAAATAACCATTAAAAAAAAAAGAATCAGAAACTTAACCAACTGTGCCACTTTATGCTTGTCTTTTTAACCAGAGCTGTTCTCCATAGCTGCCCAAGTAGAAGGTAGCTACAAGTTCTGAACAGGAGTTGGGTCAGTAAATCATGCTGCTGGCTGCAAACACTAACTACACATTCATAGAGTCCCATGGGAGCACCCTTGGGTCCTCAGACCCACAGGGAACTCTGGCCAGTCAGAGTTGTCCCTCTGGTAACATTTCCCATATGATTTCATGGGACTATAAATTCTTTAAAAAAAAAAATTTTTTTTTAACATGTATTTATTTTTGAGACAGAGAGAGACAGAGCATGAACGGGGGAGGGGCAGAGAGAGAGGGAGACAGAATCGGAAGCAGGCTCCAGGCTCTGAGCCATCAGCCCAGAGCCCGACGCGGGGCTCGAACTCACGGACCGTGAGATCGTGACCTGAGCTGAAGTCGGACGCTTAACCAACTGAGCCACCCAGCGCCCCAATATAAATTCTAAAAAAGACAAGGACACTGCTTGCTCATTCTCACCCGGATCTTCAGAACCTGGTCCAGGGCCTGGCCCATCAGAGTTGCATGGCAAACATTTGTGAATGAACAAATCGCCCATCAGTGTGTATGGATTTCAATGGACGGGGCACTCGGGGAATGAGGAATCTGGATAATTGGATTTTCTGGCAGCCTGAGGCTGAAGCAGAAAAGCTTATGATTTCAAATTAATTCCAGCAACACTGAGTGCCTTCCGCATCCATAGCTCCAAGGTAAAAACACACGTGCTGTGTATGTGTAATGGTCGGGTCTCAGCAAGAAAGACGGCGCCGTCAGGGTGAGGGTGGGGCTTGAGGAGGCTCCACTCACACAGGCGTGACAGGCTTAAGGGAAACCAACAAAGGGTGCCGGAGTCCCCCTTGGGCCAGCAGTGCTGGGGAGCCCTGCCATCCCTGGGGGGCACAGGGGAAGGGGAGGGAGTGGATCCCCCACAAGATGAGAGCCAGAGCAGGAGCTGGAGCTACAGCAGATGTCCTGGCAGGAGCCGTGGCCTCACACAGGGGAGCCCCGCCCCCCGGCCACTGTGCACAGAGAGAATGAGCACTCTGCCTCTGCTTCCTTCCCCCCCCACTGCTCACCTGCTGGTGCATTTCATCTGCCAAACCCTCCTGGGAACCAGAGGAGGGGGGAGCCTACTGCGGTCAAACCCCAGGGGGGCACAAAGCAGGGAGGGGAAGGGTTGGGGGAGGGTTGCGTTGGGGGCAGGTGGACATTAGCGTCCACTTCTACATAGTAGAACAGAGGCCTGGAGTAGTTCAGTCCTTTGTCCAAGTTCACATGGCTTGGGAACGGCCAAGCCAGGTCTAGTGCTCAGACCGTCTGACTCCCATTCCAGTGCTCATTCCCAGCTCCTTGCCACCTCCTACTGCAGCCTACTTGAGAGACAGCCTGCTCATTCCTTTTGCTTCTGGATTCTTCTCGGGAGTGAGGAGCCCTGGGTGGAAAGCACTGCCTTTCTGGGCAGGAGAATGAATTCTGCAAAACGTAGATTGGAAGTTGGCTGGGGGTATTCTGTTTAAGCCTTTTTAAGAGTGGAAAGAAAATTAGGTCTGCAGTCAGCAGGGCTGAGTACTAGGTGGGCCCCCACTGACAACGGGTATTATTTATTGAGCCTCTGTTATGTGCCAGGCACTGTCCTAAATGCTTCGCACACATCATAACCCTCAAAGGAAGGTATTATTATTTCCATTTGCCTGGCTCCAAAACAGAACCATGGAGAGGTTAAATTACTTGTGCAAGGTAGAGCTAGGATTCAAAATCAAGACTGGATACAAAGGCCAAGATCCTACTTTACTCTCATGGTTGCCCTTCAGAGGACTGCAAGCTGATTTGGACCCATTTGGACCCCGAAATTTTGTTTTAAAAAAAAAAAGTGAAATCAGTGGCCAACAGCTTAAAATTGTGTGCCATTTCACATAAAAACCCGAATTTCCGACTTCTATCGAAAAATGGGAAGATTGGAAACCCTGGGCCCATATTCTCATACGGCAACAATCGACTAACGCTGAGTGACAGCTACCTCCTTTAAATGGGAGATCTGCTCTCATTTTGCCCTAGTCCTCACCACTCCCTACTGTCCAACACTGAGGCTGCAAATCCGTTGCCATTCCTCATCTGCTTTCCCATAGGTTCTCTTACACCCAGGCCACTCCACTTGTTTACATTTCCAGCTTGGCTGCAGTAGGTGTTTGGTTGTGCCCACATCACTGATACAAGGTGATCTACTGGGGTGACAGAAGCAAACATTTGACCTTCTGTTAATGTGTCTGATCTCATTCATGCTTTTTTTTTCTTTTTAAAGTTTTCTATTTTTCAAGTTAATTTATTTATTTTAATTTTTTAATTTTTATTTTGAGAGAGAGAGAGAGAGAGTGAGAGCAGGGGCGAGGAGTAGCGGGGGAGAGAGAGAAAGAGAGAGAGATCGACAGAGAGAAAGAGAATCTTAAGCAGATTCCATGCTTAACGCAGAGCCCGACACAGGGCTTGATCCCATGACCTGGAATCATGACCTGGGCTGAAACCAAGAACTGAATGCTCAACCGACTGAGCCACCCAGGTGCCCCCTGATCCCGTGTGCTCTTAATGTTTATTTTCATGTTTTACTGTATATTTAATATATTAATACAACAGTCACGACTGTATTTTATAAATGAATTTTATGCATGTGCCTTGGAGCTATTGCTCAGAATATTTTCCTGATAGGGCTCTGAGATAGAAACGTTTGAAGACCACTGTTCTTAATCCCTGCTTGTATGGTAGTTACGAGACACTGTAGAAATCCCTTTGATTTTCTAGGCCTAGATTTTTTTTTCATCTGGAAAACGGGGATATTGATACTGCCTACCTTGAAGAGTTGTTGCAAAATTCTAAACGCCCAGCAAAATGTAAAGTGCTGAGCCATAAAAGCAGAAGGCCACCCTGGGAGACGTAACTTGGCACAGCCAGCCATGTGGTGGCCACTCCTCTTATTTTAATGTCAACCTGGAAGGGGGACCGGAAGCGTCCCTGTGGGGTGTTGAGCCGTAAAGCCTGGGCTGCTGGCTGACCTGGTCCAACCCCCTGCACAGCAACAAGGATTGATTTCCACGTTCATTAGTGTGTTGATGCACCCCGGAGGAAGACACCCGCTCCGCTCTCATTAAAGAGAAGCAGCCGGCCCATTTCTGTTCACCTTCCCCTCACCTCCAGCCTCCACCCAATATCCCAGAAAGACTTCTTCTCATTTCCTTCAACCCCGATGGTCTCCCCTGTCCCTGGGTTCATTCTCACTTGGGGAGAGTATAGATTTAAAGGTGGATTCAGACACACAGGTGGGGGTGTCAGCACAGTTAAAGCTCCCTCCCACCAGAAGGGGAGAGATGAACTTGAGATCAGGCACTTCAAAGCTTCTTGAGGGCATCTCTGCCTGAGATGGGGCCTAGGCCTCCTGGGGGTGGGCCCTTTGGTGGACTTAGGGGGTTAGACCGTGAACATTGAGTGAGTCTGTGGGACATTCGCTCCTTTCCTTCCAACGCCAAGGATGAGTGTACGATTGTTCAAATCCCCAAAGCACGGAGAGAGAATGTTAGCTAGGACCACAGCTTACTAAGTAGTGGAGTATGGATGATCAAATGTCCTGCTTTTCCTGGGACTGAGAGGTTTCCTGGGATATGGGACTTTCAATGCTAAAACTGGGACAGTTTAGGGCAAACAGAAAAGGTTGGACAGCCCAGATGGAGCCAGAATTCAAACCTTTACAATCTGTCTCTGAAGCCCACATGCTAACCCACTCCTCTGCAGTGCCTTGAGTAAGGACAGAGAGAGCCACCAGGGGTATGTGCAGTGTGGCAGGCAGTGAACCCCCGGAGGAAGAAAGAGAAGGAGCCTCAATTATAGGGACCAGCTCTCTGTGTTATTTTTCTGAGTGTGGCAGGAGACAGTAGAGAAAGTGGCTCTCTACCCACCCTGTTTGCAAAATGAGATTCCAGTAGAGAAAGGGCCAGAGCGTGTGCAGATCCTATGAGCTCCTGTTCGTAGAACATCTTTCCATTTATAACTTTAGACCAAATGCTGGTGAGGTAGGTTTTCATAGATGAGGAAATCAGAGCTTTGAGAGGCTCAGAAATGTGCTCAAAGCTCACCTTAGTCCTTTGCCCTGCTGTTAAAAAAAAAATTCCATAGGCCAGGAAGCTTGACAAACAGTTGAAATTCATTGCTCACAGATCTGAAGGCTGGAAGTCCAAGATCAGGATGCCTGCTTGGTTGGATGAGGGCCCTCTTCTGGTTGCAGACCTCTCACCATATCCTCATATGACAGAACGGGCTAGGGAGAGAGAGACGTGGGATCTCCTTTATGAGGGTGCCAATCCCGCCTTCACAAAGCCTCCACCTTCATGACCGAATCCCTTCCCAAAGGTCCCACTTACTAAAACCATCCCTTTTGGGGGTTACGATTTCAACATTTGAATTCTGGGGGACACAAAGATTCAGACTGTGGCATCCAAGCGAAGAGAGGGCCCTAAGTCATGGAGAATTATGAGATCTCTTTATGAGCACTAAGCCTTCACGAGGGCTCTACCCTTGTGGCAGAAGGAATAGATAACCCTCTGTTGAAAGTGGTAGAGTTTACACTTGACCTTAGGTCTTTTTGCCCCCAGTGCCCGTGGTTTCAACCATTAGGCAATACTGTCTCTCCAGGAGAATTTCTTAAAACATAGAATCATTTCCTATTATTATTTTTTTATGTTTTTTACATTTATTTATTTTTGAGAGAGAGACAGAGCACAAGTGGGGGAGGAGCAGAGGGAGAAGGAGACACAGAATCTGAAGCAGGCTTCAGGCTCTGAGCTGTCAGCACAGAGCCTAATGTGGGGCTCGAACCCACAAACCGTGAGATCATGACCTGAGCTGAAGTCGGGCGCCCAACCGACTGAGCCATCCGGGTGCCCCTCATTTCCTATTATTGTTATAACTCAAAGCTGGCAGGGGAGGAAAGTAGGTGGGTGAGAGCTCTGTTCAATCTTTCTGTGCCTTTTGAGTATATTCTCGACTTTCTGCTATTGGCTGCTGGTGTTAAGGCAGGGAGAATGAGCCAAATTTCGGTGTCTCATATTTCCTTGTTACCAACATCTGGTCAGAAAAGGTCAAAGTTGTTAAGTGCAACACGGTCTTGAAGGTGTCTATGGATTTTATTACCCCCCCCCATCCTGCACCCCCACTTCTCGAGCCTTGTCTGAGCCTTTTCGGGTGTGTGTGTTGGGGGTGGGGGTGTTACCACACATGTGCACACCCTGGGTTTAATTTATCAGTGTTACAGACTGTAAAAAAGTTAGGCTTTGTAACACTGCCTACGGTCAAGAGCCAAAATTAAAGTGTTATTTAAAATACATGAGAGAGATTGATAAGTCATAGCTTTGAAAAGTATGATACCACCTTGACTGTAAAATACTACCTCCTTGGGAGATCCAGTCCAAAGAAAAGTTTTCCTCTAGGTCCTGTTAATACGTGAAGCTCCAATCACAAATCTGAGCAGAAGTCAATTCAACATTGAGTGAACGTCTCCTATGTGTCAGGCTCTGTGCTAGGTGCTGTGAGCATAGAAAGATGACATTGACTAGGATCTTTCCCTCATCCAGTCCCCAGGTCATTGAAGGAGACATTATTATACTCCAGGGTAGAAACGAAGAAAGGGACAGTATTCCAGTCAGGGGCAATGGCCTGAGCAAAGATCTAGAGGGTGGAAACTAATTACACTTGGGACAGGGGAAGAGCCTCTTTGGCTCACAGAGCACTGAGGGAACAAAGACACAGAAAATGCAGGTCCCTGCGGGAAGGAACACCCCCCTGACGTCAGACCTCATTTCTGAAGATATGGAGATGCATATATAAGCCGGAAATAGGCCTCAGGAGAACCTGATGGTCAACCGTAAGAGTTAAATGTTGATAAATCAAAACCCAAAGAATGACACAAACTCGGGGAACTGACAAACCTAGGGCACAGATGAAGCGGTCAGAAGTTCAGCTGCGGGAGCGCGCTGCACGGGCTGGAGGAGATGTAGCATGCTTCGCAGGCAGAAGGGGAATTCAACCTAGAGGTGGCCTTTGGAGAATGGAAAGAATTTCCTTGGCGGGAGAGGACGGCCAGGGGCATTCTGAGCAGAGGGAGTTTCGGGAAGAAGGGTGGGGTGGAGGGAAGGAGGTATACCTGGGGTGTGTGAGTTCCCTGGTTAGACTAGTGCAGAAGGGTCTGCTCTAACTCCCCCCACCCTCTGGGCAAGTGATCGACGGGGTGATGAAGGGTGACCAGGTGTTGGGGGCAGATAGCTCTGGGCTGGGTTGAACTCTGATTTCACTCTAACTGGTTGAACTCTAACTCCTTAACTGATTTTAAGTCACCTCTCTGTACCTCCCTTAGCCCCGGTTTCCTCATTTGCAGAAAGGCCTGAACCAGACTTCCTTTGCAGGGCTGCTGTGAAGGTTAGAGCTTTACGTCCGCTAGAGTGCTCTGTGGACAAGTCATAGCGAGTCCCAAGTCACCTGGCCTTCTACTTTGCACGCCCTACGTCTGCTTCCCTCTCAGGAGAAAGGATCACACTCAGGCATTGCTTGCGGCAAGAAAAGAAGACAGCAGCTTTCTTGTATGCGTGAGGAAATCTCCCAGAAGCCCCTGCAGGTCACGTGCTCATTCTGAGTCACTCACTGACAGAGGGGGTGGGGCTTCCCTTAAGGCCAATCGGGCTGGGCAGTGAGCCGGGAGGCGAGGGTGCTTCCAGTCCCGGAAGGGGCGGTGCCCGCTGCACTTCCGGGAGCAGCCGCATAGCTGCCGTGGGGTGCGGGACCCTAAGTGCCCCGTTTGGTGACAGTTTGCAGAATGCGGGCACAGGTGGCAGAGGAGGCCACGCAGATCGCAGGGCTCAAGATCCCTTTCCTTGATGTTGTCTGGGTCACTAAACTTGGAAATAAAAGGGAAGGGTGAAAAAGAAGCGACATTCTGAGAGAACCGAGCAGCTCAGAGTGGTTGGTATCAAAATCATAATGTTGTCCATAAAGTTCTTTGAAATCCATAAAGTCTTTTTCCCTCCATTCTTCTCCAGGGCGTAATAACCTATCCCTTTTCATTTATTCTTCACAAGCACCCGGGCTTCCGGCAGGGACGGTTTACAGCCCTTACTGCTAATTGTTTCTACCATCCGGAGGTGTCCTGTGGTTGGTGCCCCCAGTGACTGCGAACGTGGGGGGACAGGCCTCAGCTCCAGCACTGCATGGCGCGTAGCTTGCGCCAGGGTGGGCAAGCTAGCCTCTCTGTGCTTGTCCTCCACGGGTCCCGGTTCCCAGGAGACAAGCACCAGCCCTACTGGTTGCAAACAGTTTGTTCTTCTCGGTCTGCATGAGGTGGCCTGTTGAAGATAGGGAGGATTTGTGAATCCTGCAGGATCGGAGTCTTGCCACTTCCTGCCATCTCATCAAAGAGCAGAACATAGAAATAGGCTACGTGAAGGGAGAGAACGTGCAGCTTAATAAAAAGCACGCACTCCATAATGTAAGGAAATTACAGTATTACTACTTTCCAGCACAGCAACAAGATATAAATAGATCCTAATAAGTAAAATTAGGTTAATTGCTGAAAAAAGTACAATTCATAATAGGGTTGCATTATATAAATGTTTGCACATGTAAATGTCCTTTAATATACATGGACTTCGCTGCGTTGGCATGAAAAATTGCCAGCTCTGCTGTAATTAGCTGTGTGATCTCAGGCAACTCTTCCCCTTTCTGAGCCTCAATTTCATTGGCTATAAAATGAGGCTAATAATTTCTTTCTTGTAATAAAGAACAGATGAGGTAATGTGTGAAAGGGCTTTGAAAACTGGAAAGCCCAATACATTCCTTAGGTATTTAATAATTATTGTAACTAATAATCATCATAACTAATAATCATCCACAATAAAAATATATTCAAGGAAATCATAAAGACTCATTGTTTGAAATGCCAAACTAAAAAGTGATCCAGAAATACTAAATTCATGTTTTTCTTTACAACAGTGTCTACAAATTGGAGACATTTGATTTGCTTTTTTTAGATACTGGGTTTTTGTTTTGTTTTGTTTTGTTTTGTCTTGTTTGTGTGTGTGTGTGTGTGTGTGTGTGTGTGTGTGTGTGTTTTAAGAGAGAGACAGAGGGGCGCCTGGGTGGCGCAGTCGGTTAAGCGTCCGACTTCAGCCAGGTCACGATCTCGCGGTCCGTGAGTTCGAGCCCCGCGTCAGGCTCTGGGCTGAGAGCTCGGAGCCTGGAGCCTGTTTCCGATTCTGTGTCTCCCTCTCTCTCTGCCCCTCCCCCGTTCATGCTCTGTCTCTCTCTGTCCCAAAAATAAATAAAAAACGTTGAAAAAAAAAATTTAAAAAAAAAAAAAAAAAAAAAAAAAAAAGAGAGAGACAGAGTGCAAGCGGGGGAGAGGAGCAGAGGGAGAGAGGGGAAGAATCTTAAGCAGACTTCATGTGGAGCCCAACGACACAGGGCTCAGTCCCACGAGCCTAGGATCATGACGTGAGCCAAAATCAAGGGTCGGATACTCAACCAACTGAGCCATCCAGGCATCCTGATACTTTTTTTTTTTAATTTTTTTTTTCCAACGTTTTATTTATTTTGGGGACAGAGAGAGACAGAGCATTAACGGGGGAGGGGCCGAGAGAGAGGGAGACACAGAATCGGAAACAGGCTCCAGGCTCTGAGCCATCAGCCCAGAGCCCGACGCGGGGCTCGAACTCACGGACCGCGAGATCATGACCTGGCTGAAGTCGGACGCTTAACCGACTGCGCCACCCAGGCGCCCCCATCCTGATACTTTTTGATTAACAACAACTTTGGCCCTCACAGCATCTTTAGGGACTGAACAGCAACTGGTGGGTTGTTTTGGACAGAAACCTGGATGGTCCAATCTCCTTGATTAAGGTAGCTACCTTTATGAATGTATTTTCTGGGTAAACATGAAAACCGGATTAAATCAGGCACTTCATTTTGGATAAGGAAACGTCAGGGCCCTGTGGGATGAACTGTTTATAGTCTTACTACAGAAATGGATGCACTATTTATACTTAAGAGTTCTGCTATCTCAAACCATGGCCCTTTGCTTCTCACTTCAAGTTCATTCACAGAGCCATCACCAGGGAGGGAGTCGGTCATTGTGGGTTAAAAGCAACTAATGTCAGACCCCTGCTGGCCTAATATGGTACTGCATGGGCAAAGGCAGTCTGGTTCCTGTTAATGGGGAAATTAGCTACAGGGGCAAGAGCGCGGAGAAGCCAAGGATTCAGTGTGGCCTAATTTATATCTAGGTGTCACTATTCATCAAAATGTGTGCCAAAATGGGAGCAAGAAGAAAGGTCGGCCTCGAATGGAGAACAACAGCTCTTGAGGGGCAACCAGGGATCATAATCTCCCTCCAGGGCAGTTTAGAGCAGCTCCCCTTGGTTGCTAACAGCACATAGAATGTGACACTTTTTCTTCACTGTGCTTTCAAACTCATTGTTGATTGCATGCTCTCACTTCTCACAGGGAAAAAGCTTTCCCCCCAGCTTTTTCATTCTGCCTCTCAAAAGCAAGGAGGAAGGCCTCTGAAGAGTGAAGGTCAAAATACAGTGCTCAATAATATATGTGATGGGACCACTATACTAGGAGGTGGGATATGCTGGTATAAGGAGCGCCTAGAATTACAATGCGTTTCCTTCTGTGGTCTGAGCTCTTTCCTGCTCTGTCATGAAACTGAAGTAAAATGGCACCTGCCTCCGCAAGGAAAATGGAGTCCAGGGTAAAGGAAGCACACACAGCCCAGGGAGGCACAGAAGAAACCCAAACAAGACAAGAACCCCTGATGAAGAGAGCACAGCTCTTGTTTTGAGGGAGAGGACTTTTTTTTTTAAATGTTAATTTATTTTGAGAGAGGGCAAGCATGCGCGGGGGAGGGGCAGAGAGAGGGAGAAAGAGAATCCCAAGCAGGCTCAGCACCGCCAGCACCGAGCCTGACATGTGACTTGATCTCATGAGCCACGAGATCATGACCTGAGCCGAAATCAAGAGTTGGACGGACACTTAACTAAGCCACCCAGGTGCTCCGAGGAAGAGGAGCTTGATCAGTGTTCCTGGCTGGTAGAAATCAGAGCAGGAATGGGGAGTCCATTTTGGAGGAGCAGAGGTTGGAGAGTGGCAAAGTGGCTGACGTGCCAGCTCAACTCCCAACCTAGTGGTTTTGGCTGCAGTGAACAGGTAAACCCCAGGGAGCAGAACCAGCAGTTGGGAGTGGGGAGCCATGAGGGACGGGGAGAGTCAGTCCACTTTCTTTGCTTTAACATGGTCGAGCAGATGAAGTCTTCTTCTTTTGCTCAGGCCAGAAAGCTCTGAGGAGGGTTTCCAATGATCCAAAGTCAGGGCCTTACCTCATTGGGTCCTAGCATCCCCATGACTTGAAGGTCATAGAGACAAAATGGTCTTGCACTATGATTAAGGGTGTTTTTCAGCCAACCCTTCCTCTTCAGGGTTTGTGCCTGTTCAGTTTGGCTTGAGTGATGCAAATCCATTCTTCCCAGTAAAACAAAATCATCATCTCATTAGCATCCCCGAGAATGTTCTGTGATTACAGGAAGGAAAGCTGTGATTGCCAATCTAAACAGGGAGAACTTGGTGATTTTCAAAGGCACTGTTGGCTGCACTGAGCAGGCAGTAAGAAACCCACCCTCAATTTTCTGTACGGTGCTCCTCTACACGGTCAGACTCTAAAATACTCAGCTATCCTCCTGTTGATGAATACTTAAGTCATCACCACATTTCTGCCATTAGAAACAATGTTACATGAACACTCTATGCAAAAAGCTTTGTATATGTGTCATATTTCTTTGTTGGAGAGATCTAGAAATGGGATTGGATACCACCAAATTTCCTTTTGAAAATCTTTTTTCATACTTCATCAATTTGTTATAGTAATGCTAATATTGATTATAACTATTTTATTTGAGGGCTATTTGCCAGGCACTGTATTAAGCACTTTTCATGCATTATCTTATTTGATCATTCTCATCTGTATGTCAGGTTCTATTATTATCCCCATTTTAGAGATGGAGAAATGGAGACACAGGGCGGGTAAGTTATGCATCTAAAGTGACTTAAGACATGCCAGGCCCAGGCTTCCTGATCCATTTTTCACTCCTACCTCCATTTCAGGAAGAGAAAGCTTCAGTAAAAGGCGTAATGAACTTGTCCATGAGAAGAAGCCAGTGGGAAGCTGATTGTTGGAAGTGTTGTCATCTTGAGTCTTCATTGACAAATCTTTGAGTTTGGTGTTGATACAAGGACGTTAAACTCAAGGTCACGAGAGGATTTTACTCCAGCTATGCCCACAAAACCTCTCTTTTAGATGCATAATGCAGTCAACGTTGTACTGGTTCTATTTAACCTCTGCCAAAACAGCTGGTTGAAGTGGTTTTCCTCTCAATTAAATTAACCGGCTGTCTCAGTGTTCTGCTGTGTCAGGCTAAGAGTACACGAAATGGGATGGGGGTAGATCCGGTTCAAGGCCATAGCGTTGTGCATTCCTAGAAACGGAATCCCTCGATTAGCGTGAACTGTCGTGAGGAGAACCGGGGACCACGGGGGTGATGGCTTCTTTGAGACATGCTGTGTCCACGAGCTCCTGTGGATGCCGTGCCTTTGTTGCTGGGAGAGAAAGGGTCAGAGTGCACTAAGGAAAGGGGTGAGAAGGAGGAGGCGGAGGGGAGACAGCTGTTCCGGCAAGTGGGGGGTATTTATTTCTTACCATTGCTAAATGTTCTCGTTACATTGCAGTGGATCTACTAATCTCCTAAGAAAATACAACCCTGCGTCTCTTCTTTCCTCGGAAGGGCATGAACTCTGTACAAGACGGCCCGCAAGTGCACAGAGGGTGTCACGCACACTTTCTGTACAAGGAACAGGATCATGACTGCATCACCAGCCTGATGATACACACACACACACACACACACACACACACACACGCACACCCCACATGACACGTGACCGCTCTGTTGAGGGGGTGCAAAAACCCCACTAAAGTCGTAGTGAGATGGAACATTGCACTTATACAAACTCCTTTCAGGGAGACAACTACGTGGAGTTGGAAGAAATACTTTGAAAAGCCATTTGGAAGTGAGGGGGAGGGGTGAGACCCTGTAAACGGGGATGCTGGAATGACAACAGATGGTCGCTAAATGGTCTTGTCTAAAAAGGGGGTCGGGGCTTTTGTTTCGGAGTGTGTTATGCACTTGGGGGCATGGCCTCCAATGCCCCCCCCCCGTCCCCACGCCTACACACCACACCCAGAGGAAGGTGCGGACCATCCTATCCTCGAAATAAAATGTTGACCTCATGTTTAAAGAACGGCAGTTGGGAGGGGTGCCAAGTCTTTTTTTTATAACCACATTTCCCTCTGGTATTACACACACTCACTCGCTGGTACTTCCCAGCCCTGTCTGACCACCACCACACTGATGCCAAAGTGCCAGAGAAGGCATTTGAAAATGGTCCATGGTCCACTGTAAGAGACCAGACACAAACCCCCATTTTTTTGAAGTTTATCTATTTATTTTGAGAGACAGAGAACATGCGCAAGTGGGGGAGGTGGGGGGTGGAGAGAGAATCCCAAGCAGGCTCCACAATGTCAGCCCGGAGCCCGATGCGGGGACTTGAACTCACGAACTGTGAGACCATGACCTGAGCTGAAATGGAGAGCTGGAAGCTTAACTAACGGAGCTGCCCAGGCGCCCCACAGACCTCCGTTTTTAATGAACTTACACGTCAGTTTCCTAGTCCTGAGAATGGAGGTAACCAGTCAGCTGGGATGGAAGGGTCCTGCCAATGCATGAGGTTTACTGAGCACCTTCCCCTGCACCTGGTGTATCGTGGGGCTACAGGTCTTAGTCAAAGTAGGCCAGTGCTGCCTTTGCTTGCCACAACAGTAACCCCAGGATGCAGCCTGGAGAAGAGAATGGGGGTGGGGGTGGGGGATGGAGGAAGAGAACCAGAGAGAGAGAGAGAGAGAGAGAGAGAGAGAGAGACAGAACCACAGCCTGTTAGAGCTGCACCTCATATTCCAGACGGTGCCGCTCTGACGAGAAAGATTTCCTTGTGCTAAACACCAATGTCTGTGCAGGCCCCGAGGCTAGAAACGCCAGCCTGTGGAAAGCTCACTTCCCCTTGGGACCAAAGATGGAAGCGTGGGGTGTCTCCCAGAATGTTCTAATGTGGGCTCCTGGGTCACTGACCAGACTTTCTCTTGTGGGAGATCATGGCCAAAGCTAGATAAGAACTCAGGTGCCCCAATGACCTCAGGCCAATCATTCATTCCCTTTCAGCCCATTTTCTCACCAGTTAAATGAGGTCACTGGGACCCCTCTCTAAATCTCTTTCTATAACTGTTACATGGAATGCCGGGACACCATACCCAGTTCCCTTCGAGGCTCCGTGATGTTCACGAACATATTAGAAGGTCTGAGGAGTCCCACAGGGACTTTGTGTGGCCTCCTCTTTCACTTCCCAAGTTACCTGACTACAGCGCATTTTTTCATGGCTCATGCGCTCTTCGTGTCTCCGTCTGCTCAGGCTGCTAGAACAAAACACCGCAAACCGGATGGTTGGTCAGCAGAAGTTGATTCCTCCCAGTCCTGGAGACCGGAAGTCTGAGATCACAGTCAGGGGCTGGAGAGGGCCTCCTCCAGGTGACAGCCTGCCCATTTCTCAGCGTGTCCTCACGTGGAGGAAGGGGCAAGGGAGCAAGCTCCCTGGGGTCCCCTTTCTAAGGGCATGGATCCCATTCCTGAGGGCTCCACATTAATGACCTAATTATTTCACCAACACTCCCTCCTAATACCATCACACTGGGGGTTAGAACTGCAGTGTATAATTTGGGGGGTACGTGAATATTCGGTCCAAAGCACTTGGGGAATTGCTGCCCTCCATAAAGTCTACGTTGGAGTCCGGTTCTCCTGGTATAGCCCCAGTGTGTGCGCATGTGTGAACACACACAGTCACCCGTGGACACGCATACATACACATCACCCATATGCATGTGCACACACGCACATACACATACACATGCACACTCATGGAGGGGAGGAAGAGTTGGGGTTTCTTAGAGGCAGGATGTTTCCATTCCTACTGTCCCCTCTCTCTTTGCTAAGATCTTACAGTGTTAGAGCTGGAAGAGGTAGAGAGATCCAATCTAAGAGACTCTACCCCTATTTTAGGAGTGTTTAGATTGGGAAGCTGACCGGCCAAACGCTGCACAGCAGGGACAGCAGCTAGGTTTCCCAGCCCTCGTCCCCCTCCTCCTGGGAAGAGCAGGTGCCTTTTGGTGGCACCACATGCTTTGGGCACTCCTGCTGGCAAAGATGTCGCTAAGGGCGTCGCCCAGTTTTCTGCATCAAGATGTAATATCTGGAGTAACTGGCTATGAATGCTATCAAGACGTTAGTCCCAGAGTCCGCGAGTATTTTTCGAACATCTATTTTGCGGCGGGCAATTTTGTCGGCATTGCTAATACAGCAGTGAACAAACAATACAACCTTCAAAAAGTTACTGTATGAACAAATAAGTGCGTGTAATTTGAGATACGGATACGAAAGTGTAACTGGATGGGTGTGGCAGAGAGGGCTATGCGGTGGCCTCGGGGAAGAGTTGGAGGCTGAGCAGAGGAGCCAGTGTGGGGCAACGTAAGGGCAAGCTCCATCTTCCACGGCCCCAAGGAGACTCCATTCGGATGCATGACGGTCATCACGATAAGCAGTCATCACAAGCTACCGCTTCCTAAGTACAGGTACTGTCCTAAGCCCTGTAGATCCAGCTTCCCCTTTAATCCCTCAGAGTTAAGGACAGAGCCAGTACCAGAGCCAAGTTTGTCTGTTTCTAAACCCAGGATCAGGAGCAGCCTCGTTTCATTTTCCAAAGACCACACATTTGCTCTTTGTCCTGGAGATTCAACACTGGAGTCAAATGGTTCGTAACGTTAACAGTTTCTCCCTAACAATTTAGGCTAAACCTTACCTTTCCCTTCATTCCACCACTGGTGGGTCTACTCTCCAGAGACCCTTCCCTTCCCCAGTAAGACACACAAAATCAATTACGTTGTATCATCTGATGCCAGTTGTGTTTATGCCTCACGAGGGAGAAAAGTATGTTTTTATGAGCAGAGATTTTGTTTTTCTATTCTGTTCTCTTCTGGTGTGTGGGGGGGGGGAGGGGAGGATCTCAATACTTTTTCTTAAGTTAGATTATTGCTGGGGGTTTGGCGCTGAGTTGGCAGAGGGGATGGCCGTCCCTTATTTGTTTTCTGTGGAAGGGTCTCAGCTGTTTTTCCGCCCTTATTGAATTGTCTTACTCTTGAAGAATGACCCAAGCAGAGAAATTTCCCAAACATCTGTAATCTGAGAATTTGTGTCTGGAGTCCACAAGGCTCATGGTTTCCAGATGGAGAGACCGGAAGGAAAGGAGGCGGAGGCACAGAGGAAAGAGGGTGAGAGGATAAAAGGCCAGGGGAAGCCTGAACTCTGGATCACTTCTGACAGCCTTGTGAACCAGGCCAGGTCTCTTATTTGCTCCACAAGTTTACCACTTGACAATGTGCCAGGCCTTAAGGAATGCAGCAGTGTGCGTGTCCTCCTGAGACTGTTCCAATGATTATGAGGAAGTAAGTCATCGTGAAATTGTCTTTTCTGGGGGCAGTGACTAAGCTCATAGCACAGTATAAAAGGAAGCTTATGGCTTGGCTATCAAGAGGGGCATAAACACTCTGGATAGATTTTCTCACCATCTCAGAAATGGCAAAAGACAGATACTTCTAGAAATCCTGGCTTCTTTGCACCACTAAGCCATAGGCAACACTGGACTCCAGGTGCTCTAATTCTTCCTCCACATGTCTTGTTTTTATGCCAGAGGTGGGGCAGGGGGCTTAGCAGGCAACCCAGTTTTGAGTAAATTAATAGGCAAGTATAGTTTGGTCATAAGTGCCCATAAGGTCTGATCTCAGAAAGAATGCCCTTGTTTGATCAGATAGGCCAGTGTTTTCTAGGGAAAATAGATCAGAACCCACCTGTTAGCAAGTGGGAAATTGGTTTAAGAGCTGAGAAAATACCCATCTTTATTCTCACTAGTGGTTTCTTTATCATCACCTCCACCTATAACCACTCCACTGATATCACCACCACCGCCACCACCGCCGAGCCCAAGAACAGTCTTGCTCCTCTATCATGGTTCTTTCCATTTGGAATAGGCCGAATTTGGTACCAGGATACAGCCATCCAGCCTGGTCTGAAAGGTCCCGGAAGGCCAAATGCGTGGAGAGAAACCAAACACAGAAAAATTATTTCCTAACCAACACCTGCAATCTCTAGATATTCTAATAAAAACGGCGAGGCAGCAAACTGACATCTTGAACTGGAGAACCACACTCGGCCTCAATGTCGTCAAGAGCCAAGCAAAATATTCAAGCTCTCCTGAACCCGGTCTCCCGGCCTGGGACGTGTAAATGTTTAACTACACTCTGGCTTAGGGGGAGAAAACAAGCAGAGGCGAACACATTCTGGGATGGCAGAGCTTCAACAGACCACTCATCTCACCCTGAGGTGTGAAGGGATACTGCCTGCCTCCCCAAGCTGAGCAGTGCCCAGAATTTATGAACTTCTTCAGAGTATAACATGAATCTGGGGTCCAAGCCAGGCATTATAACATCGAGAAAAGGTGAACAATTTTCCTCCCCGCTGCTCTTCCTATTGCTGATTGTACTATTCAGATGTGAATTATGATTTAATCCCTTCTGTGCTGAGGGTGTTGCAAAATGTTGGTTGCAATGTAGTCATAAATATTTAAGTAAAAGGAAGAGAAAGAGGAAACAAGGAAGGAGGAAGAAAGGAAGGATAGAAGGAAGGAAGAGGGAGGGAAGGAAGGAAGGAAGGAAGGAAGGAAGGAAGGAAGGAAGAAGAAGGAAGGAAGAAGTTAGGAAGGAAAAAAGGAAGGAAGGAACAAATGAATGAAGGAAAGATGGAAGAAAGAAAGGAAGGAAGGAAGGAAGGAAGGAGGAAGGAAGGAAGAAAGAAAGGAAGGAGGAAGGATGGAAGAAAGAAAGGAAGAAGGAAGGAAGGAAGAAAAAAAGGAGCAAATGACAAAACTGATCATTGCCACCAGCAACAGATGGGTAGGCATGGAAAAATCCTTGCCTGTATACCAAATGGAATGCAGTTGACTTAGATCATTTCTATATATAATCAGCATGGCATGGGCTTTTACAATTATGCGGTGTTGACAGCAGTGCATCATGGGAGAAAAGATGGTTCAAGTCGCACGCTTCTGGATTTCTTTATCTTAGGGTCATCAGAACGGGGCTAGGTTGCCACAAAGTGCTCAGTGATCCATGGGAAATGAATCATGTCTTCATTCCAGGGCTTAATATATGCATTACACCACTATTAGAAGCAAGCAACTCTGTGGTTGATGGCTCCAAGGAGGATTAAGGTCAAAAGTGGCCCTGGAGACCAAATTCCCTAGAGAGGGCTTGCCACACAACTCTGTGTGTCCTTTCTTCTGAGTTTTCTTCTCTTAGCAACAACTACCCAACACCAGCTTCCCAGGCTGGTACCATGTCTACGTAAGGTTTATTCTTCTTGCAGCGAAAAACTGGAGAAATACAAGGGAGAATGTGTTACTACAGGTTAAATCGTGTTACATCCAACTTGTGGTGAGGGTCCAGTTTCTTTTTATTATACTCCAATTTGATTGTAATGACTATTGCTTGAAATAAATGGGCAATTGACAGGGCCTTAGAGATAACAGGGATGCTTAAGTGATTTTTATAGTAGCAGTATTTGTTGTAACAGAATTTGACCTGTATTCTGGTTATTAGTTTTATTCATCACATTGGAAGCCTGGCACTTAAATTGTTCATGCCATTATATGCAAAGCGCTGTAGCATGAAAGTCACTTGCAAAGTTACGGCAAAAACTCTCTAAACACTAGAGGCTCAAGGAACAATAAAACCTCAGGCAGGGGGGGATGTTTTGTTTAGCTAAATGCTCAGAGGTTTATTGCTAAAACCCCTAAAGGTGTTTGTTTTATTTTGTTTTGTACCATTTATGATATGAACACCTCTAAAATGTTTGATATGCAAATTCTTGCCTTCTTTCTGGGCACGATTTCATTTCTCTAGGTGTGATGCTCAGGGTCATCGTTTTGAATATGATTATATTGTCCTATAATACAGCAATCCCCTTCAGGAATTGAGATGTGTGTGGAGCTGTTCTGAGCACTAAATAGTGCAGTTTGAGTTCTTCCGTAGACTTACATGTTTTTGTGTTTTCTATTGCTTTTTCCTACTTGACCTAAGTTTCCTCTAGGAGTCTGTTTCTCACCCTTCTATTTAATCTGTGGTAGACTTGAAAACCAGATGTCAAACATTTAGAACTATGTGTGATGTAGGAATAGTTTCTGAGAAGAGGCTTGATGGGTGGATGTATGGCCTTTCTCTTACGTATTTGCTTTGTAGCATTTATTTCAACTGGTCAGGGGCCTGGCTTGTCACTTCCTCATGCTCAGTCACTTGTGAGTGGGTCCAGCAGAGGTTCCAGATTTTTCCAGTTCTGTCTCAATTACTCATGGTCAGAGCACTTGTTTGGATTTCATCTTCCAGAAATGAGGATAAGTGAAACCGGCAGATGGCTGAGCTGTAGGTAAATGAGTAGCTACTGAGTCCCCAAACTGGTGTGAAGTTTGTGGGCCATTTTTGTAAGGCAAATGGCCTGCTGTGTGCTGTGGCCACGATGGCGACACTCAGTAAATGGACTGTAAGATAGACAAGCCCTTTTTGCAGTCCTCTCCGAGAATATGAAGCTGGCCCGACATCAATCTGTTGGAGACAGCTTCAAGATGTTTAATTAAATTACAGACTCAGTGTCACAGCTGGCTGACTTTTGGGATTCTAAGACTATGACAGAAGCCACGGCTTTGCCTCTTCTGATGATTTCACGATTTACGGCCTTGGAATAAAGGAAACGAAGAAAATCTAATAGCTCCCTCCCTCCCAAAGTGCAGTTTCGGGTTAAAAGAGGTTTCCACTGCCATCCTTAGCCCTCCTCCCCTTATGTACCCTGTGCATCTGTAGACTGTACAGAGCAAGACCTAACAAAAAAGGTCCAAGTCTGCTGCCCCACGGCCTTACTGTATGTGTGGTGGTCGGGCTGTTATTCACCAACACAAGGCAGACTCTGTGCCACTGAGAGCGAAAGATTAAGACAAGGGGTTGTGAACCCTTTTAGAGCTAGATTTAAATCCTGGCTTCTCATTTATTAGGATGTGACCTTGGGCAGAGCATCTAACTCTCTAAATCTGATTCTTGTGCAAGAAAATAGGAGATGATAATGTCAGTGCTCTGAGAATTAAATAAGATAATGTGTGAAGCAACGAGGCCAGTGCCTGGCCCGGAGAAAGAGCTCATTAAACGGTAGCTAGTATTATTAACACAAGGATTTAAAACTGGAGATTGCAGTTTTTAACAAGTACGGATACTCGGCACAGCCAGTTACTGACTTTAAGTGGTCTTTTCGTTTTTTTTTGTTTGTTTGTTTTTCTGTGATATTTTCTTCCAAGATTGGCAGCCTGGCTTTCTCCCGGGCCAGATGTCCCAGACAAGCTGCAATTTCACCCTTTTATGAGTGTAAAGGAAATGGGGCCACCTGGAAGTTGAACCAAGCAAAGATCAATGAAACAAAGTAGAGTTGTAGCTTTCCGAGGGAAAGACAATAAAACGAGAAAGGGCTGGGGCAATGGGATGTGGTGTTGAGATACTGGCACCAGGCAGTAGGGAAGGAAACCTCCAAACACGTTGTGGTTTGTTAAAACATGAGACTCTTGAGTGCTACAGGGCTTGGCAACCCCGTCTCACCAGGCAGAAATGGCCTCAGCAACCGGAGAGGGGAAGGAGGAGACGCTACAGGAGACAGTGAGTCTGCTGTCCTGGCTCTGTCGGTGTGGCTCGCCAGGCGACCTTGAGTGACCGACTCGCCTCCGTATCTTGGACAATTTCTCCGAAGTTCACACAGTCCCCCAGCTAACTAACGAGGTCTGATGGAGACAAATTTGTTCAAAGGAAATTCAGAGTAGGGTTCATAAATCGCAGCTCCTCCAGACACGCCTGGCGGTGGGTTTTAGGAGGGGTTTTTATACAGTGAATTGTAATGCCTTTAGGCAGGACTTGCACTTTTGGTTCACAAAGTGTCTACTCTCCTGGGTTCTCACATTTTGCCTCTGTGCATATGACTTTTGGTTTCACTGCAGCCCCCACAGGTGGAAGTTGGGGGGCACCTAGATGGCTCAGTCAGTTAAGCGTCCGACTCTTGATCTCAGTTCAGGTCTTGATCTCAGGGTCATGAGTTTAAGCCTGTGTTGGGCTTCATGCTGGGCGTGAAGCCTACTTAAATATATATATATCTATATCTCACATGTATAGCTCCAAGGTTCCACAAAGATGTTTTTGCTGGCCTACCTGTAATTTTCTCTACCAAAGATTTTTTATTTCTAGAAAATATAAAAATTAAAATCTGATGTACCCCCTGGTTAATCCAAATTGTAAAGCTTTAATATTACTTGAAAACATCATTCAGGATCAAGTATTCTTTGGGTTATAATCTAACTTTGCTCAGAAAATTTAACCTAGGCATGGATTGTTTACGACGACTTTAAGTGTATCCGCTTGCCCCTTCCCAGAGATCTCCAAAACCACTCTGGAGAAGTCAGGAGTAAATGAGCGTCCGTATCTAATAACCACACATCACCGTCTCCAACATCCCCACAGTTAAGGATGGAGATCATCATGAATATTTACACCTAGCAGGCTCCTTTGTGCACAACTCTCAGAGACGAATGGTATTTCCAGTAATAGTTTATTGATTTCCAAATGCACAGGGGCGCTGAGTCCAAACATCCTGGGATAGCGGTAAATCTCTCTTACAAAATAATTTACAGTATGAAAATGATATACTGAAACATTAACTCAAATGTGTAATTCCCTTGGAAGAGCGAGTGTTCCCTTGTTTAACGTGAAGGGTGGAAGGAGAAGGTAAGGAGGGAATGTGACTGTGCACAGGAAAACAGGCAGAGGACAACGGATTCGTTGCTTGTCCCCACCCATGCAGTATGGCCCGTCACTGTACAAAGACTGGTCAGGTTTGATTCCTGTTAATATAAGTCCACTGTCCCCTCAAGGTCCTATCAACCCCAGCATGGGCTCTGTGGCATGTTTTGCACCTTTATACCCACAAGTGTCTCAATTTGTTTTCATTTTCCTGCCCCGGCACTCCTTGTGCTGCTTCTGGTGTGTGTTCAGTTCCAAATGCTACTCTTCCACCAGGCAGGCCCCCTGGGCCTGAGTCTGGGAATGGGCTGGGTGGGGGCTTCAGAGCACTGCTGGGTGTAGGCCATATTAATGAGATCTCGAGTCTCTTCTCTCTCTCTTAAGTCTGGGCTGTGTCATCCCTAAAGAGATTTGTGTTTTCAACGGAAGTCCAGATGGGCTAGGCACACAGCAAACATGCAACCGATTTTCGGATTACGAAGCATGTACTAAACAGCCATTATGTGCGTATGAAACTTCAGGTGTTGGCAAGAGAACACTTTCTAGGTGGGGGGAGGGGAGGACTTCCTATACCCTGCCACCAGCACAAGTCACAAACTCTGTAGCTGTGCCCTCAGTCCTGACTGGAGTGGGCAGACTCCTGGGTCCTCAAAATGGCTGGGCTATCGTTTCCCATATCGTTAGACATCTCAGAGCAGGGCTGGAGCCCACCTTGGCCCCGTGCTTTAGGAGCCGACAACCTCTGCCAAGGAGCTGTTCTTCTCGTGAGCACCTTGTAAGCAAGCTCCTGAGCTCCCACTATGTGGTGACACTTGTGATCGGGGCTGGCAGAAGCCTCCGCGGTGGTGCTGTGGTACACAAGATCAGGAGGGGGCCGCCCCGGTCTCCCCTGAGTTCCTCCACCATGTGTGTGTGAGGGTCTATGTATGTACCCTTGTCATTTACACAAACATATGTACTCAGTGTGTGTGTGTGTGTGTGTGTGTGTGTGTACACATGTCCATAGCAGGTATCAGCAGGAAAGTCTAGATTCACCGAACTTTGAGTTAACACATCGTCAAAGAGCACAGGACAGGCTGGGCTAAAATAGGAAGACTGCCTTCTCTGTGGCAGTGCAGCAGCAGACATTTTCAAATAAACTTAGCAGAACCCTCTTCACTTGGACCATTTCTAAGAACTTCTATACTCTTGAAGGCCTAGAAAAACTCTCATTTCTGGGGGATGGCGCCAAAAAGGAAAGGCTCCCCCAGCTCCTGGGGGCAGGCTCAAGTTAGCAATGTGGACTTCACGTATCTGCTACAGTGGCAGAATGAGGCTACCTCGATGCCATTTCTGAGCCCAAAGGATAGCCATGAAATGTAATTTTGGAAAAGAATCCATAAAGTGGGATGGTCGGACTGCAGTGGGGGGGGTGTCTGAGGCCTCCTCCTCCCTCTGTATCGTCGATGTGCCACCGACCACCACAAAGTGAGGGAGAGCTGGGCTCAAAATCTGGCTCCAATACGTCTAGCTGTGTAACTCAGGGCAACGGGGTCTTCCACTCCACATCCGTTTTATCAGCTGACAAACTGGGGCGAGGGCAGGGCCTGGCTCACAGCTGGTCCTCAGTATAGGTCATTTCTCCCCCCACAGCTGAGACTCTAAGGACTTCTTAGAATCGCCCTGGATTCAATGATATCAAATCAAAGGACAAACCCACTCTCAGCCTCCAGAGAACCAAACTTTGGAAAGCAGCCAGGGATCGCTGTGGGGACCCAATTCGTTCTGGACACACTCATGACCTGCCTCCCTCGGTGACTTCTCCCCGGGGATTTCTGCAACACCCACCCCTCCCCCCACAGCCTGCAGTCGGTCAGCACACACTTTCGAGCACTCTAACTGTTACTGACCTGGCAGTAAGGCCTCATCCTGCTGGGGCTTGAGTCTGAGCAGCACGCTCTGGCTCCAGGGGGGGTGCTGGTGCCACTGGAGGAAGCATCCTCGTTCTTACATTGATAAATGCTGCTGGCAGGAACTCAGGAGCCTGGGCAGAAGCTGTTGCACCATGTTTAATGCTTCCCTGGTTAAAGTTTTATCAGGTGCTGAAGACAGCAGGAGCCCATCGAGCAAATCTGAAATCCTAAGTAAAAGCAAAAGTGCTTTCCTTGAGGATTACAGAGATATGATAACATACGGAGATAGGCTGGCATGTATTTTTATACTTCTGTTCGTATCTACCGCATACATGCCCGAGTTTCCCAGAAACTGACTTTAAGTAATAACATATAATCAGGTATGGAGGAGCCAATGGTCTGTCCATTGCTAAGATAAGGCTACTACTTGGGAGATTCAACAATAATTATTGGGGAAAGACGAACACAAGCATCCAAATCCTCAAGTGTTCTTAATCTGTTGGTTTTTAAACTCTTGTAAGAGTGGCCCCTGGTCCTTTTTGGGGAGTTCTGTTGGGTGAGGCTGGGGGTTGTCATTAGTGGTATGCCAAATTCTCCAGTCTTTGCAGGCAGATAGGGAAAGCACCAAAACTGTCTTAGCCATTTGTTGACCACCAGTTTGAGAGAAAAAAATATATATATGTTATTTTTTTTTAACTGCCCAAAGGACTCTTGGTCCCAACATCCTAACATGTAGTGAGTCAGGGTAATCCTAACCCAGCAGCAGATATGCCCAGTAGCTTCCTGGCCTCAAAGAAATAGTTTCATAGCAAACACAGGATTGGACAATGACATAAATAGGCTTCCTACAGTAAGTATTGCTTCGGCCTCAAACCTCCCCCCCCCTCCCCACAAACCAGCTGGCCCTAAAGCTCTGTGATAGGTACACAGGTCACAGGCAGGCAGGAGGAGAGGGATTTCTCCAGGGCGGATGCCTTCAGCTCTGCTGCGGAGGCAACTAGAAGTCGAGGCCCTGAGTCAGCTGCGTGGATACAGTTCCGATTGTACTTCTCGGGAGTGAACACCAAAATACCGCTAAAGGCAGAGGACAGGGAACACATACACCCCACTCGCAAATAAGAATTCCCTGGGAAGTGTCCCATTTTATCTTAACTGCGTGTACGAACATTCTATTTCATAATTAACTGTTTCATCTAAAAGTAAGGGCATCCCCTAACTCCAAACCATAAACTGATGTCTGAGAAAATGCAGGTTCTTTAGCATGCGGGTTTGCACTCCCTAGAAATCATGGCTTACTTGGGAATAGAAAACCTGATGGTAAGGAAATGTGACTCGGGAGTGGGGAAGGGCTGGAAGTACAACCACGGTGTGCCTCTGCTCATGGTACTCGAGAGGGGAGAGCCTGGCTGCAGGAGAGGGTCCGAAGGCCGGTGGGTGGGGTGCCATGGGAAGAGGGGTTCCAGCTGGAGTGAAAGGTGGGTGCACCTGCTGGGAGACGGGGCTTGACTCAGCACACCAGAGCGATAAGAACTCTCCCTACACTGCATTTAAGCCAAATGAGGCCAAGGGGGTTGGGGCGAGGGCACCAAAAACCTACACTGAAAAATTCCCACTTTGCAATATACACTGCAGACTTCATGTTGTGACAAGACCCAGAAAACTGGCAGAATTCACCCAAATAACTCAGGCTCCATCAGATCCTTTAGTGACTATTTTGGAAACTCAGGCAATTTGAGTTCAGAAATACTGATTTCAACTTTTAATCAGATCTCTTTGGTCCTTTTTTTTTTTTTTTTTTAAAGTCATTTCCTTTCCACCTCTTCAATCATTTTTTTCATTTCCACAGCACTGAATTATGGATCTGAAGTGCTGGATAACCTCATATACTAAAAATATCTCTGTATTTCAAACTTTTAACTCTTTCTCCAACCCCATCTTCAGGCCACCCATCTTACTTCATGGAACCACATTTTCACAACTGTATAATGGGACTTTCAGAAACTATCTACAGAGCCCTACTTTGCCCCTCCCCCATTATTTCATGCTTCAGTATAAATAAAGTGGGGTTTTATTCGCAGGTAGGGAAAAAGTCCTGACTGCCCTTCAAGATTATTCCAGATCCTTCCAGATGAAGCGATGCTGTCTGGGTATACGATATTCCAAGGGCTGGCTTTCCTGAGTAAGTTCAAAGCAGCCATTGAGGGACTACCTGAAGGACGCTTCTTAATTAACTGCTCCTGGTTGATCACAGGGGCACTTTTCCTTGACCTACCATGACAAGAGAATGACAAGCACAGTCAGTGACAATAAAGTTGGTCATCCCTTGGACAGATGTGTGCCTGCTGTGGACCTGGGGATGGATCCGGTGGAAGGACGTTTGTTGCTGGGCAGCTTTCACAGAAATCAGAAGCCGTTACATACACGCCGTCACATACACACAGGGGGAGGGAGGAGTTTCCACTGGGGACAGCAAGCCTTCATGTGTCCTCGTCTTCACTGGCACCGCTGCAGAGGAAAGGAGAACCAGGTGAGTTACGGCCTCACAAGAAGGGGGGTAGCCTAGTCTACTGGCTGAGGGCACAGGCCCTGTTCTCAGACCCACCTGAACCCCAGTCCTCAGCTACCACCGTTGGGCCGTTGGCCATGGGCAAGCAAGTTAGTTAGCTTCTCTAAGTTCTGATTTCTTTGACTACAGGGATAACTTTGATGATAAACCCTGCTTTACTGGGTTATTGGAGAATTAAATAAATAAGATAATATATGTAAAGTACACGATGCCTGGTACACAGTAAGTGAATAGCTATGAAGGCGCAGGTGAAGGTCATAATATTTTTTAAGCTTACTTGACAAAAAGCTAGTAAAAATCAGCAGTTTGACTTCCCCTAAGCCTTAAATCCTCTATTGTTAGGAGAGAAAAACAAAGAGAAGCTCTGTCTCTGCACTGGCCAACAGCGCTTCTCATTTGGAATCAAGCCAACGTGTCAAGTCCCGCCCCAGGGCAGTCACAGGGCTCAAATGTCACCTCTTCAGGGAAGGAACTCACTCTATCTAAGTAGGATCCCCTGGTCATCCCCCCCTTTTATTTCTTTAATTGCCCTTATCACATCCTATGAATTGTCTGCTATTTACTCTCCACTCTACCTCTGACTGGAGCCTACAAGAGTAGCAACACTGTTTATTTTATTAGCACCATCTAATATTTTATTAGCAGTATCTAGCGTTGGTATTGTGCTAGGCACAGAGAAGTGCTCAAGAAATAGTTGTTGTCAAAAAGGGAGTGAGAAGTAAAAACAACAGGAAGGGAGGAAAGGAGGGAGCTGAAAGGAATACTTATTACTGCCCTGACCAGGGTGTCCTAAATGTCAGTGATATTTCAGGCGCCAAAAAAGTGAGCTATGAGTCCCAGAGGCATGGCTAGGACCTCGGGCGCCTGAGGTTCGAGCCTCCCTGGCTCGGTCCCAGAAGGGAACACTGTTGGTATAGGGACTGGGTAAGAAAAGGGCAGGGGCAGAAGTGAGCCCACTACGAAGGGCATAAAGAGCAAACTTGCCTGGTTTCTCCTCCTCTGCTCCTAGAGGCCACTGTCCTTAACATCAGACGAGTCAACTTGATCACGTGCCTACTGTGTGCCAGGGACCCTGAGCTAAGCGCTGCTCACAATGATCCCAGAACATAGGGACGGGTGGCGTTATCCCCACTTTGCAGATGAAGAAAGTGAAGCTGAGAGGTAGAAAATCCTCAGTCACCAGTGAGGTCTGTGTCCTTAAAACTTAATGATTAGTATGGGCTGGATGAAATCTGAAGTAGTGAAGTGGAGGGGTGGGGGGTGCTTACAAGGGCAGAAAAAAATCTTCCTCCGGTAGAGATAGGAGCTGGAGAAAAGGGAAGGTCTGGGGTGCATCCACTCCCAGCTATGACCTAGAAATGTTTTATCTCGTGACAGATTATCTACGTCCATATAAAATCTGTGCTTTCTTGCATCCATTTGGGAGAAAGGAAAATATCCCAGGCAACAGACTTGTAGTGCTTCCGCTAAGAGCAAAAACATTTCGAGACACAGAGCGTGAAATTAATGTAAGTGTACTCCAGGAGCCAAAAACTCAGCAACCTGCACTATCCAAAACTCTGCCTTATTTCTCCCCTTTTCCTGCCTGTGGTCCAATCACAGGATGAAGGGTGCACGCTAGGAAGGGCTGGACAGTGGACTGTCATTCAGGAGTAGTGTTTGGTGGCATCTGTCCCAAAGGGAACAAAGGGTCTTTTACGAAAGTGTCTCACCAGAATCGAGGCACGGCTGGAACTGGCGCCATAGTCTCCCCTTTGGTACTATATCCAAAGCAAGCTCTTATTGTTCTCTTGTCAACTTTCCTTCAAATATGAGAGGCCTGGCAGGCTGACTGTGCCCTTTCCTTAAGCTGCATTTCACTCTTTAGCATTCTTAACTTGAGATGCATAGTTTAAAGGGTTCATGAACCTACTTAAATTGTACATCAAATTTTGTCTGTGTGTTCCTTTGTTTCAGAAAGGCCATAATTTTCATCATATTCACAAAAAGGTCAACAACCCTTCCTCCCAAACTGAGTATAATAAAATTAAAAGTAAATTGAGTGCTTTTCTAGTTGCTAGGTTCTTTATTCCAAGACTTGCAGGGTTGGCTTGGGGAAAGGATCAGACGCCCTGACTGACAGAATCTTTTCTCATGACCCTAAAAGAGATCTATTCTGGAGTCTGAAAGATATAGTTCATCTCCTAGTTTAGAAGCATGAGACCTTAGATTCTGGCATACCACTGATTCTTTCATTTGCTAAATCCTTATTGACTGTCTACTATGTGTTAGGCATGATGCTAGGCACAACAATGAATGATGGACACAGTAGCTGTCCTCATAGACTTTACAGCCTTGCAGATGAGGGGCGGGGGGAGAGGAGGGAGAGGGGAAGGAGAGAAATGTGGGGAAGGGAGAGAGAGAGAGAAATTTTGTATCTTCAAATACAGCATATTTATTTTCACAATTAACAAACAAGTTCTTTTTCACAATAATGAAGAAGAAAAAGGATCTGAGGTGAATCGGTAACACAGAACTTTGCTCACTTTGTGTGTGGTCTCTTCTGGCAAGTTACACAATCCAATTAGTATGAGATAGCATCTCCAGAACGCTTCTTCACTTTGTATATAAGCTGGTATGTGTTCATAAGACTTTATCTCAAACAGTCTATGAAAGTCTTTACTCTCTCCTAGGGAAGTAACACAGCCTTCTACCTCAGCCACTTAACATCTTCCTCTTGAAACATCTGCTGATCACATTTAGATTTAGATTTATAATTGGATTGGTACTCGGATGTTACGGAAATTCCTCCTACTGTCCGCGTTGTTATTGATGTCATTGTTGTTGTTTTGAGAATGAACTAAGGGTGTTAGAAAGACAGCCCGTTCACGTGAACTACTCCAGAATAGTTAAATAAAATAAATAAAGTACTTAATTAAAAAAAAAAAAAGGAAAGACAGCCCACTCTATCGTAGGTATTGACCAATGAGAGAGGCAGCATTATAGGACTTTGAAGTCACCAAGACTGAACTAGGTTCAAATCTCTGCTCTGGCACTAATGAGCTGTGGGCTTGGGTGAGTTACTCAACCTCTCCGAGTCTGTTTTCCTCATGGTATTTCTATCTAATCTTACAGGTTTATTGTGAAAGTTCTACGTATTTCATGTAATATAAATGATTAAAAACGTGGGCTCCTTTCTTCAACCTACCTTCCTTCTGTCCCTGAATCAATACCTCCCGCCTCCTCCTAACTCCTTCAATGTTCCTGGTCCTGGCATCTGAAACACTACACTCCGGAGCAAATGTGTCCCTATCCGCAAATGCCCTTACGTTTCTGGAGAGCAACAGTGCCTTTCTTTGCTTGTTTGAGGAGTTTTGTTTTTATTTTAATGACAGCTTCAGACCTGACAAAATACAGGTACTGAATAGAAAGAAAGGCTGAGTTCTGTGGTTCTGACCCTTCCAGCTGACAGGTCTCTGCCAAACAGGAGTGAAGACAAATACCGAGTGAAGCTTAGTTCACTGGCTGCAGTCACAGACTGACGTAGTTGGAGAATGCTGTTGTAGCTAAAAGCAGGGGTTTTAAACTGGGGCACACATATCCTTGTGGTACATAATGATCCTCCAGGGGGTATGAAGGCATGTGTGATTTTTAAGGAACTACAGGTCTAGATCCTTAGCTTCCATGTGTACTCTTTCTTAAAACTCACTTGTTGGGGTGCCTGGGTGGCTCAGTCGGTTGAGCGTCCGACTTCAGCTCAGGTCACGATCTCGCGGTTCGTGGGTTTGAGCCCCGCGTTGGGCTCTGTGCTGACAGCTCAGAGCCTGGAGCCTGCTTCGGATTCTGTGTCTCCCTCTCTCTCTGCCCCTCCCCTGCTCATGCTCTGTCTCTCTCTGTCTCAAAAATAAATAAAAACATTAAAAAAAATTTTTTTAAACCCAACAAGCCTCACTTGTCGAAGAACGTGCCCATGGTCTCTTAAGTCCCCACTGTAGGCCACTCCCGCCTGCACAATCACCGTCCTGCCCTTCAGAAAATAAATGCACGCCTCTCACCCTCCTGACTCTTACCAGGGGACAATTTTCAAATTCCTTGCCTCTAAGAGAGTCCTAGGAGAGCAAGGCAAGACACAATCAAGGACACAATCCTTCATTTTGCCCAGGCGACAAACTCTTGGCCAGGTTGTGTGCTCCTGTCTGTCCACAGACCTAAGGGTTCACATTCAGAAGTCAGGTGCTTGTCACGATGTATGTACTGCTATTTGAATTTAAAAAAGGTAATCCGACTTGGATCTGACAGAAAGCAAGACTGATCTGGCTGGACGGTTTGACCACAAAGACCTCTGCCAGTTAGATTATGTAGCGAATCTTGCCCATCAACTTCATAGGCAGTGCCAGAGCTTTGCCAAAAACATGGGCAAGGCTCATCCCATGTCACATGTCAGATATCACACCCTTTGAACTATCTATACTTGATATGTAATTTCAGGAGTTAACTTTAAACTGGACAAGGAGGCATGTAAGTTTTCTTTTTTGAGAGAGAGAGAGAAAGAGAGAGGGAGACAGCACGAGTGGGGGAGGGGGCAGAGAGAGAAAGAGAAAAAGAATGAGTGTGGGAGGGGCAGAGAGAGCGAGTGAATCCTCAGCAGACTCCACACTCAGCTCAGAGCCCAACACGGGGCTTGAGCTCACCACCCTGGGGGCATGACCTGAGCCAAAATCAAGGGTTGGACGCTTCACCGACTGAGCCAACCAGGCGCCCTGGCACCTAATTTTTTCTAAATAATTTTAGCAGGTAGGAGACAAAGTTTCGCTAAGGAACCGAGAGCCCCTAAATCCGGACTGGGAGAGTGGCATGCCATCTGACACACCCCTGGCCGGGGAGCCAGGGTCACAGCGGGTTAGGGCTGGGATGGGACTAGGGAGCCCCAGCCAGCAGAAGGCCGGGCCCCCTCGGTCAGCCAGGCACGCTGTGGAGGAGGGATTGCGTGAAATCGAGGGATCTGTCAGGGGTACAACACAGCCCCCGGCACACGCAGCCCCTGAGCACCTGCTGACAAGAGTGGCGATTCTTCAGGCAGTCCACGCGGATAGGAGCTCAGCCTCTCCACTCGTGTCTCCGGAGATGGCAGCTTATGAGAGGACGTTAATAAATGAGGTGTGCGGCACTCTGACCTCGCGAGTTTAATAGCTTCTTTTCCTGAGAATATAATACAACTTAATTTGATTTGGCATCGCTCCTATCTGCTGAGTCCTTGGCTATTTATTAATTCATTATTGCCGTAAAAGGATTATTCAACTCGAGAGGATAGAGAAATTAAGAGGTATCAACAAGGGAGGAAGGTTAGATTTGAGAAGATAGATTTAGTAGTCTCCGAGAGTGAAGCCACACAGGCATCATCACGGAGCTCACCGGCAGCCTCCATTAGCCACCTGAGGCTGTGGCTGCCCAGTTCCAGTAGGCGTGTGGCCGGTCTGGCTTCGGGGGTGGACCGCACGCCCAGATCCAGGAACACTCCTCCACCAGACAGAGCAGGACAGCCACATCTGTGCCCCTTGTCACCTGCCCTAGCCTGCCAGTGAGCAGGGGTCACCGTGCTGTAAAGAATTAGAACTTCGATTTTTAGCCGCTGCCTATGGAAACTAACTGAGGTATGAATATAACAGGAAGTGAAATGTCCTCAGTTTATCCCGGGTTAACTGAGAAAAACACGAGAGGACTCCAAAGTTTTAGTCCTGGCTTTGCTGGGGGACTCTGGGCAATCAGGATGCATCGCGTTCTAAGTGAAATTTAGGAAAATTCCAAACCGGACAAAAGCCAAGCTCCTTTCTGACACACAGGCTCACTGAGCTAATTAACTGGCTCTCATTTATACTGTTTTCTCTCTTGCTTCCTGTGTACGTCCCTCTCCCTGTCCCTCTCCAGCTCAATCTGAAGGCTGGCCCAAATGTTCCAGGTTCCTTCACCTCTTTCTCTGGCGGGGTCCAAACAGCAGGTTGTTGAATAGCACTGCTTGATTAGGACCCACTACAGAGAGCCAAGAACTAAAGCCTGGTGGGAGCAAAAGCCCTCTGACTCGTCAGTTCATCACGGCTCTTAAAAAAGTCTCAGGTGGCTCTGGCCTTGCTGCATCTTCCTTCTCAAATCACAGGAAAGACGGGGAAAAGGATCCTTCTCCCCAGATCGCATTCTACTTTATCCCACGAACCTTCTCTTCAATAATAACCATTATTCACAGAGGGCCGACTTAATGGTCCATGCGCTGTGCTAAGCAATTTATACACACAATCTCACTAAACCCTAATAGTAGCTTTTGGATGGGTATTATGATCTTCATTCTACAGATGAGAAAATGGAGGCCAAGCAAAGGTACGTAACTTCCTCAGGGTAAACTCAGTTGGTAAATGGTGGATCTAGATTATGCAGACTCCAGAACCCTGAGATATGCAACTGGGCTTGGGTAAGAGGTGTGACATAGGCCTGTATCTTTTGACACCCTGTTATGCAGTCAGTAAGTGATAGCCATGAAGTCTTCTGAGGCTTAATTTTTTTCCCCTGAAAATTGGGATGATACCTACTTCCAAGGGTTGTTGTAATACGATGGAAGGTACACGCAAATTCTTTTTAGGATGAGACAGTGCCAGGTAAGGGGAGGATTACTACAGGAGGAGAAGGCAACAGACACTGGGTTTGCATCTCAGCCCTCCAGCTGCCTCTGCCTTTACAGACCAGTGTGGGCGCCTCCGAGAGAGGCTTGGGTCTCCAGCCTGGCCTCAGGTCCACCCTCTGACCACAGTGCCAGCTTTGATCTCCCTGCACCCTGCAACCTGTGTGCTGTTTTTACAGGTGGCTACCCTTCTTGCACTCCACAGGGGCTAAGTGGGTGGTGGCCTGTTTCTATGGGCCGGGGTGGGGGGAGGGGGGCAGGGGGCGGTTCCAGCAGGTCTGTTCAGGTGGTGCATGTCTGTAGGGAGACACTCACTAGCCTGCCAATGCCCCATCTACTCTCAGAACTCCCTTCTTTTTTTTTTTTTTTTTTGTTTTAACGTTTTATTTATTTTTGAGACAGGGAGAGACAGAACATGAACAGGGGAGGGTCAGAGAGAGGGAGACACAGAATCTGAAACAGACTCCAGGCTCTGAGCTGTCAGCACGGAGCCCGACGCGGGGCTGGAACTCACGAACCATGAGATCACGACCTGTACTGAAGTCGGCCGCTTAACCGACTGAGCCACCCAGGCGCCCCTCAGAACTCCCTTCTTAGGATGGAGTCTCCTGTTGCTGCGGCTGGATTCATAAAGGAATCATTTCCAGCCTTCTTTTTTTTTTTTTTTTAAATTCAGAAAGTAACATTTTACTTTTTGCTGATCTGTACTTTCTGTAACAAATACTGCTTCCATGAAAAGAAAGAAAAATCCATAGCATTGTGCATCAGTGATAATTACCTTTAACACACTACAAGATATTTATCTTTACCCCTTCATGCATACATAAAAATACACGCTTCACAGGCTCTTTCAGAATCTGCTTTTTCCACTCAACTAGCAATCATAAATACCTTTTCTTATCAAGAAAATATATATCTAGGGGCGCCTGAGTGGCTCAGTTAAGTGGCTGGCTCTTGGTTTCGGCTCAGGTCATGATCTCACCATTCTTAAGGTCAAGCCCTGTGTGGGCGCTGCCCTGTCAGCACAAAGCCTGCATGGGATTCTCTCTCTCTCTCTCTCTCTCTCTCTCTCTCTCTCTCTCTCTCTCTCTCAAAATAAGTAAATAAACTTTAAAAAGAAAGGAAATACATGTCTATAAGATTGTGATCCAAGACTGAATTGTATGGATTTACTGTACCTGGACATTTAAATTATTTCTAATCCTCACTTGTTATCCCACACCTCTGTGACACATATCTATGTGGATGAATCTGCAGGTTCATCCTTAATTATTTCCAAAAGGAGAAGGAAGGGAAACACCTGGGTCACAGGGCATGTTTTTAAAATAAACTTTTTTTTTTTTAATTTTTTTTTTCCCAACGTTTATTTATTTTTGGGACAGAGAGAGACAGAGCATGAACGGGGGAGGGGCAGAGAGAGAGGGAGACACAGAATCGGAAACAGGCTCCAGGCTCCGAGCCATCAGCCCAGAGCCTGACGCGGGGCTCGAACTCCCGGACCGCGAGATCGTGACCTGGCTGAAGTCGGACGCTTAACCGACTGCGCCACCCAGGCGCCCCTAAACTTTATTTTTTATAGCAGCCTTAGATTTACAGAAAAATTACAAAGATAGTCCCAAGGGTTCCAACGTGTAGTTTTTTCTATTATTAACATCTTACATCAGTAAAGTGTGTTTTTTACAATGAACCAATATTGGCACACTAGCACTAAATGAAGTCTGTATTTTATTCAGATTTCCTTGGTTTTTCTCTGATGTTCTCGTGCTGTTCCAGATTTTACCCAAGTACCACATTTCATTTGGTCATCATGTCTCCTTAGTCTCCTCTTGGATGTGACAGTGTCTCAACTTTCTTATCTTTGACAACACTGGCAGTTTCGAGGAGTACTGGCCAGGTATTTTGTAGACTGTCCCTTGGCTGGGATTTGTCTGATCTTTTTGTCATGATTAAGCCATGGTTATGGGCCTTTGAGAACTATAGAGACGCCCTGTTATTCTCATCACATATCCAGGTCGCCAGCAATAGGACTTAGCACTGCTGATGCTGACCTTGATTGCTTGGCCCAGGCTGTGCTTGTTAAGGTTTTTCACCGGAAAGCTACTCTTTCCCTACTTCCCATACTGTACATTCTGGAAGGAAGTCACTATGAGCAAACCACACCTACGGAGTAAGGAGTTGTTTTCTCCCTCAATCAGGGCAGAGTGTCTGCACACATTATTGTAAATTCTTCTGAACATGAGATTTGTCTCCTCTTTATTTATTTATTCAATAGTTTCTATCAGTATGGACTCATGGATATTTAGTTTTACACTTTGGATTATAAACCAATAAATACTATTCTGTTTATTATTGGTCAAATTGTTCAGCTCTGGCCTTTGGGAGCTCTTTTCATCAGCTCCTATGGCCCCTGACATGCCCTCATCAGTGAGGGGTTTGCTGGGGGTTTGTTTTGAGCACTTCCTTACTTTCTGGCACTACAAAATGCTCCAGGCTCATGATGTGTATTTCCTTCCCCAGTCCTAGAATCAGGTATTTCTCCAACAAGCAAAGGAGATGTACTTTTAAAGGCATTTGATATACGACTGTTACACTGTCCTTCAGAAATCATCAGAGGCTGAGTTACAATCATTACTCAAATAGGTATGAGAGTGCCCCTTTCCCTACACTCTTGCCAACACTGGGCAGTTGCAAAGTGTCTGAGAATGGGGGTGTGTGTGCACACAGCGTACATGAGTGTGTGTGTGTATCTCCTCTCTGAAATGGCTTCCATGTTATTATTCAGTTTCCCATTGAACTTCAAGAGGAAAATGCCATGGGGGCATTTCTCTGTCTTTCTGTGGGCCTCCCCCAGCCTCCCTTTCTTCCCCCAGCACAACTGGATGTCACATAACTGATGACCTCCAGTGGTGGGGACTGGAAGGGAACCTTTCCTAGACCCCTATTAGGAGCCAGGCAACTCTAGAGGGTGGGGTGGCTGGAAGCAGAAAATAGCCCAAGGGCTTACCTTCCCTGCTCCCTGCACCTTCAGGAAATCCCCCTGACCCTGTTTTCTCATCTTTTCTTGCAAGTGAATAATGGAAACCAAATCTCACTCAAGCAGCTTCCTTTCACAGAAATCTTAAATTTTTTTTTTTCAACGTTTATTTATTTTTGGGACAGAGAGAGACAGAGCATGAACGGGGGAGGGGCAGAGAGAGAGGGAGACACAGAATCGGAAACAGGCTCCAGGCTCCGAGCCATCAGCCCAGAGCCTGACGCGGGGCTCGAACTCCCGGACCGCGAGATCGTGACCTGGCTGAAGTCGGACGCTTAACCGACTGCGCCACCCAGGCGCCCCTCCTTTCACAGAAATCTTAAACATAAGATTTCATAAAACGCTGGACTTCAAATTTCCTGTTGCCTCAGCTGCTGTATCTTACAAGTTACCAAAGGGAGAGGGAGAAAGGATCAATAAATAAATACATACTTGACACTAATCTCTAATCTCTGTATGAATTGTGGGCTTTTTTTTTTTTTTTTAAGTATTCCAGATTAGTTCTCAGTAGTCTTGAGTCCCACGGTGACCCTGAATTGAGGTCCGGAAGTTGAAAACTGGAAGCAAACCAATTCTCAAGACCCACTGTGGCTTCTTATATCACAGAGGGTTATAAATGTGGATTTAAGGGAAGAAGCACCTAGATTTGAGTCACAGCTTTGCCATTTACTAGCTGTGGGATCGTGAGCTCAGTGTTCCTACCTGGAAATGGAGAACAATTTAGTGCCCTCCTGGAAGAGTTGCAGGGAAGATTAAGCGGAGATGAGCATATACAGAGTGCTTGGCGTGGCATGGTACCTGGCACACAGAAAGTGCTCAATACGTTTCATAGCTCTAGATGAAGAAATCAAGCCTAAGAGAGGCTGATGCTCATACAGTGAGTTGATGGCGGTGAGATGAACTGGAAATCAACATTTCTGGTTCCCGGAATACACTGTCAAACTTGCAGGCCCCGTTTTCTCTAAGAATGCCACTTATTAACAAAGAGAAGAGCCAACATGGACGTCACACATGTGCTGTAGGCGTCATGCCATCATTTGAATGGGTTCAAGATTCCTTCCCGCCCGGGCCTGTTCCCTTGGTGTCTGGTAACTGGCCATTTGTCAATGATGGCAGCAAACAGCTAGAGCCTATTAAGTGCATCATATGTGCTGACCGTTGTGCTCAGAACATTAGAAGCACCCTCTCCTTATCCCATCGAGTCCACCAGCAAGTTCTGCTGACTCACACTGCAGAATCCATCCCCTGCTGGTTCCCTCTTCTTCTCCACGGCCACCACCATCTCTTGCTTGACCTACTGCCCTTGCCTTCTGACTGGTCCTCCTACTTCTACCCTTACTCCACTACTGCTTAGTTTTCAAGCTGCATTCAGAGTCATACTTCTCAATGTGCAACAGATTATGGCGCTGCCGCACTCAAAACTCCTTTAATGGCCTCCCATAGCCTTAGAAGAAAGCTCATCGTTCCCAAATCCCTGCACGATTTGGCCTCTGCCTCCCTCTCTAACCCGTTTCAAGCCACCTGCTGGCCACACTGGCTTTGCCTGCTCCCGCATGAAGGCTTTGGCATTGCTCTTTGATTCCCTAAGTTCTTCCCCTCATGGCTTGGAGTGACTGGCTCCTTAACATTCAGGTCTTAGCTTCAATGTCACCTTCTCAGAGGCTTCCCCTGACCAAGCAGTCTAGAGCAGCCACCCCAGTCCTGCACAATTACGTCAGACTGTTGTATTGTCTCCACAGCACCTGTCACTACCTAAAGCTACTCTGAGATGCTAAGGGTCCTTAAGTATTTTGTTCCCTGCTGTATCACCAGTACCGGATAATGTGCCTGACACCAGGGAAACCTCACCAAATGTTTTTTGAATGAATGACCCAGTGAATTATCAAAATAACTCCTTGAGGTATTATTGTTCTAGAAACCTTCCAAGCCTTCCCAGGTTAACTGCGGGCAGCTTGCCAGTCTCAGAGATACTTCCCAGGAATCTCAGGGACAGCCGATTTCTACAGGTGAGCCCAAGCTCTATCTCTTTTCTGTCACTGCAATCACCGGGTACACAGAACCACAAGGGGGTGGGGGGAGGCACCAGGTGTGGCTGAGAATGCTGTATCAGACATGGTTACTCTTACAAATGACTAAGCCTTACTGGTAAAGGATGGGTGTGTCCAAGGAATGCTGTGTCACTGAGGGCAAAGCAGAAGCAAGCTCAAGTCCAGTCCTCCCCAAGCAAGGAAATCTGAAGAGCCAATTCCTCCGCGTGAGGAAATGTTCTCATGTGGCCTCCTTATAAAACAGCTGCATGTTTGGCAACTTCCAGCCCTCCACAATGCAGCTGTGAGCTGTGCTCAAGGCAGGTCTGGGTTCTCAACTTTAGCTATCCTCCCTTCCCCTAATGGTGTGCAGAGGGAGAGAGTCAAGCAGGCCAAGGTGGAAGTAAAGGGGGCCTTATTCGTGGTTCTCCTCCCTCCCTCTGTAGAAAACACCGGCTGAGGCACGGGTCCAGAAGTGGGAGAGCAGGGTTAGCCACTGTGATGGTAGGGACGGTGGGAAAAGCACACAGCTAAGAACCGGAGACAGGGCTTCAAGGCCCCGGTCCACACACATCAGCATGAGACCGTGGGTGGGAGGCCTCTTTAAACCGACGTCTCCACATCTGTGAAATGAAGATAGTGACACATGTAAGGACTCACTAAGTGGAGGCCATCGTTATTATCTGCTGGGCACTGAACTAATCCCTCTCCAACATGTTCACATTCAGTGTTTGTAGCAAGAATCCTAACAGCACCAGCAGTCCATTTTACAGATGAAGAAACACGAGGAACAGAGAAACGAAGTGACATCCCCAAGTCCCACAGGTAGGCGGAGTTGGAACTGTGACCAAGGCTGGGCAGGGGACTCGGTGATGGGTGACAGCGGCACAGGAGGGTGCACGTGAAGTCAGCCTGGCTGCGTTCCTCACTCCCAGTGGCGCGGGCGGTGAGCTCTGCTGACCGCTGAAGATCTGTCCAAGGTCTTGGAGACTGACACTCCAGTTTGGACATCAAAGACCAGAAACCTTCCTCCCTGCTGTAAGGCATCCCGACAGTCTCTCCGCCTGTGACCTCCCTGTAGGACCCTGGCTGCAAGTTCGCTATTTCCCTCAGATGCTCACCTTCGTTCTTGTGGGCTCCAGCCAACAGTCGTGCCAAAGGGCCCGCCACCAAGACACCGTCCCGGGGACTTAGGGCAGGATGTCTCTGGGTCAGACACTGGTTTCAGTTTCAATCCTGTCTGCCCTGAGGTGAGAGGCATCCACCTCTCACCCTTTTAATTAGGATGCTCCTTTCAAGGTTTCAGCCGATTTCCGCTCTACCCCCTAGAGGAGAACATCTGAGTTAAGTTGGGCTGACACCCCCTTATCTGCCTGCAGGGAGCCAGCGATGAAGGTGGTCTGACAGACCCCTGCTTCTCCCCCACAGCCTCCAGGGGTTCAGGGATTCAGCACAGCCCTCATGCGGTTGTGTTATAAATGTGTCTTTGCCACTTGGGCTCCTGGGAGGCTGAATCTGTTTCTCATTCGCCATTTTATCCCCGGTGTTTAGCAACATGCCTGGCACTTAGGAGGCATCGGACGGCTGGCACACAGCACCTCACACAACCTGCACTGGCCTAGGAGAAAGGATTTAGCAGGTAAAGTGGAAGATGGGGAAGAATGGCCTTCAAGGCAGTAACTGTATCCAACAGAAAAGCAGACTTTCTCCTAGGAACATGAAGATCTGTCTCCTTGGAAAACGCCTAACGAGGATGGTATCATCTGTGAGGCTCGTCCACTTTGGAATAAAAACAGGATTCCCAACCAAGCCCTTCTAAGCTGGGTGACTTTGGCAAAGCTATCTGATAGCCTCTCTAAGCCTCAATCTGCTTATCTGTGACACGGGGCGTCTTCATTCACTCCTTTGCTCTTTCAGCGAACAAACGCTCCCTGAGCGCCCACGGGGTATTAGGCACTGTACTAGTGCTGGCATTGCAGCAGTGAGCACGACCGACAAGGTCCCCATTCTCATGGAACTTCCTGTCTGGTGAAGGAGACAACTGAGAAACAAGGAAACAGATCGTTTCAGACAGAGGAAAGTATTGTGAAGAAGGTAAGCAGGACGCTGGGGCAGAGAATGACGGGCGCGTGGGTGCCGGAGGGCAGCTCAAGAAGGGGAAATACCAGGATCTCCCTCCTAGAGTTGCCAGGAGTGTTAAATGAGGTCATAGGTAGGGCGTTTAATGTACTTACTGACAAGTAACGAGCACTGAACCGCCTTCAACAGTTTTCATAGTACTCCTATCCCAAAGCCAACTGCTTCTATTTCATCTCACGGCGGCTGAGCCCCTACTGCCTGCCAGTGATGGAAAAACAGGGGGTTCGGCTGGGGCTCACGGACTGGCAAAGAATGCAGCCTATGCGCTATGAGACAAGGAAGAGATGGTAAATTCTGCTCACAGAGACCGAAAAGACCGCCACTCAGTGCTGACAGATGGACTGGTAGTTTCCAGGAAGCCTACGGGGCCAGAAGGAGGGCACGCCAGGTGGAGGGAACAGCCTGAACAAACTCCTGAAGATGTGGAGCAGCTCGGCATGTCCAGGGAGCTGTGGGAGGTTCCCAGCGGTTGGAGATAGCGTGTGAGAGGGTGCATGAGGGAAAGAGCATCTCAGCAGCAGCTCCTAACACTTATCTTCATGGTCATGTTCAAAGCGTCTCTCAAGAAGATGGGAGGGATGTGGGTGGGGGAAAGCAGGAGACGAGAAGGGGGTCAGGGCTCCACATGGCGTCTGCCACACGGCCAGCACTCCACAACGTGAACCGGGGCTATGTTTAGAATATTCAGCCTGGGTTCCATGTGACACTCTCCAAGGCAGCGCAAGCAGAATTTTAGGGGAAAAAAAACACCCAGCAGTAACTCAATATAAAGCCTGCATGGGGGCCAGGCAGGCATCAAGCTGCTCACATGTGATTATGCACCATTAGAGCAAGTCCAAGACTCCCCTTGGATAGACACTACAGTTGCCAATGTATGATGCTGGGGGTCTGGAGTGAACAGACGCTTGCTCCCAAGCAGAGCCCACGACTCCCTCTTTGCCAAAGCCAGACTCACTTGTCCAGGAGTCGAAGGCCTATGCCAGGGACAGTGAGAGGGCTCTGAAATAGGGAAACAGTAAACTACAAGGCGGTGTCTTCTGCCTAATTAACAACTCAGGCATCTCCAGCCAGCTTATATTCTCTGAAATGAGCATAACTAAGAAGAGGTTTAGAAAAAGGAACCCTTCAGACGGAGGCCTGGCTCCCTGCCTCTTTATTACTCTGTCCTATCCCTGCCCTTGCCGTAAACACTCTTGCTAGGAGTCCCCCCGCCCCCCAGGAAGTGGAGAAGGTAAGAAAGCTATCCCTACCCCAATGTTCCAAAAGCTCACGGTGCAGCCAAGATCTGGACCGTAGGAATCTGCTCCACTGATGCAGACAGAGAGCGAAGGAGAACATCCCATCCAATTTACGTTCAGCGAATCCTGCAAGAGGCTCTCCCCAGGTTCCACGTCAGTGCCGTCAGATGAGAGAGGGCACCAGTCTGGCCAGGAGAGAGGAAGATGACCCAATGCGCACGGACACACCACACCGGAGAGCCAGACCAAAGAGAGAAAAGAGGAACGAGTGCTGTAGGTCTCCGCTCTTTGCATGCCATCACCCGCTCTCAAGGCCGAACAAGGCCCACTGCTCTGAGTCAAAGGGCTGCCCTAGCACCGGGGAAAGTCGCAGGTACCCAACATGACATCATGGAAAAGGCAGCTACGGCCCCTGTCATGTTCAAAAGATCTCCCCATAAGCCACTAAACCTGAAGACCTTATCGACGTTGTTCCTTTAGTCTGAGGTGCGACACTTTTGGCTGAGTCCCTAGAGTGAAAAACTTAGTAGCTATTGTAAGACAAGGGTAGGTCATGGGACCACGTATGCCACTTGAGCACAGATGAGTTTCTGGGTGAGCCAGCTGACATCTTAGAAGCTGACGGGACAAGGTAGATGGTTAAGTTTTGTGAGAGAAAGAGAAATTATCACCTTTACAGGGCCAGGACTAGGGTGTAAGCGCAGGGTGCTGAAGGATGCAGATAAAGATTATTAAAGGCATCTTCTGCCTTCCTCCTGTTTTCTTTCTGAAGCCAGCTCTGCTGTAACACTCAAATGACACAGTCCCACCTCTTCAGACCTGTTCTATCCATCTGCAGAACATCTTGCTTGTGGCCCAACATAAATCAGATGTCGGAACATTTATTCATGATACCTGAAAAGCAACTGTTCTCCGCTGGGGCCAGCCAGAACAAGATAATCCAAACGCCCCAAAGCATCAGGGGAATGTTCCCCTTAGTATCAAGGAAGGCCCAGTCACCCTCCAAAGCTGCAGAGTTGAGGGGCATCTGTCCACAATCTAGATGGCTCCCTGCTGTCAGACTTTTTCCACCCTGGCTTTCACACTGAGAGGAGCAGGAAGGACAGAGAAATCAAGGTTTGAATTCAGTCCTTCCACTTATTAACTGGGTCCCCTGGGCAAAACTTACTCCACTGGGCCTCAGTTTCCTCATTTGTAAAATAGGGCCGATGATTCCAGGTTCTTTATGAATGTAAAAGCATATGGCACATGGTAAATGCTCATTAAGTAACCGCTCTTCTCAGGAAACGGTGTGCAAGATAGTGCCTGACATAACAGACTTTCACTCCACGTTGCTCCGTTCCCTTCCTCCTTCCTGGATCAGATGACAGCTCAGGCTCTCACTTCTGCGTCCCAATCAGAACTCTGTTTTGTATAGGATAGTACACATGTCTGATGGCTCTTCTACACCAGCATGAGACATTACCAGGAAGTGTAGAGAGCTTCTGCTTTCCCCGCCCACTCACCCACTCACTGTTCAAAACATTCCACTGCGATCTTCACTCCGCCCGGCACTGAGGGGTGGAGGGAGGGAATGACAATGAAATAAATATGCCAGCTAACCACTTTGGGGAAAAGATGAGAGAATTCTTTCAGGGCCTGTTTTTAAATGAAAAAACATTTGCTGTGAGACAATAAAGCCACTCCTCTCTAAAAACTATTTTTAGGGCCCTTGACTGAAATATACACGAGAAAGAAAAAAAAAGGTTAAAAAAATGACAATTCTGTAGACAGAGTTTCAGCAGAGCCTATGGAACCACTTGCTTTATGCTCAGCTGGAAGGCAGTGCTTTCCCAAACTGCTTCCCCAAGCTCTCTGGAGTCTGGTTCCCCCCCGAGCTTTATCAAGATATAATCGATACATAACACCGTGCAAGTTGAAGGTATACGCTGTCATTATCGGGCACGCGTAGATGTTGTAAAATGTCTGCCACGATGAGGTTAACCCATCCTTTGCCTCTTGTTGTTGCTCTTATGATGTCATCTGATGGCCGACAGGCCTTGGAGCCCTGCTGGGCCGGAGGACTCTGGTGGCTAATCACATGCCTCTTCCTGCCCAGTGGAGAGGATGGCAGACCAGGCTTTGGAAATGGGGTGAGATTATCTATAGGGGCCTAGCAACCACGGCGGGAACCGCGGTCCATGTTAAAGAAAAGATGATCACCCACTTAGCTCTTACTCATCTTAACTGGAATGAACGGTCATATCAAGGCTTTATAAAGGGCACTCCTGCCAAGGGTTAAGACCAGACTCTCAAATCAGGCCTACCATAGGAATGCAAAAACTGTCTGGGGGAGGAGTGTAAAACTCCACGAATCTGACATAACTCTGCACTAGAGGCTTTATTTTCTCCTTCGTTCCAACCTCCCCCCTCCCTTGCCCTCCAGTAAAGAACAGTAATGGCATTGAAATCCACAGATAATCCTTAAATCTCTGTGGCAGCTCCAGTTCTAAACTCCTCCTTCACACTGACGGCTTTAACAGCTGTTAACAAGTCATAACAAGGGCCTCTCTTGCTCCAGCCTGGAATAGCAATATCCTCTCCCTTTCCCTGCCCAAATCAGAACCAGCCTTCCAGGCTACGTCTTCCATGCAGGGTGTCCCGACCCTTCTGGCCTGCACAGACCATTGAGCATTCAGCTCTCGGGCTCACAGAGCCTGGGACTTGGCGGTGACCCTGCTCACGGTAGGGGGGTGGGGGGTGGTACAAATGTAGAATCCCAGGGGCTGGTGAGACCAGCAGACCTAGGAGCAGCCTGCATGGGGAAATATGCATGAACAACTGCCACGGACGCAGGGCAAGGGTCGGAGCTGGCAAGAGGGGCAGAGGGACAGCCATGAGCCATGAGCCAGGTCCATGAACAGGACAATCCATTACAAGGTCCAAACTTCAGAAGGTCCAGGAAGGCTCGGGAGTGGACAAGGTGAGCAGGGCTGAGAGGTCAGGAAGGAGGCTGTGAACAGTGGTGGGTACAGAAGGCTCTTTTATAAAGTCCTGGCTGTGTGGCTTAGGGCACAGCCCAGCAGGTACAAGAGAGTCACACACGACTTAATGTGAAATCTGTTTCCCCGGCACTGGTCGCTGGCCACCACACATGTCTCTTGGGGTGGTATTAACCCCGTATGATACTTGGCTTTTTCTCCTCTAGACAGTGAGCTGTTGCTCGAGGGCACATATTATGACTAAACGCTTACAACCCTGCTTAGCAGCTGTGTGTCTATTTGCGAAATGAAGACACAAGGGATTTGCATTTTTCCTCCATTTCTTGCACCTCATCACCTTCCCCTTGACGAAGACAGTCATATTTAGAAGGCTAAAAAAGAGTGGGAGGCAGCGTGGGCCCCCAGGTGGCAGGCAGTGGAATAATGGCTGGCTGGCGCTGGCGACTGCAGATGACCCTGAGGACACCGCACCGCTCCTCACAGCGCCGACCCAGAGCCACCGCGGAAATGTACTTCCAGCAGCCCTCTGTGCACTGTTCTTGTTTTTGCTTTGTTTGTGGCTGGTGTCAAGAATGTGGGAGTCTACCCATACCATAATCCTCTGCCGAGGATACTTCCGGACGTGCAGGAGAGAGGTGGCAAAGGTGTGAAGCAAATGTCTGCGGCCATTCCTCCAGCTGCCTGCCAGCTGCTCAGGGACCCACCACCCTGCTTTGCTGGAGCAGAGCCTGACTCCCTGCTCACCCCGCACTGCTCTCCCAGAGGTCAGCCGCAAGTTCACATCAGGCAGCCAGCAGCCATTACAGATGGAGTGCCTGCTGGGAATATCTTTCTAGTGTCAAGCGGCCATTAAAAGCACTTAAGGAAATCACAAAAGGGAGGTGGGAGAATTCTTCAGGGAGGGTATAGGATAGAAAGGGCAGGAGGGAAGGCTTCAGCCTACCTCCCACCTTGGAGGGAAAAACAGGCCATAAAAATTAGAACTGGTTCTGAAGAATGAACCCGCCTCTGGGGAAGCTGCAGAGCACTGGATCACAACCATTCTCCTGCCGGGGCCAAAACACTTCAGGGTGCCTGGGAAACAGTCTGTTAACACACAGTAAAATGACATTTTAAGCAACCATGTATTTAAAAAATTTTTTTTCTAATGAGGGGCACCTAGGCGGCTGAGTTGGCTAAGTGTCTGACTCTTGATATCAGCTCAGGTCATGATCTTGAGGTCATGAGACAGCCCCACGTTGGGCTCCACGAGGAGTGTGGAGCCTGTTGGGACTCTCTCTCTTACCGCCTCCCCCCCCCCCCCCGCCATGCTTGAGCTCCCTCTCTCTCAAAATAAATAAACTTTAAAAAAATTATCCAAGGAGCATGCATTACAATTGGCAGCTACATACACTCTCCCATCCCATTTGGACCACATCTCTGGGAAGAAGGCATTATGATGCCCTGTTTCACAGATGTGGAAAACTGAGACTCACAGAGGCCAGTGACTTGATCACATCTGGGGCCCGGATTTGCCCAACTGCAAAACCAATGTTCTTCCCACCAAAAAGAATGTGGGGCGGGGCAGTGACCCTTGCCAGGTGTGCATCGTGCTGACCTACCTGTTGGTACCTGTCACCCCTGGGTTAATTAGCTCTGGGTCTATAGAGCACCATGGCCTTTCCTATCCACCTGATTAAAGTAAGAGGAAACCTATCTATCTTAAGTGGGCTAACAGAATCTCTTTGATGACATCTTTCTTCACTCTTCTAGTTGGCAATAACCATCTGAAAGGGAAGGACTGGGTTCTGAAGTAAGTAGATACTAGAATCTTGGGAAAGTCACTTTCCTCTCTGCGTTTTAATACCCTCCTGTAAAATGGGTCCAAGAACCCCTACATCGTAGAGTAGTTGTGAGCACTAAACAAAATACCTTATTAAAGCCCTCAACATTGTATCTGGCACAAGGTCCATATAAGTGATGGCTATTATTATAAATTGTTTTATTTCAGTGAACAGTTTTAGAAAATACAAAGATTTGGTGTCAACCTGTTCTCACTCAGTAGGTGCCACTTGTTGTTGAGGAAAAATGTAAAGACCCTGAATTTGTTTCACGGCTAAGGACAACTGTAACCAAAGGATGGCAGTGGAAGTACAGACAACTTAAGTCCAGGGAAGAGGGAGCCACAGTCTCTGTGGGGCTGGACCCCTGCTGTCCAATCATCTTAGAGTGGACTACGCGCACAGCTATTTAGAGACCAGACGCTTGTGTCTGCATATGGCAGGAACCTTGAACATTTCAGGAGGCAAAAGACATGTGTAGGATGAATTAACGCAAATGGCTCTGCATCTGGTTATATGGTCCCCTGAAGGCACATTTGCTAGAGGAACTCTCTTAAGATCAGCAGCTCCCCCGGAGAGCAGTTCAGGCTGCTTCCCGGGCTTGCCCGCCAGCTTAACCGAGCAGGTAGCAGTGAACTGAAAGAGAACCAGGCTGATACTGTGTCCTCACCCCTGCTCCTCACTCTGGCCCCACAGCGGCACACACCTCTGACCCAGAGGTTCTTGGGCTTCGGTCTGCTACACTTCAGATTCCAAAGCGCTCTGGTGGTAAACTGCAACTTCTTCTGCCGTCTGTCCGAGGAGGAGACGTGAAGCCATTGCTCTAGGAGACAGCTTCTATCTGCACCCTCATTCCTGCACTCCCTTCAGACCAACCCCGCCCCAGGGCAGAAGTGAAATCACTGCCCCTCACCTGGGTGACTCAGTCAGTGAAGCCTCTGATTCCTGATTTTGGCTCAGGTCACAATCTCCCGGTTTGTGAGTTCGAGCCCCATGTCGGGCTCTGCGCTGACAGCGTGGAGCCTGCTTGGGATTGTCTCTCTCCTTCTCTCCCTGCCCCTCCTCTGTTCTCTCTCTCTCTCAAAAAATAAATAAAAACTAAAAACAAAAAACAAAACAAAAAACAAGTCACCACCCCTGAGGAAATGGTGAGCAATGGGGCAGACTGCCCAGCCTTGTGGCTCTGAAATGTTTGCCTCTTGCTGTGTTCTTGGAGAGGATGCGGCGAGCAGTATGGGCATTTGAGTTTGTAATAATAGAGAATGTGGGACTCAGAGATTCAACTCAGCGCTGGTATGTTCATGGTGTTTTCTTTTTTTCTTTTTTAAGTGTTTATTTACTCTTGAGAGAGAGAGAGGCAGAGTGTGAGCAGGGGAAGGGTGGAGAGAGAGGGAGACAGAATCCAAAGCAGACTTCTGAGCTGTCAGCACAGAGCCTGACATGGGGCTCGAACCCATGAACTATGAGATCATGACCTGAGCCAAACCAACCTGAGACGCTCAACCAACTGAGCCACCTGGGTGCCCCAAGGTACATTTGTGTTTGAATAATGTATTTGGTCCAACAGAATGTCCTGTAAAACGGAATTTTCCATAGAGGACAGTGTTAGTAGATTTTTGTCATCAAAGAAGTAAAGAACAATAACTTCTTTAAGATTACTGCACTGATCTTCTCTGGGTTCATATTTCTAGAAAGATTTGGAAAAACTAGTTCTTTTGAGTCTGTGTTCTAAGTTGACAGAAGAGTCAGGTGATGAATTGTGTAAAAATTAAGGCTACAGAAACTTGGAGGGGAAAGCACTGCCTATGAAACAGAAAAGGACAAATATTGAAATGCTACAGTCTAGATTCTGATAGATTTTCTTTTTTAGCAATAAGAAGCTAGTGAGATTTAAGATCACTTAGATATAAAAATGTTGCTCTCCCCCACACCAAATTTTAGAAAGGGTCTTTCCCTTTTTTGCTAAAAGAAAAACATTTCCAGACCCCCCAATCCATATATCCACTGGATATATATGGATATATATATATATATATATATATATATATGGATATATATATGGATATATAAATGGATATATATGGATCTCCAGTGGATCCATATATCCACTGTATATACATGTGTATATGAAGTCAGGAATCCTAAACTGAGCACACAACTTTTACTAAAGGGCAACTGGAATAGGTGTGATATAAAAATGTGGGATTTGACAGAAATTTAGGCTACTCTTCTGTAAACCACCAAGTCAGCTTCTTTTGAATTCCTAGAAGCCCTGAATGAAGATTCCTAATAATGGGGCTCACATGCTATCTTCCAGGGTGCCCTGTAACCACCTCAATACCAAGCCTTGGAAAGGAGATGTTTGGCATAGACGTATCTGAAAAGATACCACCCTAAGTATCCCCAACAGACAGGTCCAATGTCTAGAGACTTATGGCCCACATATTGTTTCAAACGTAGGGAAAACCATTTCTTGGACAGCTGAATACTTCAGCCTCTCTCCACAAAGAAGCCACACTCTACCGCAATTTGGCATTTCATACTCTATGCCTATCATCATCCCTCCACCTCACAGATAGTCTCTCAAGGTAAGGATCAGTTCACACAACTAGCCCCAAACCAAGCACCTTCTGCTCCCCAGTGGGCCTGTCTCATTATTCACCCTCAATGTCAAAAAGGCTATAACAGTGTGTGGCTGGCTGATGGGGTGATTTGTTGGCACTGAACACATCAGCAACCTTGCAGGCTGTGCACATGAAGGCAAGCTCTCGGGATACCCCACGACCTGGATCCCTCAATCAGCTAAGCTTTCCCTCTTCCCTTTCTAACAAAATCTGACTATAATTTGTGTCCCTTCAGTAGGCCCCGACACTCATTCATAGAGAAACCTGCTTGCACAGGTTCGCCGATAGGCACAGCAAATTACCTCCAGTGTGTCCTTCCAGGAAAGGGCCAGACTCATTTCAGGCACACAATTCATTCTGACCAAAACATTCTATCTGCTGCATGAATGCAAAAACATATGCATACACACCGGGTGTCCCTCATTTCCTCTGGAGTAATGGGAGCCTGGGCAATACTTTAAGTATTCATTTTCCAACATAAATTAGAATGGAGCATCGAAAACACCAGTGACATCTGCACGAATACAAAATGTACTCATTATGGTCGGTGCTATTACAATGAAAGGAAATGCATTCATAATGGCAGAACATTTGAAATAATGTGTTGCTGGATTCTCTGTCCATAAAGGCAATAATGAAGAAACAGGAGTGGCTCAAATAAATTAACAAGAGTAACAGGGGCATGGGATGGCTTCAAGGGCTCTGGGCAATGTCAGTGAGATGGCACATTTACTGGATCCACGGGGAGAAAGTTCGGAGAGTTTCCAGGTAGAAGAGGCAAGAAGAGCATTAGGAGGACTGAGGCTGGAATCCCGGCTCTGCTCCAGGCTAGCTCTGTGACCCTGTGCAGGTTATGTCAACATCTTACACCTCAGACTGCTCATCTATCAAGTAAGGAGAGCCTGCCTCTTGGGGCTGCGAGGACGAAATGAGAGAACAATGTAAAGTGCTTCGCATAATCTGGTGTGTAATAAGCACACAATCAACATCAGCCCTCATGCTGTTGTTGTTATTGCTAAATAAAGGTACAGCTCTGCGATTTCACGATCTCAGTTTCTTCTTCTGTAAAGTGGAGCCAAGAACACCTGCTTCTCCTACTCTTGAGCTTATCATGAGGAAAAGTAAAATGAAATGTGTCTGGCAGACCACTGTTTGGTTGATCTAGTCATTGCTAACTTGCTTCCCTTGCTGGTTTCCACTCTGGAGGGTGGAAGGGTTAAGTATGTGCATACACCGCAGGGCGAGGCGGGGGAAATGTAGCCTGGTCTAAGCCCATGACACAGAAGAATAAGTCTTCTGCTTTGGGTGGGGGATGTTTACTTTTCTGATTAAGACAGACATGGCCGTTTTTCTGACCCCTTTTTCATGCTTGAACACAGATATGATACCCAAAGCCATAGCCCCGTTTTGATCGTATGGCAACAAGTCCAGGGAGTCTCAGAGACACGTGGCAGACTGATATCACTAGCTACTGAACCAAAGCCAGCAGTCACTTCCCTCCAAACGTAATACGTGCGACAAATAAACCTCTGTTTGCTTAAGCTACTGATACCAGAGTTTTACTCAAAGCCCAACACAATTCTGATACAATGCATAAGCACTCTAGAGAATTAAAAGCCTTGCATCTAAGTATATGATCCTTCCACTGCCAAGAATTTCATTCCCTTCGACCCATCTGGCTAATTTATATATGTCCTTTAAAGTTAGATTTAGTGATCCCTCCTCTAGGAAGCTTTCCAAGACCCTATGGCTAGCATTTGCCCCACTGTGTGGACTTCTCAAAGCACTCCATAAACACCTCTATCAGTACATGTTATAGTGCTTTGTAATGATCCATTTACTTGTCCCTTTGCTCTCCAGACGCTTAAAATGTCTCCACAGCAAGGATTCTTATTTTAGTCATTTAAAAAATTTCCTAGCACTTCGCATACTACCTGGCACACAGTGGATAACTCATTAAGGATTTGCTGCACTACGGAAGGAACCAATGTAAGAGTGACCGAAAAGGGCGCGGAGTGAATGATAGCCTGTCTAACCTTATTAGCCATTCATATTCCTGAAACGCTGCAAATAGCTTTCTAATTCCTATTACTACGTTCAGGCTATTACTACGTAGAGGCTGGGAACGCACTGGTCGAGGCAGTGATTCTTAGTGTTTCGGAAGTTATTCCACTTGAACCTTTTTGAGTTCATGGCATTCCTTCTACTTCCTAAATTATTTTATGCTCTGTATTTAGTCCACACTTTCCTAAAAAAAAAAAAAAAGTTTTTTTTTTTGTTTTTTTGTTTTAATTTCCTTGTTGTTTTAGAATTTACCCATTGGGATAACCAAAAACATCCCGGGAATGACCTCGTTTGGTACCAAAATAAGTGTTCTCATCATCGGGTGGCTCCCTTCCTAGATGTCCGAGTGCCGTCTGTGTGATCGGGGCTCCTGGAGGCCTCCCCCTGATCCTGCCATATCTGGGTCCTTACCATCCCTGAATGCAGTGTGCCACTGCCCAGGCAGAGCCTAAGGTATGTGGGTCTCTGCCAGGAAACAGAGGTTTTTTCTTCCTACAAAGCCAGCTTGTGTCCCTGACTTGTATAGCTCACAGGCTTTTTATTTTTATTTTTTTTTTTCAACGTTTATTTATTTTTGGGACAGAGAGAGACAGAGCATGAACGGGGGAGGGGCAGAGAGAGAGGGAGACACAGAATCGGAAACAGGCTCCAGGCTCTGAGCCATCAGCCCAGAGCCCGACGCGGGGCTCGAACTCACAGACCGCGAGATTGTGACCTGGCTGAAGTCGGACGCTCAACCGACTGTGCCACCCAGGCGCCCCTCATAGGCTTTTTAAAGTAAGTTTACTAGCCGCACTGCCGAAATATCTAGAAAAATAATAATATCAAATAATATAATATTGTCATTCAAATTATAAATCAGAAACATTGCTCCACTGTTAAGCACATTACATTAAAAGAAAAAAAAGTCTAAAAGGTGAAGTGGTCTTCCTGTGACAGTCCCCAGAGGCCAGCCTCTAATCTGAACTTCCTGTTCCCTTTGCCTGCAACGCTCCCCACGCCCATTTGTGCTTGACTGGCTCCTTTGTGCAGCCAGCTTTCAGCTCAGAAGTGACCTCCTCAGCTTTTCTTTGAACACCTTATCTACAGTAGTGTCTTCTCCCCAGTCCTTTTCAATCAAATCCCTTCTTTCCTTTCCTAATACTGACATCTGAAGTTATTTTATTTAGTGGTTTACTAGTGTTTTTGGTTTTTTTGTCTGCCTCTTCCCACTAGAGTTAAGGAAGGGACCTCCTCTTATCTGGCTTGTTCACCCTGTATCCTCTGCAACAGCAGCTATTCCTGGCATAATGTAGGTGCTAAATAATCATGCGTTGAAAATGAGTAAGAAGAAAGTGAGCAGTGTGTATTCCCTTAGTAAATCTACTTTGCTGGCCTTTACTTGAGCTTCCTTTTGGGAGCAGGGATGAGAATGGGTTGGGTGGCCAGAGTGAACCCTTAGAGATGGTGAGGTTGGCTCTGAGAGGCTCTGTGCGGTTATGGAAAGAGCCAGAGTCCTGTCCTGCCGCTTACAAGATGTATGAGAATTGGAACGTGTCTCTTAATCTCTCTGAGCTTCAGTTTTGTCATCTGTATAACAAACTGTTTCACAGGATCAGTGTAACAGTTATATGAGACAGTAATAACACAGAGTAAATAAGTCCATTCCCCTCTGCCTGTCCCTTAAGGCTGTGAAAAAGAGAAGCAAGCAGTCCAGGAGCCCTGGGAAAGTGGCCTAATGCTTCTTCCCATTCGGGCCGTCACCTTAGCAACCACGATGCTTGTTCACAGAGATAATGTCAACCTGCTGTTTCGGGGAGTCTTAGCCTACAGGCCAACCCTGAAGTCCTGGGTACATTCTCAAAACACTAAGCACAAGTCTACCTTGCAAGATTACTGGAGATTTATTCCTCTCTTCTCAACTTTGTATCACCTTGTATTAACCTGGGATTGATATTATTCCACAGAGGTAAGCTTATAAATGTGTTTTACAGCAGTTTGGGTGCTGATTCTGCCACAACATGCGCTTTCTCTAGGCTCATTAAAGCCAGAACATTCAAAGCCATCAAAAATCTGTGGTTTCCAGGCCTGCCAGAGACACTTTTGGTGATATCATCCTTGACAGCTATTTGCCTGTTTAAACACATTTAATTCTTTACACTTTATTCCACCCACTCGCTTGTTAATTCAACAAGCATTAATTGAGTGCCAACTGCATGTCTAACCCTAGTAATCGGAGTCACCATACACTGGCAGTTATTAAATGTAAGGCACCATGCCTAACCCCTGATGACCATCAGGTCATTCAATCTGCTTTTCACCCCACAGGCACCAAGATTATCCCCACTTAAGAGACCAGAAAACTGCAGCCGAAGAGTTTACTTAAATAGCTTAAGTGGGCAATAAATGGCAGGTCAGTGCTCTGACCTCAGTCTTTCTGAGGTCATATTCTAGCAAGTAGGTCTTGAACCCGCACTTTGTACATACCAAGGTGATAGGTACTTTAATGAGTTAAAAAGAGACGATGCTGAGCTGTGATATTCCTCAGGGTAGGACCTCCATTTTACTGTTCTTTTCATTCCCAACCCCCCAAACGATGCCAATGGTGTTTGCTGAACTGAAGATGACAATGTGGTTCCTGTTCTCAAAGACATAGTAGAGCCAAATAGACAAGTGGGCATGAAAGACCTTAAAATAGCAGCATAAGAAGGCCAAGACACATGGGGCACCTGGGTGGCTCAGTTGATAAGTGTCCAACTCTTGATTTCAGCTCAGGTCGTGACCTCACGGTTCATGAGTTCGTGCCCCAAGTCGGGCTCTGTGCTGACAGTGCGGAGCCTGCCTAGGATCCTTTCTCTCCCTCTCTCTCTCTCTGTCCCTTCCCTGGCTCATGCTCTTTCTCTCTCTCTCTCCCTAATAAACTTAAAAAAAAAAAAAAAAAAAAGACCAAGGCACAAAACAAATGAATAAATTGGGCCAAGTGAACACTGGTAATTGGAAAGCACCTGCCTATCTAAGAAGCCAGCTGGTCAACATCATGGTAAAATATGGATCTAGTATTGTCAGAACTTTTGAATTTCCAAAAGAAGCTTTAAAAATCTGTTATCTTTTGGGGCGCCTGGGTGGCTCTGTTGGTTAATAAGCGTCTGGCATCATCTCAGGTCATGATCTCACTGTTTGTGGGTTTGAGCCCCACATCAGGCTCTGTGCTGACAGCTCAGAGCCTGGAGCCTGCTTCGGATTTGTTGTCTCCCTCTCTCTCTGCCCCTCCCCCACTCACGCTCTATCTCTCAAAAATAAAATGTTAAAAAAATTTTTTTTTAATTGTGGGTTTTTGAGGTAAAATTGTCCAAGTTTTAAATGCTCATCAGTAATTCATAAAAGTATTCATAAAAAATACTTTAGGAGCCAAACAAAACACCTCCTTAGGGTAGATTTGGCTGATGACCCATCAGTTTGCAGTCTTTGGATTAGACTACATTTCACAATCTTTTTAACCACCAATGACCCCCATATACCTTTCAGGAGCTTCAGAATCTGAAACTCTTTGTCTAACAAACAGCATTTTTGAAAATTTAATTAGTTTTCTTGTATTAATTAAATAATCAATAACTGACAAATTAGGTCAGAAGGAGGGGAAATAGCTAACATAACTCAAAATCCTGTTATAGTTAAATGTTAAGATTTCCCATTACAATTTTATTTCTATCTTGATAGATCCTCTTGGATCTGAGAACCCCCATTAGAAATCACTGGATTAAAGTGGGCTCTAAGATCTGGTGCCAGTGACACATAGAAAAATGTGGGAATTTGAATCAGATGGAACTGGACTGAATCCTAGCTCTTCAACTTACTACTTGAGTGACCTATGACTCATTGTTTCTTTTACTTGTTTGCAAAATGGAAATAATTTGTGATCCACGTTTTTTTCCTCACCATCACCATCTAATTAAAAGCAACCCAGATAATAAAAGCACCCCAGACAACAGTCCATGTAATACCATTATAATGATTAAAACAATTCCACCTCCGAAATGAACAAAAGGCCCTCTATCATGACCAGGAACCATGATGATATGCACACCGATGAAGAAGCATACACCTATTACCTCTCATTACACCTTTCATCCAACGAACTCCAAGTGGTTCACGACAGCCCTGAGACTTAAAGGTGGAGAGCCAGAAACTTGATGTTTAGGGATCTTGCCTAAAGCCACGACCTTCCTTGGGTAAGCAAATGACAGACGGTCTATTCCATAGCACCTCATGTTAAATGCCAAACAAAAACTGTATCTTTGTTCCCATCTCTAACATAATTTATTAACACCTGAACTCATCTGTATAGTGTTTTACTATTCACAAAATTATCCAACATACGTTTACCATCAGCTCCTCACAGAGCACCCAGAGAGGCTGGTGAGGAGCAAGTCAACCCCATTCTGTGAATAAGGGAACAGAATCTAAGAAATTGGAACTAGTTCACAGTCACCAAACTAGCAAGAGATGGCAGTAACTCCTGTGACTTCAGATTCATAGTTTTTCTCATATACCCTGGCTTGTAAGAAGTCACAGCAAATGAGAGACAGGGGTGCCACTAGGAACCGTATGTTGGTTGAGTGTTTCATTCTGTGAAACAGTTAGGTGAATAAGAAATGGAACTTGTCTGCGATGGGCACTCTGTTGTCTAATTATCAAAAACCATTTTAGGAAAAGCTAAATTGTCATCCTACATTAGGCACTAGTTTGTCTCTCTAGGGGAGCATAGCAGAATTTCATTCAATTGTGCCTCCCTTCCCCAACTCACTTTGCTGCCCTGCCCCCTCCTGTGGAGAAGCCCTACAAACCACACGTCCTCCCCTCCCCCCCCCACCCCCTTTGTTACTGAGGCTGTCTGGGTGAGGTACGACCACCTAACTCAAGGGCAGATAATTAACAGACATGAACTAGCTGGGTCTTCTCTTGAGACCTGTGATGAGGCAATACTGAATCCTGCATCAGAAAACTGCCATACAGCTGGGCCCACAGTGGCACCAGGGTGAGCTGAAATTACAAGGGAAGAGGAGGGACAGAAGCAAGCACAGGAGGCTGCTCTGTCAGGTGGAAGGTGAGGCAGGAAGAAGACAGGGACGAAGAACAGAGACGGAGAGTCTCGACCAGCTGACACTCCTGTCTCCACCAGGCACAGGAAGACTTCCTTCACTCGGGTTCTGTGAAATGCCCCATGTCCTTGCCGAAGCCGGCTGTGCTGTCTGAACTAGTTTGGGTGGTTCTGTTCATTACCAACAGTCTCACTTAGGAAGCTGTGCTTACAACACAGAACTGCTGAAAGAGGAGGAGACCGTTAAAAGGAAACTAATCCCCTTCTTTTACATTGCACAGAGAGGGAGAGAATGTGCGAATGGATGAATGAATGAATGAATGAAAGTTCCAAGGTGAAAAGGCCCCAAAATAGCTTCGAAATATGCCAAGTTTATTTCTATTATGCCCATGCTCTTTTTAGAATCAGAAGGATGAACGTTGGCAAAACTCTCTTCTCACGGAATAAAGCACAATGCTTACCAAGGGCTTAAATCATGAGATAGCCAACATCATGTCAGGACTTAAATATCTGCCAGTTAAAAGGCATATTTCAAAACACTGCCTGGTGCTAGGGATAGGAAAGAGGCTAAAAACCTCAAAGTTGTTAGGTACAACTGTCATCCTTGGTGAACTTAGACTGCACAATAAAGTCAATACTGAAAAATCAAAGTAGTCATTTAACTGAAATGACCACATGAAAAAAGTAGCAAACTCAGCATTTTGGCTGAAGTGGTTAAAATGCCAGATACAGAGCTGGACTAAGCTTCCTAGAAACACAGCTTCCGGGTCAAGCAGACATTGGCTGATGGCCACTCAGCTTCATAAACACACTACTTGCTGTGATGCACGGTGACGAGCAGTCCCCTCTAACAGCTGCACCTGCCCACTGGAAAAGCTGAGGAAGGGGGTCTGAAAGCCCTTACCAACCGCGATATGATGCCAGAAAGTGTTCTGTGGAAGGTCATGGTGCCGCTTCTTCACTGTATTCTCATTTCAAACAAGGACAGCACGGGGGGCGCCTGGGTGGCTCAGTCGGTTGAGCGTCCGACTTTCGCCCGGGTCACGATCTCACAGTCCGTGGGTTCGAGCCCTGCGTCGGGCTCTGGGCTGATGGCTCGGAGCCTGGAGCCTGCTTCTGATTCTGTGTCTCCCTCTCTCTCTGCCCCTCCCCCGTTCATGCTCTCTCTCTGTCTCAAAAATAAATAAACACTAAAAAAACAAACAAACAAACAAAAAAAAAAAACAAGGACAGCAGGGACTTAAGGAGCTAAGTTGCCATCAAGGTGCTACTTTTGTTAATGGAGACCCAACTAATAAAGCTCCGTGCTGCCTGAGATGGACCTGTGTCTGAGGCTACACAAAGTGCCTCCTGCCACCAGGCCACTATCTCAAAGTTACCTGAATTGCAGGGCAGGAGTGACTCACTCATCTAGTCACCACAGATAGGGAAGCTGGAACAAAGACCTATCTGTGTCCTTGAGAGGCAATTCCTTCCTAATCTGCTTACCACAAAGGAGAGCAGAAGAGCGAGGGATCCCCATCCTGCCTGAACCAGGTGAACCGAGAAAGCAAAAGAGAAGAGAGAAAGATATGGCCATGTTGTCTTTTCAGTGCAGTGACTGTTAACATATTCGCCCTGCACAACACAGAAGAAAAGCCAAATGACCGCCAGACTCTTGCCAGTCAAACAAGTTACCCCTCTTCCCAAGGGCAGGGGCCAGTAGAAGCTAAGGGAGGCAGAAGCATGCCCTCGAGAGGAAGTGTTGGCAGAAGTTTCTCACCGTGAGGATATACGGGGGAGGAGGCAGTAAGTTTTCTCCCCAAACAGACCCCCAGGCTGACATCGTGAAGATGTTCTCATAAGATGAAATATGCTGGAAGAAGCGTATAAAGATGCCAGGATACCAAAGATACTGGAGAAACACTGTACACATGGCTACATAAGTCCCACCACCTCAGGCCCTGTGTGTCCACAGATCCCACTTTGGAGATGAAAAAAGAAATCCTATCTCTTGTTTTGGATTCACAACAAAGCCCAGGAGAAAGTGAAGATTATGAGCAGAGAGGCACAGTGGAAGGCAGAGAACCCAGGGGGCTGAGACACATGCAGACTGGAGTTCTCACAACGTCTTCCTTTCCAAACCAACTTTCCCTGCCAACAGCCTGGGTCCCCATAGTCTGTGGCCTCCTAAGACAAAGACCTTGTAGTCTTAGAGCCACAGAGGGACAGAGCTGGAAGGAACCTCAGGGGTCACATCAGACTCAGGTCTCCCCTTTTATTAAAGTTCACACTCCAGCACCGCAAGCCAGCAAAGCTCAACGACTTGTCTGACTTTATGTGAGGAAGTCGTGGCAGGGCTAGGCGTGGAAGCCAGGGCTCCCGATTTAGCTCCCTCTTCCTCCTTTACTCCTCAAATACGGTCATTTGCTGCGTCCTCTCCACCTCCCCAGCCCATGCTGCCCCACCTATCCTTTTCTCCCCACCGCTCCTGTTCTTATCCAGGCCTAGAACTTCGAGATCTTTCACCTAGATCCCTGCGACGATGCTTGGGCCATCAGGACCTAGATCACTGCAACAATGCTTGGGCCATCAGGACTCTCCTCTCCGTCTGAAATCACTCTGTGCACTGCCCCAACGGTGACCCCCTGCTCTACAGGGGTGGGGTGCACGGTTTTGGCATTGCTCTTTTCCCTTTGCGGGCATGTTCCACATGGGAGCTGCTCCTTAGTTTTGGCCTTAGAATGAAGAAGCAGAGTTAAAGCTGATCCCCCATGGACACAGACTATGAGAGAGAAATAAACACCTGTATTGTAGCCACTGGGATTTCGGGGACATGACAAACTCCATACACTTAGACACTGCCTTGCACAAAGAAGGCACTCAACAGCGCTTTTTTGTTAACTGAGTAAATATATCATCTCGTTAATCCTGCAGCAACCATATTTTAGACACTATTAGCATCTCCATCTTGCAGATGAGAAAACCAAGCCTAGGGAGTTTAAACGAGAGGACTAGGTGTATAAGGCTAGGAATTCAGACCCAGAACCTCTGATCCCAAGGTCGTAATGGTTTAACGAGTATATCTTGCTGATTCTAAGAACTCTTAAAACTGTGAGAGTCTAAAACACACATTTGGTTTTTAGTCTGTATTATCTCACTGTTGTTGTCTAATTACTTCGTATATTCCAATCTTGACTATCCTCCCCATTTCCTCTTGGTTGTAAGCAACCCGCATGCTACCACAAGCCTAAGCACCTGGTTAAGACTCAGTAAAGACCTGTTTCCTTGACTGACGATGGTTGATGCAGGGCAAGAGCTCACTTTCTCGCTTCTGGCCCCGTGGGAGTCAGAAGTCTGGCCCAAGCACTGCTCACCTTGACTCAGAGCCCCAGAGGCCACAACTTAATTTTAAACAACTTTCGGGTCTGGTGGAGATCTAACCTTTGAAGGAGTCGATCACTTCCTTCTTCCCAGATGTCAGCCCTATTACCCAAAGGCAGGAAGGAAGAGAAATGCCTTCTAGAAAGATTGTTTTAAAAAAAGAAAGAGGAAACAGCCAGGCCTCAGCTGGAAAAGCAGGAGTCAGAACAAAAAGTCTGTTTATTTTAGGAACTATCCTGCGATGATACATCTGAGATCGCCCCTGCTTTTGCAGACAGCAGCTTGCACGGGGGCTGGCTCAGATAGGCTGCTGTTCTCCAATCTCATCATGCACAAGGCACACGGGTCTGAAGCCGAATGGGCGGCTACGGTCATGCTAGCACCTCTGTTGCCTGTTACTTGCCAAGGACAGGAAAAGAGCACTGCCCAAACCTCTCCAGGGGCTCTTCTGCCACAGTCCTGGGAACACAGTTTACTCCCTCCAAAGCTCTCCCTGCCGCCTCGCTGCCCTTCCCAGAAGCTGAAACACAGCAGACAGAGCAAGTGTGCAGCTTTAAGTGAGAACAGCAAAGGAACTAGCCTTGAATAATTAGGTTAAAAGCCCTCATTAGAGTAGATGTGCATGGGAGAAATTTCATTTACTTAATATTTATTTGCTAAATATTGAAAATTTTTGTTCATTTATTTCAGCGCAAGCCTACAGTGGTGATTTGAGAAGGCAATCGAGACAGGTGGGTGTCCAGATGGCTCTGGTTCAAACCTTAGTTCTCTCCCACTTACTGGCTGCGTGACCTTGGACAAATTATTCCATCTTTCCATGTTTAATTTTCCTCGTCTGGAAAATGGGGACGGTAGCAGCCTCTACCCCTAAGGGGCTGTTGTAAGAATTAAACGAAGTCATGACACATAACACCCTCAGAACAGTGCCTGGCGCCCAGCAAGCCCTCCATCAGTGTCAGCTATTGTGGCCATGATCATCATCATCCAAGGGATGGCCAAGGGCTCACCAGTCCTGGTCAGTCACTTTCCCAGTCTGCAACGTGGCAAAATCCTGCTCAGGTATAGCATTAGCGAAAAGTGTAACAGACCTGCTACGACTTCCTGAGAGGAAGAAAAATAAAGTACAGACGTTGCCATTCCAAAGCTCACAGGCTGTTGGTGTGACACAGCACACACGTGATTACAAAACACAGGAGAAAGTGGTAAGTCCAGAAATGAACCACAAAAGCTGGAGGACCACAGGAGGATTCCAAAGAAGGAACTGATTTGGGCCCTGAAGGAAGGGTAGACGCGGTACAGGGTAAAAAGCAGACAGATGGCGGAGTCTCCGTAACAGCCGAGCCCTGGTGGGACGGCAAGAGAAGCTGCTGCCGAAGAGGTGGCCCGGACACTGGCCACGAGGGTGGCACGAGATCCAGAATGGTGTTTCCACGAGGCCTGTAAGGAGGCTGACTGTTGCCCGTGCTCTTTACTTACCTGCGCATCTTTACGAGAACTTCTTAACTAACTACTTAGCTCTCTTTTATGCACCCGAAAGACCACCACTAACACCAAGCCTGAAGCCTCAGGGCAATGTTTACACACAGGCAGAGCGCTTAGTGCTTACTAGGCACTTACTAAGTATTCAGTGAGTGGATTCTATTACACTGTTACTATTACGTTGACCTAGATCCAACATTTGTAATCTGATTCAGGTCAGGAAGAACAAAAGAACCCAAAGCGCGAGGAGGAAGGCAGGATTCTCAGCTCCGCACTTTCGAGAGGCAGCTTCCTCTCCTGAAACTCCTCCTGGGACTACAATGTGTCCCCAGCCATCAGGCTGCCTCCAGGGCCTGCTGCAGAAGCAGGTAACGGTTCCTCCCCATCTATACTTCTTCCCCTCAATCTGGGGTGCTAGAAGCAGCAGCTTAGGCTCTGAGAACAGTCCGGTCCTTCCTCTTCACCCACAAACCATCCCCCTGTCCTTTTATGTGAACAACTAGATTTTATTTATTTGGTAAGGCCCTTCGTTGCCACGAGACTCATGCTAAAAGTGTCAGCACAACTTACAGTAACTAGAAATTTCACTGCATTACCAGTCAGCTTCTAGTGAGAAAGAAATGGTTCAGGATGACAAGTGCCTATATCGTTCAGAGGGTGAGCGAGACGGCCCCTTAGAGGAGGTACGAGGAGAAGGAGGCTGCAACCAGACACCACATTAAGGCTGAGTGTCCAGGGGCAGAAAAACAGCAGGGTATGGGTCTCTGAAAGGAGTCCTAGCCCCCTGTGGTGTCGACACACAGTGTTACGACAGGAAGGTCAGTTCCTTTAAATCAATTTGGTAGCTGCAGAGGATGAGGCCTTCCCGTTCCAAACCGCATAAAGGTTAGATCTGGTCTGAGAAGTGACAGTGTTACTCATCTATTTAAACACAGGCATGTTCAGAGAAACAAAATAAGACTGAATATAATCAAGAGAAGATTTTCCCATTGTTAAGGTAGCCCCGTGTAAGGAAAACTGCCCCTAGATACTTTAGTTATCAGTGGGTTATAAGCAAAAATTATGATGCATAAGCATTATTTTGCATCATCATTTGGGAACCCTATGGCTTGGTGTTCTTTAGGCAGGGTTTGAGGATGAATGAGAGGGCCTAGGCTTACGATTTTAGCGTTGCCAGAATAGTCTCTGCCAAGCCTTATGGGTACAGAGCTCAAGAGCTCTGAATGTCACATAAGGGCTTTCTCTTCCACGTCTTTTCAGAGGATGCATACACATTTGCTCGTTTCATCTCCACCTACTCCTCCCACTCCAGATTCTATGACCTTCTTACGCTCATTCTGTGAAGTTTTGTGGCTAACAAAAGCAGACTCACCAGTAAGAGCTGATGGTGAATGGCCTGCCAAGGTGATAGACTGAAAATGCCTTCCAGTGAATCTAAGGGTTTCCTATTCCAAACCAGGGTTCCCACCACAACTCAAAACGTGGATTTTGCACAGCTATTTATTCATTCAAAAACTTAACTGTGTGCCTAGAGCGTTCTAGGCATTGAGAATGCAGTGGTGAGAAAGGCAAGGCTTTTCCCCTTATGACCCTTATTGTACAGTGAGGAAGAAAGTAATAAATTACATACATAACATATTTTCACGTAGTGATAAGTATGTGCAGAAACCCAAAGCTGGGTAAGGAATGGAGGTCTCAAGAGGCCTACATAAGGTGAGAGAGTGAGCTATGTATGAAGATCTGGGAATGAACATTCAGGCAGAAGGGAACACCACACAGAGGCCCCGAAGCCAGAAGGAATGCCACACGTCACACCTGTTTGAAGAAGAGTAAGAATGCAGTGTAGTTAAAGCGAGCCTGGGGTGAGCGGCAGGCATGTGGGGACAGAGAGGCAGGTGGGAGCCACGTCTTGTGGGACTCTACAAGCTCCCTTTCCCCCAGTTACTCTGGGGCAAATTGCAGACACGACAGAACTCACACTGGAGGACTCTGAGTGGACAAAACTGCATGATCTTCACATCCCAGAAGATCATTCTCGGCTCTATGTGAAGGATGCAGTTGGAGGTAGAGGGGAAGGACAGATAAGGATGGTGACAAGGGGAAGGCAGGGGGACTCTTGGAGAGAAAGGATCTGGTTGGAACAGGAGGTGGGCTGGTAGTGAGAAGTCCTTGGATCTGATGTATACTTGAGAGCAAACCTGACAGGATTTGCTGACTAATTGGATATGGAGTGTGAAGAAGAGAGAGATATTGAATATTATTAAGTTACTGCCTTGAGACATGATGATGCCATTAGCTGAGAAGGTGAAGTCAAGGGCAGAAGCACGTTGGAGAGGGAGGAGAAAACAAGAATTATCCTTTGAACCCAAGTAGCTGTGAGAGCAAAGATACAGAATACAGAACAAGAAGGCCTTACTTCCAATGGCACGGACCCTCTCCACTACCAGCTCTAGCTGGGAGACCCTGGACAAGTCACTTACTCTCACTCAGTCCCCTCAATCTGTAATTTAGTGAGGACAGCAAAACCACCTCTCAGGCTTGTCAGTACAAGGAAATGAGATGTCTGTGCATACCCCGTGAGTTGTAAAGGTGGTGAATCAAGGTCAATCTTCTTGTTTCCTTCATTACTTCTGGTAAATGTTTATTTATTTATCCTGGTGTTTATTTAAAGGACTCACATACGAACCTCAAGTTGTAAACACAATTATGTCTTAACAGATACCGTTATACAAAGACTTCATCTTCTACCATCCAATCCTACTGTGCTTGCTTCACGCTTTATACTTCTGAAGGGCACAGAGCATCATTCTCATTTCTTATCTGCATCTCACATACTATCATTCACATATATGCTCACTTGATTCTCAATACAGACAGAGAGGGTGCCCTTAGAAGGCTGAGGAGAAAGCGGATGGGCAGAGGTTCTCCCGAAGACCTGACATCTTAGTCCCGTTGCCAACGTCTCTTGGGCCTTTAAGTCAAAACGCTGTGATCCTGATGTATAATCCATCTGGCATCAGTGCTTGGTTATATCAGGGAAATTTCTGAGACCGAATGCTGAGCACTTCCATAATCATTGGTAAAATACAAAATACAACTATTCCCTGGGTGAAGCACTTAACAGTTTGCAAAACACTCTTATATATGTTATTTTCTTAGTTGCTCCCAAACTATGATAAGCACATGACTGCAACTGGATATAAAAGGCACCATCATGTGATAAAAGGAAAGGCCCACTTTATACACTGACTTAAAGCAAACAAACAAAAATGACCTTGTTCTGGATTATTCTGTGTTTAGTAACGTCCCTAATCATTGTCTCATTCACTCATTCCTTCACTCAACCAATATTTAAGGTTGACCAATATTTAACCAATATCTACTCTGTTCTAGGCAAGGTGCTGGGTGCTTGATATACACCGGTATCACAACTTTTTTGTTGTTAAAAAGTGAAAGGAAATACATTAAGATGAAAAGAACAAAAAAAAAATTAGTTATGATGGATGTCTTATTTTTAACGGAATTATGGAAATCCAGGTTTTATCTTTTTTCATGTCAATTAAAAAAAAATCCCAGTGGCCCTTTCTAGGTTTCTTTTTCCCAAGAATGTATATCAGCTTCAATTATTTGTACCCCTGTAACTACATTTCCAATTGTACCGGAAATAAATCACATCAGTGAAAGCAGTTCAGAAATCCCAGTTATTTGACATGAAGTACAATGAGGGGGAGATTTCAGCCTGAGAGATGTACACTCCTAATATATTGCCTTAGGTCTCCTGCCCTCTTTGAGTGGCCAATTGTCAGCATCCGGTCTCATCGTCTAGTGGAGACTGAGCTGCATTCCTCCAGGTGAGGAACACTGTTCTGGGGGATATTTCTATGATAGGAGTTAAAAGAGCCTTATAATCAATCAGTTTGGGAACGTTGGGTTAAACAAGGAGGCAGGTCTCATTATCACAAGGCTGCTCGAACTCCATCATACCATGCACGGTACTTGTGGAGCTCCGAGATGTGGATAAACGGGTAGCATGTTCCACACTGACTGGACGTGGAGCTCTACCTTAGAAGAGTAAGTCAACAATTCAAATTAGTGTTCAGTCCACTATATCTGGGAAGCCTTGCACTGGGGGATTTCCATTTACAATTGCACATGACATGCAGTTTTTTAGTAGGCTGCCGATTCTTTATGCTTGCAGAGAGATGAGCAGACAGAGCAGATGTACGCCCCTGAAATGCGGAGGAGAGACCGACCACTGTACGTAAACAAGGGCTGGTTTTGATTTTGACTTCTACGACAGCTCCAACATCTAGCACTGCCTAGGTCATAGCAGACACTTGGTAAAATCTGCTCAACAAATGGGTAAAGGAATAAAACTCGCAGAAAGGAAAGAAGGTTATGTTGATTTCAGTATGAGTGGCCACACTGTTTTTCTGTCTTCAATGATTTCAATTTCCATATCTAGACTTCTAGACAGTGCTTAATTTATTTTCTTAGAACAAAAGACTGAGAATTGTTCCCACAGCCTTTTGCATCATGACCCTGTACTAATCTAATAAGAGAAAGGTTACACTGCTCTTTGTTGATGAGCAGCACATTAATGAGATCTCCTTGAAATAATCCCACCTCTATTATGCAGGCAAAATTACATTTTCCAGCATAATTATTGTGTCAGTCGAACTCCCAAATTTTGATATTAATTGTTTCACTTACAAAGGCAACATCAACTTAGGAGAGTTTGTCAAACTTCTGGAAAATCGAGGGGAAGCTCATAGTTTTAAGTGGTGATCATCAACATATACTTCACTTTTATTCTATTTTCTGCATATTTTCCTCCCAGTCAGAAGGACTGGACAAGTTTGACTTCCTATAATTGGTTTTAGGAGAGAGGCTAATGGAGTTATTTAAAATGTGTTTTTAAATTATATATCACTTTCATTTCACAATCCTTACTTGAGAGTCTAGGATATAACCTCATTGAGGACATGAACCTTGAATGTTTTGTTGGCAACTACACTCCTAGCACCAAAGACAACACCTGGAAGCAAGTAGGTGCTCTGAAGATACTGCTGGATAAATGCTAGGTTTCTCTTTCCACTGAGACTCATCACTTTAGTTGTTGTCTCATAAGTAATCTCTACACCCAATGTGGGGCTCAAACTCATGACCCTGAGTTAAGAGTTTCATGCTCTACCGACTAAGCCAGCCAGGTACCCCTGAGACTCATCATTTTAAAGCAAAATTTTTCTCTCCCTGGTCCTTTCTCCCTCTCCACCCACCCCCATCTCTCTCTCTCTCTCTCTCTCTCTCTCTCTCTCTCACACACACACACACACACACACACACACACACACACCTCTCTCTCCCACACACACACACTCACAGAATACAGGGAAGTCTTGCTATAAAGTATGACATTTTTTCCCAATGAAAAATACATAAGCCAAGGAAGTTTGACTAAAATACATCGTTAGGTGGGCATCTATCTGGGTGGCTCAGTTGGTTAAGCATCCGACTTTTGATTTCAGCTCAGGTCATGATCTCACAGTTGTGAGATCAAGCCCTGTGTCAGCCTGCCCTGGGTGTGGAACCTGCTTCAGATTCTCAATCTCTCCCTCTGCCTCTGCCCCTCCCCCACCTGTGTGTGCCCAGTCTTTCTCACTCTCTCTCTCAAAAAAAATACATCAGTGGGGTGCCTGGCTGGCTCAGTCAGAAGAGCATGTGACTTTTTTAAAAAAATTTTTTATGTTTGTTTATTTTTGAGAGAAAGAGACAGAGTATGAGCAGGAGAGAGGCAGAGAGAGAGGGAGACACAGAATCCGAAGCAGGCTCCAGGCTCTGAGCTGTCAGCACAGAGCCTGATGCAGGGCTCGAACCCACAAACTGTGAGATCGTGACTTAAGCCAAAGTCGGACACTTAACCAACTGAGCCACCCGGGCACCTCTGAAGAAGAGCATGTGACTCTTGACCTTGGGGTCATGAGTTCGAGCTCCACATCTGCAAAAAAAAATAATCTTAAAAAATATATAACAAGTTAGGAAGGAACCATGACTCACACTTATTCCCCGATCAGAACTGGAGACACAGGGTTAATCTGTGAGCTAGGAGTGTGACAGATCTCAGAAGCATGACAGGACATTCTCCACTATTTCTCATTCAGTAATTTTTATTTTGTAGCTCACCTTACCTCCACTAAAAAAAAGTATTATCTTCCTTTTTACCGTAAAGCGTTCATATCTACTTAAGTCTGATTCTTCCCTATAGAGTAATATAGGTTTTATTTTATAAATACAAATCAATAGGAAAATAGGATTCAGCACAGTGACTTACTAGCTCTGTGACCTTGGGCAAGGTACTGAATATTCAAATTCTTTTAGGAGAATAACAAACACCTTCACGCTAGGCGGCTGTAAGGATTAAATGAGATGGATAATCCAAGTGGAATGCTTAGCTTACTTTCAATGTTACAATCTCTGAGGGTTTACAGACTAACAGCCACAATGATCAAGCGCCTCAACAAGTGCCTTGTCTCTACAAGTCTTCCTTTTACTCTCTATGAAGCCGCTGTCCCTCATTCCATACATAGAAGTACAAACTCAAAACAGGTGTGCTTTATGGGCCCTGCTTTCTCCCCAAGCACGAATTCTTCCCGCAGAGTTCAGATGGCATTTCTGGATTGCTTCTAGACGGCTGCCGTCATTTAGGGTAGTCATTCACCTGACCCCCTGAATTTCTCTTCCCAGCCTATGTAACATTCCTCTTTCCTCATCTGATTCCTTAAAGTGTCTTGGTTGGCTGGGGACGAGTTATCAAAACTTCCTAACCAGAGGAGATAGGCACTGAATTCCAGGGGCATCTGTGTCTGGCCTTTTCATCTACGCAGCTTGCTGGTAATTGCTAAGTTTTCCCTCCTGAAACAATTATCCCCCCATTCCTCTCCTTACCCCCCTCCCCACCCCCGAGTTAATTATCAGTTCTGGAATTAAACTTGCTCGCCTCTCCTGCCGTTGCCATGACAACAGTTGGCCTGCACCTGCCACTGGGTGAACAGTGGCTCTTTCAGAAAAGGCGATGGCAGTTGCTGGTTCCACAAAAGCCAGGGAGTAAACTCATGTTTACCTGTCTGGGGAGAGAAGTTCTGGTTCGTTCCCCCTCAGGCAGTTTCCTGGCAAGCTCCGCTTCAACTTCCATCTCAGGCAAACTGCTTGTTGCCATTCAACAAAGAAAATGAAAAGTTTTTCTGATAAAAATGCCAAATCCCTGCTGCCTTGTCACTTATTCCCAGCCAAGACGTTGGAAGATACGAATCCTGCATCACCTTAGAAAGGCAGTATGGCGCAGTGGTCGAAAGCACAGAATTTTAAGCCTGACAGATCTGGGTTCCAGTCCCGATGGACTCACTTTCTGACGGTGTGACCATGGCTTAATCATGTAACTTCTTAGAATATCAGTTTCCTCCTCTGCAAAAAGGATGGAATAACTCTACCTCACAGAGCTGTGTTCAATGCCTGAGTACGCTATGCAGATCCGGCTCCTGTTTAACGTTCGGCACATAAGCAGGCAGCGCCCCTGCTGCCCAAGAACTGTGAGTCCCGGACAAGCGTGGAAGGCAAAGCCGGCCGCCTGGGCGGCTCTCACTGGTCCTCAGGTGGAAGCACCTGTTCAGGTGTGGGGGACCACACAGCACCCCACTGCATCTCCACCGAGACGGGTCTAGCAGCCGGGGGGCAGCTGAGAGATGCTTCTCTCCCACCTTCGCCGTAGTTCTCACATCCCCTCCTGCTCTGGGCTGTGTTCCTCATGCTCCACCTCACTTTCCTTTAAATAGAACTGATGGAGCCAGAGGGGAAGGAGACGTGTACTCACCAAGGAAACAAATGCTTTTCCACTTTACAACCACACCACAACCTACGGGGAACAATCGGCAGCGGTGCGAAGCAGTGGGGGGAATGAGACATTTATATAAGAAGGTGCTTTTCTTCCCTGAAACCCCTGCTTGTGGCTAAGGAAGTATTTCTTTTATGAACATACACACACTCATAGTTAGGTCCTAGGTCCAAACAGGCACATACATGAACACTGGTCCTTGGCAAAGACCTCACCCTTTAGGGTACCCAAGTTTCATCTTGGCCTTCGGCCACCTCTTACTGTCCTGAAGCTACCTCCCTGGGTTTAAAGAGACCTACGCTTATTAACTCTTAACTTCACATCATCTTTGAAGGAGAAAAGAAAACAAAAACAAACCAAATCACAAAAACACACCAGCTTCCGCTCCCAGCATCTGTCATGGATGCTGCGGGTTTCTGGGTAAAGAGGTGAATGCAGTTCAGGCACACGGAGCTACAAAAAAAGGAAAGATCCTTGGAAGCTGTTGGGAAAATGAAATTATTGACCTCTTACGTGCCTCTCACTGGGAGCAAGTGAGAAGATGCTAGAGCTTGGCTGGTTTCTCCTAAAATGAAAAAGACACCACTAACGACAATTTTACAATGGCTGCCCCAGGAGGGGGGCACAGGCAATGACATCCAATCTAGTTATTCTTAAAACACAGACTGGAGTTTTGTGACTTCCTCAAACGAACTATGTTTAATTGCTGGTCCAAAATGGCTATGAAGACAAACAAGGAAGAAGAGAAGTAGGCTCCAGCCAGACTCTTCAGCACCGGATCTAACTCAGGGACAAATGTGACATCGATTTAATTCTTTGACAAGGTTTTAAAAAATATCTTTAGTCCTAAATCTATTTGGAAAATGTCGGGGCTTTAGTACTCCTTTTCTCTATTAATTTGGAACTAGATAACTACTTTCCAAACCCGATTTTAAGTTTGAGGAAGGCAGGAGCTGTCAAAATAGGGTTGTAAGACACAAATCAAACAATTTCCCTCTTCAGCTACTTTAGCTTAGCTGCTTGTTTTTCCATCTAAAAAAAGAAACCCGAAAGAACACACTTTCAATGCTTCACGGCATACTTGTCTTTAAGTATAACAGGATGTGTTATTCTGATGGGGAAACTGAGGCACAAGAGAGCAAACAATTTACCCATAACAAATCATGAGATACAACTACAGGAAGAGACCCGCAAGATTTAGAAGTCTGTCCGCTTCTTCTATAGTAAGGACAAAGCGATAGGACAACCTTCTGGCATCCCAGCATAGCGCACAAGACCCTCTGCAGGGCGAACCCACCCATCTGTTAGGCCCACCTCCTGCCACAGTCCGGTCATGCAGTGGCCCACCATTCCTCACACGGCACATGCGTTTTTCCCCCGAGCCTTGAGACATGCTGGTCCCTCTGCTTGGATGGCCTTTCTACCCTCTCCACCTGGAAAAGCCTACCCATACCCATTCTTCGAAGTCCAGCACAAATGTTATCTTTTCTGACTCTCTGCTCTGCGTTGGCTGTACCCTACTCTACATCCAACATACTTCTTACCGAGCACTGTGACGGTGCAGTGGTTAAGAGTCACATGTTCGAGTCAGACTACTGGAGTCTGAACACCAGTTCTACCATTTTTCAGCTGTGTCACCTCACGTAGGTATCACCTCTCTGCAGCTCTGGATAATGGATTAGCCACCTATGAGGACTGATGAGAAATAAATGAGGTAACATACGTAAATGTTCCCAGTAAAACCACAGTATGCAAAGGGACACCCGGGCCCCTTCCCACTGGGGCTCTTGCTGTTGCTAGCGATATGCACAGCCCAAAAAGGCAGGCAGCTGCTCCTGGCCGCCATTTCTAGTGTGAGGCCGATGGAGGTAAACCAGAGGCACCCTGGCTGAATTTTCCAGCTGTGCCTGCATCCTCTGGTTGTATACCAATATGCATAAAATAAGATAAAGTGACTATCATGGGTAAATATCTGAAAATCAATTACGTTAGCTTCTATTACCGAGAGGCAGCATAATGCACAGCAGAACTCCATCCCTCACCTGGGAGAGTAGGGGATAAACGATCCACATCAGCAGGGGAAAGCAAAGTCAACCCAGGTTCTGTGACAGGGAAATGCGACAGTTAAGAGATTCTCTGTACAGGAGGCCAGCTTAGATGCTGGGACCCCACTTCTGTATAATAAGCAGCCCTGATCACTCCATCCCATGTCACAAGTATCTGAGCCATTTTCTTTGGCTTCGAGCTAGGTCTTCTGAAATGAAGACAGTGCAAAAACCAAGTCATGAATTTGCAATCAGAGGACAAAAGAAACCTAAGTGTATCACTGATTTAGTTCTCTTTTATCTCTACAAACTAAGTTGTCAGGAGGAGAGATGTCATGTCTAAGAACACACAGTTATTATTTGGGGGGTGGGGAAGAGTACCTTGTATACAGCCCCAAGACGATTTTTAAAGAAACAAAATTCAGAAGATTTTTTTAAGAATCTACTAAATTACAGAATCTCTAAGTAGCAGATTCTTTCCACTCCATATGTGATATAAGACTGTATTTCTTCACACAACCACATCCCCAAAAAACTGGGTGGAGAGCAGGGGGAAGAAAGGCTAGTGTTTACAGAGAAATAAAAACAGACTACACAGAGGCAACGAGGTTGAATGACTAGCCCAAGGTCACGCAGTCAGTCTCAGGCAGACCAAGAATAGAAGGCAGGTCTGCTGACTCTCCTTGAGCTCCTACTCCTTCAGAACTCGCTGCCTGTTTGATCACAGAATCGGCACGGGTCAGATTCACACTGATCTCAGCGGGAGCTTTTTGCCTGAATAAAAGCCAGCTCTGAAGATGAAATATTCTACAGAAGTCCCAAATATGGTTGTTACTATTAAAAAGCCATTTTCCTCTATGTTAAAAAAAAAAAAAAGAAAGAAAAAAATCACAGAACATCTCAATAACAAATCAAGATTTCATATTGATCTTGCTCCTTTTTCCTCCGAGCACAAGAGTTTCGGGGTCCTTCCCTCTCTGACTTCCTCCCACTACAAAACAGCTTTAAGGCAGCAGCATCTATTGCCACCCCCTCTCCTGGAATATATATCACTTCTCAGCGGGCTCCAGCAGGCGCTGAGAAGCCGATCTGTGAGGGAGTGAACACAAGATCTCCCGTAATAGCACAGAGAAGACAGAAAATTGCTGCCAAAAGTGTAAATTGCTTTTTTTGCTTGGAAAAAAAAAATCACTCTGGGCTTCAAAGACACCCTCTTAAAAGATGACTCCACGATGGGTAATATCCATGTTGTACACATGAGGACTTTTGTTCCTCCACGCCCTCCAAGGACCCTCACCATCTATGTAGCCATCACGTGGATTTGAGGAGTAGACCACCAGATGCAGGGGCAACATGCGGCCGATTCTGCGGGGGCGGGGTGGGGGGAGCAGGTCAAAGGAAGGCCTGGCCGCCTGCTCCCCGAGGAGTCTGAAAGGGCCCCGTTTGCTGCTGACCCTGAAAGGGCACTGTGTGCGGGTAAGTGAAGAAATACCCTTTTAGGATGACAGGGGCTAAGGAGGGGAGAGGCAGCTTGCAGAAAACAGAGGCCCCAGCAATTCAGTGTCAAAGCAAGTCAAGACCTCCCAGGTCAGAGGAACAAGAGCAAGGTGATCCCCCGAGGAGTAGGCGTGAAGCCTCCCGGCTCTCACAGCTTTCGGGGAGGAAAGGCAGTGCGCTGGCCGATGAGGGCAGATAGTCCAAATGGTGGTGGAGGGCATGAACCCTGAAGCCAGACTGGATTCAAATCCTAGCTCTGCGACTTACTAGCTCTGTGATCTAGGGCAAGTTCATCCTTCTGAGCATTAATTTCCTCATTTTACAAGTGAGATAATAACCACATCATAGGCTTTACGTGAGGATTAAATGAGGATATATATAAAAACACCGTACCTAGTAAACCTTCAGTAAGTGACAGCTATGATTATTACTGTTATTGATTAGTAGGACAACTACACAATACAATTCAGGGCAAGGAACAGACAGGACCAAAAGTACAATACTGAGACATGTCACGTCAAATGGCTTGGGGAGTCAGAAGGGAAAGGAGGAAGAAGGCAGGGAGACCCCAGCCGAGAGACCTCTGTTACAAACAGAAGACGTTTCAACAGGACAGGAAATCTCCTTTGTTCCCGCCACTGTGGATTGAGGCTGGACTTCCGTGCAGACAGTGGGGAAGCGGCTGTACGGAAAGAATGCCAGCAAAGGAGACACAGGTATAACCATCCAAGAGACCTGGATGCAGAGACTCCCGATTCATTCCTCTTCTGTCCCCTGTGCAGGCAGACCCGCACTTCGTTTCTGTCTCCCTCACACATCAAACTCTCATTTAATACTGTCAGCAACACAGGAGCCTTTGGAACAAAACTCAATTTGGTTTATTGGGATGGTGAAGTGTATATCATAAATGAGAGAAATTTCAGATCAAAGGCAATCCGCCCTGAAGTGTTAATTGGAATTAACTGAGCCAAATGGTAGTTCAACACAAACTGAATGGAACCAACGAGTATAAATTTAAAGTTTAAGAAGAAAATTTGACTCCTCTTTTCTCTTTCTGCCAAATCAGAACATGTTCTTCAAGTGCTCGTTGTACCACAAGAGGGTTCTGTTGAGTCCCGGTCCAAAAGAGTCCCTGCTAACATCCATGACAGCCTCGCTTAGGGAGACAGCTTGACTTCGTGGCTGCTCGTAGAGAAACTATGCTTCACGACTGTCTTGTCAAAATGACACGAGGGTATCTGCAATTAAACTCTACAACCAGGATCTTACACTAAATAGTATCTTGAAAGTGAGGTATTCTCTTCATAAGGTCCCTGTATTCTTCTACTCAACGTGCCTCTGACATGTACCCATGAAGACAAGACGAGTGTGTTCATCCTAATCAGGCTCCTCCAAGCCACATTACCTCTGCTAAGGTGTTTTCATTATTTGGTCTTGTCTGAATGTTCTTTCTGGGGACGAAGAAGGTTCAGGGCTGTACTCGGCCCAGATTTTCAGGAGCTAGAGCTAGTCTTGACAGTAGGAGAGATGGAGTGCCAAGGAGACAATTTAGAGTCTGTTGAAACCGAAGGTCTATGCAAAATGGTAAAAACCCGGTCAATAACTAGAGAAGATGTGGATTTAGGCTCCCAGGCTCTGGTGTTAATCCACTTCCAGTTCAGGCATGCAGGGGGGACTTCCAAAATGCAAATCTATCGGGGTCAATTCCCATTTACAACTCTTTAATGCCTTCTCACTGCTGGCAAGCTAGTGCTCATATACCATAGGTGGCCTCTAAGGCCCTAAATGATCTGGATTCAGCTTTCTTTGCTCCACACTTCTCTTATCTAGAGCTTTCCCACAAGTTGTTCTCTCTCCCTAGAACAACCCTACCCCCTCCTCCTCCTTTGCCTGCCTTCTCATCTTTTAGAGCTCTGTTCATATATAACCTTTTCTGGAAAGCCTTCCCTTATCCTCCAACACTGACTTAGGAGCTTTCCTAAAGCAGCCTAAACTTCCCTTAATCATAGCACTTCACCCACAGTGTAGGGGCCCGATTATACGCTTGTTTCTCCCACAAAGATAGGAACCATGTCTGTCTTAGTTATTACTGTATACCCAGTATGTAGCACGGTGCCTGACACATAGTAGGTCATAAGAAAAGAAAGGTGGGGGGGGGCACCTGGGTGGCTCAGTTGGTTAAGTATCTGACTTCGGCTCAGGTCACAATCTCATGGTTTGTGAGTTTAAGCCCTGCATTGGGCTCTCAGCTGTCAGCACAGAGCCTGAAGCCTGCTTAGGATTCTGTGTCTCCCTCTCTCTCTCTCTCTCTCTGCCCCTGCCCTGCTCCTACTCTGTCTCTCAAAAAGTGAATAAACATTAAAAAAAATATTTTTTTTTTTTAAAGAGAGGGAGGGAAAGAGGGAAGCAAGGAGGGAGGGAGGAAATAAGTGAACCACAACACAGAAGTCTGTTCCTGAGAACAACTGGGAAGAGGAGTTTGAAGAAATTTCCTGAGGCTCTGCAGTTTTAAAGCCAGGGCGCCTGTGGCTTTAGCCACAGTAGACAAGGAGCTAAGATCTACGCTGAGAAGCACAGTTCCAAAGCATTAGGAGAGACAAGATGTGCGGTAACATGGCACCGAGGAAGAGGCTCAGGATACGGGGGCAGAAAAAGAAAGAAGAAGAAACTTTATTTGTTTGTTTATAAATGAAACCAAGGAAGGACCAGACGCTGATTCCAGTAAGGTACCTTGGACAAGTCATTTAGCTTCTTTCAATGAGAAATTTGAACTAGATAAGTGATTTTCAAACTGAGTTCTGAGGAACCCTAGGTTTGTACATTGGGATTCTACTCAAAAGCTCATTTGAAAACAAGGGCACTTCTTCTAAAACTAAAGCTTGAATAGCAGTGGCCTAAATGAACTTCCTGGTATCTCTAGCCTTAACAGTCCTTGTTGATCCTATGTGACACAGGGGACCCATCTGGACGTTGTATTTCACTTTGCACAGAAGCCCCCTGATTGTGTTGATGGCCAAGCTGCAGCATTTCCGAGAGCCCGTTCTCACCATCTGAGCAGCAGGACAGCAGAGGTAAGTAAACCAAATTCCAGATTTACTGCAAGGCTGAGGCAATAATGAAACACACTTTCAAATATCATGTGATGATACAGAAGCAGAAAGGATTTTTTTTTTCCTAAACAAAGTTCCATAATATCATAGGATTCATGGTATAGGTGTCTGTAGTCAGACACAAAGATGTTATAGATCAGAAATAAAGAATATTGGATCCAGAGCCCATTAAAACAAAAAAAAAGCAATCCAATTCCAATCAAGAAAGAACAATGCAAAAGTTTATCTAGACAGTCCACCTGAGAGCCTAATTACCATTCAAATATAGTGCCTACTCTTCTTAACAAGGTATTCTGAAGTTACTGTCATTACATGCTTTAAAGTCTACCTTTATCTGAAGGTTACAGGCAGGAAATGGCATAGATGGGGAGGGAGATGGGAGCCTTACAAAATAAGATCTTCAAAGCCCCGGCTTAAGATGTTGAGCCCTTTTCTGTGCTGTTCTTTGGCTGTCCATATTTCATGGGGCATTAAAAGGCCACAAATGTCACTCTACTTCATTTCTGAGAACAGACAAGCAGCAATAATGTGATCTTACCTGGGTCCTTCCTCGTCACCCTGAAAGAAACAGAAAGAAACAGCATTAGAAATCGGCATTGGTAGAGACAGATTTATTTTCCTTCTTTTCCCTCTCCTCTGGCAACGCAGAAGCATGGCTTGTGCATTTATTTTAACAGAGACATACCAGTAGATGTCCAAGGGCTAAGACAAGGGCTAATATAATCCTATGCTCGAACTGCCCAGCAGAGATGAACTGATAATTTGCCCTTGCAAGCAGATAAGTGAATGCACAGACCTAGGAGGCCTAAATAATAGCCTTGCCTTTTTATTTGTATGGCTGGCAGTATTTAGTTCTGAGCAAACCGAGAGCCCCAAAATAGCAGCAGGTCTTAGGCAAAAGCTGACCAGCTCCAAAGGCATCAAGCTGTTTCCTTCAAAGACTCATTTCTGCCTTGGTCCAGCATTTTTTCTCCAAACATACATAGCAACTCTAATATAGAGCACACTATGGTAGAAAGGGCACTGAACTGGGACTCAAAAAATGGGGATTCTAGGCCCAGCTCTGTTATTTATTAGCTATGTGCCCTTGGGCAACTTAATTAATGAATCTGGACCTTTGGTCTTCTCCTTTGTAAAAGGGTAGCTCTGGCATTTGATGATCCACAACATCCTTCAGCCCAACATCGGCTTTTCTCTTTTTCTCATCCCTGTCTGCAAAAACAGTGTGTGAGGGTTTTTTGTCCGGGTACTGGATTTTCTGAACCTAATTTTACCAGTGATCAGAACAGAGTCTTTTGAGCCTCTTCTTGCGAATAAACAAAATTTTTCAAATGACTCTCAAGCCTTTTCCAAGGGACCTCACTCATCCTTTTGGTTACAGGGTATTTTACATGCTTCTCTTTAGCCATTCAGGGTTGGTCTCAATAGAGAATCTATCTCCTTGTTGTTGGTAAGTCCCCAGGGAACGTATCAGATTGACTGTTTCTGTCGGTATAAAGGAATGAACTCTGGAGTCAGACACTCTCAAATCTTTACTCCATCCACTTGTGTCACCCTGGTCAAGTTATTTTGCCTCACTGAACTTCAGTTTCCTACTTTGTAAAACAAGGCGTAATACAGTATACAAGGAGTATGAGGATTAAACAGGGAAATATTTATGTATAAACATCAAGCACAGTGCCTAAGATATAGGATGCACTTAATAAAGGTTAGTATCAATATCAGTAACGATTCAGTATGATCATTAAGAAATTACTCCATGTGGGCACTGAGGGTGAAAGATAAATAATGATCTAACCTAGGAGCTCCCATTCAGGAGCAGGGGAAACAGACAAAAAGAGACAGAAAATGACTGTGTAGAGGGCTCTACCAAAGAAATAGACAGACTGCTTTAAGAGTCAGAAGGGAAGTGACAAACACTGCCTCTTCTGGGGAAGGGGGAAGGGAGGGCTTCACAGAGAAGGTGACATTTATACTGGCCCTTGAAGGATAAGCAGGATTTTCCCAAGTTGACAACAGAGGGTGAGTGGGAAGGGCACCAGACTAGTAAGAGCAAAGGCATAGCAATTTAAAAAAAAAAAAAAAAAAGTATTTTTAAGGAATTTTGAGTTTAATGAAACTAGAGAACGGGGACGTGTTTGTGTGTGTTCCAGGCAGGGGAGGTGGCGGTGGGGTGGGGCCAGAGGGCTGCGAGGGCGACTGAGGTCAAGGAAGACTGCCAGGGCACAAGCCTAAAAGGACAGCTGTAGCCAGAAAGGTGATTTAAATCAGATGATACACTGGAGGTTGGAGAAGGAGGGCATTTTTAGCAGACTGCTAAGGACTTGCAGTCTTGGTCAGGGCACTAATCATCCACACTCCAACAAGAGAAGTGGGGCGAGCGGTGGAAGGAGGGCATAGGGGTGTTGGAAGCTTTCTTTGCATTTTGATCGACTAGCAGGTCTTATGGGAACTATAATCTAGTAAGACAAAACTTCATAGAATTTAAATTGAATATGAGTTACATAACTATCAATGACTTAATTAAACCTCAATACAATTTTTCCATTATCTTTGGATGTTCAAAGTAGTTGTCTAGGAGAATCTGTTGGAAAAAAGTAGCCAAACTCTCTCCCATGATTTAGAGTCAGTCCTCCTCACAATCCTGTATCTTGGCGCAGCAGTTAAGAGATGGGGTCTCTGACTTAGAGAAACATGGTCTCAAATTCGGGTCCGTCAATTCCAACAGTGAAGCTTTTGGCAATTTGCCTAAACTCCCCAAGGTTCAGTTCCCTGCTCTACACATAGGGATCCTAATTCTTACCTCACAGGGTGGCAATACGGGTTAAAATAAATGAGAAAACATGTAGAACACTGAGTAAGTGTCTGGTACATTATAAGTGTTCGACAAATGGTGCCCATTATTGTACTTTCCCTGAATTGATTAATAACGTCTCTAGGGAGAGTGGGAAAGGACAGAGAAGATGGGGCATAAGACAGTGCTTTTACATTCATTCATTTCTGCTTATCGATATGTGGCTTTTCAGAAGCAATAATCACTCTCACAAAGCATGGAGAAAGACTAGGGTGAGCGTTTCAACTGTTGAAGGAATGAATAAATGAAAGAACAAACACACACACACACACACGTAGGGCAATTTTGAATAGGTCAGCAGACATCCAGAAGTCTGCAAATCTTCCTTGTAAGAGTGTGCATGCTAGTCCCTCCTATTATGAAAGCCTAATTCCTATCCATCCTGTCAGATCAAGCCTCACTTGGAAATTTTCCCTCACGGACAGATTGGGCGAGGTAATCCTACTCTGTCCTCCATATTTCCATGGCTCATACTTCTGGGCTGGTTCTAGCAGAAAACCAACAGTGACAGTACCATACAGTAGTTCCCTCTTTGGATTTTAACTCCTTGAGAACAGAAACTGTGTGTTGTTAATCTCTTTATTCGTTGCACCTAACACAGCACAAGGCGTGTAATAATTATTCAAGAATGGGAAGGAGGGAAGGCAAGATGTAAGTAGGAATTAAGATTAATTTCTACCCCCATTGCGAGTGAATTTTGGTGTCAGAGAGTATTAGAAGTGAAAGCCTGCAAAACAACAGCTTCTCTTTAAATGACCTGTTAGATTAAGCAGTGCTTTCCAATCCCTCCATCAAATATCCTGTATGTTCTTGGCTGGTCAGTTACTTTCTAGTACCTACGACCTCTTGTTTCTCCTTCCACCAGAGGAAATGTATGTTCACCAAGCATCAAGCAAGTTTGTTGCTAAGCCTGTTTATGTCAGCTGAACTTGTAATTAGGACAGCACATCTTACTAAATAGCAAAAAGTGAATGAAGGAGGGTACTGCTGCTTCCATGAAAACTAAGTTGAATGAAGAGGAGTTACTTAAAAACTGCTGTCAACTCCGGTGTAGGTGAGACACATGCAAAATATTAGAAAAAATAAAATACACAAGTCTAGGGTTCTACATTCAGTTTGCTTCAAATGTTATCCTGGAATTGGGCCTTATAAACAGTGCAGTATGGATGTGGTTTATGCCAGGAACATGATGCTCCACTCCACGTGGCAAACCCATATTCTTAAAGAAAAGAACCTGACTCAAAATCAAAGAAATATACAGATATGTATTTCAAGCTTAAAATAAATGTTTAGGGTATGCACGTATCACTTTTAATTATTTGCTCATTGGAACTTTTTCTAAAATTATCTCACGTAGCTCAGTACCCCTCTCTCCCAACTAGACAAGAGATGGAAGTACTCACGACGTGCAAATAAAAATACTTGAAAAGTACTTGACTTTGGCAAAGAAGTTGATAAAATTCAGGCAAAAAACGAGAGACTGTCAAAACTGATGATGAAAATCTGCACTGATGTAACTGTTCTATGGACAGTTTACAAATAGGTACAAAAGCCTAAAAAATGCCCATACTTTTGACTCAGTAATTACTTATGACTTATGCCCTGTAATGTAATAAATGGTAGTCAGAAGTCAGAAGTAACCTAAGATTAAGGAAAGTTTGTCACATTGAGATTCAAACATTATGCTTATGAAGAATTTCTAATAATATGAGGAAATTTAACATATAATGTTAAGAAAAAAGAGCATGAGGGGATGAATAGGTTAACCAACTTTATTGTGGTAACAACCATTTTGCAATATATGTATGTATTAAATCATGACACTCGTACACCTGAAACTTACATATATGTCTATTTATCTCAATAAAGCTGGGGGAAAAAACATATACCAAAAAAAGAAGAAAAAAGGAAAAAATGCCCAATGATAACTACCAATTTAGTGCATTTACTTTCTGCTCTGTCTGTAAGTTTTTAATATTCTATAGTGATTAAGAAGGAAACAACTTTATTTAGTTAGTTATTTGAAGAGGGGAAAGAGCACCTCCCATTAGACCTATGGGAGTGGTACTGAAATTCCTCCCGTACCCTATATTCTATAAGAGGACCCAAAAAGATTTATTAGAAATGCATTTTTAAAAAGAAATGCCACTAGAAAACCTTGTCATCTCTGGACTTCCTCAACCAGAAGCTCTGTGATTCTACTTGGCCTAATCAAATTGATCCTACTGAAGATTTCTTAAAACAGGCACACTGTGTTAATGGATGGGTTTTTAAATAATCTTCATAAATCAAAGGCAAATGGCACTTGAGCAGGTAGAATATTTACAATTTTTGTTCTTAACAGCTTCATTGAGGTATAATTTATCATACCATAAAATTACCTGTTTTAAGTGTATATTCAATAATTTTAAATTCACAGTTACACAACTATTATCACAAACCTGCTTAAAAACTAGATATATACAGATACAAAATTATGATTTTATTGTCCTTAACTTAAAAAAAGAATTTTATTTATTTTGGGAAAGAGAGAACGTGTGAGTGGGGGAGAGGGGCAAAGGGAGAGTGAGACAGAATCCCAAGCAGGCTCCAGGCTCAGAGCAGAATCCAACGTGGGGCTTGATCCCATAATCCCGGAATCATGACCTGAGCTGAAATCAAGTGCTGGGCACCCAACCGATTGAGCCACCGAGGAACCCCTGTTTTCCTTAACTTCTTTAGAAGCATGTGACTGTTTGATATAAAATTATAACTTCCTTGTAGTGTTTATAATGTAGATTTTTTACATATGACAACTATAACATAAAGGACATAAAAAGAGAATTGGCCTATATAGTTTCAAGGTATCTACATTTTATAAGAAGTGGTACTATATTAATTATAAGTAGACAGAAAATGTAAGGATCTATACATATATATAACATATATTACATACATCACAATATATATGTTACAATCCCCATTGAAACCACTACAAAATAAGAATAAAGTAACAGAGCTAAAAGCCCAAAAAATATATTAAAATGGAATTCAATTAACAGTGAATTCAAAAATCCAAAAGAAGACAGGAAAAGACAAGAGGAATAGAAATAGAGGGATAAACAGAAAACAAATCATGGCTGATCTAAATTCAACCAGGTTAGTAATAACATTAAATGTTAATGGGCTGCATACTTCAATTAAAAGGCAGAGATTATCCGGAAGATGAAAGAATAAGTAAGACCCAGCCATAAGCTGCCTAAGAGAAACACACTTTTAACAAAAGATAGACCAAAAACAAATGGATAGAAACATACCATGTAAAACAGTAAGTACAAGACTGGGTCAGCTCTACTAATGTTAGATAAAATACACATGAATACAAAGAGTATTGTCAGAGAAAAAGAGGGACTTTTTATAATGATTAAAGGGTCAGTTCATCAGAAAGATATAACAATCATAAGCATGTATTTTCTTGAAGAGACTTCCAAAATATCTCAAGAAATTGATAGAGTTAAAAAGAGAAATAAATAATTCCTTAATCATCCTTAGAAATTTAACCCTTCTCAGCAGTTGATAGAACTGGACACAAAAATCCGTAAAAACATAAATTATTTGAGCACTAAGTGATATTTAATAGAACACCACAACCACAAACTACAAAACAGGTGCACATATGCATTTACCAAGATAGACCATATGCTGGGCCACAAAATACGTCTCAATAAATCTTAAAAGCTTGAAATCATTCAGAACATGTTCTCTGATCATCACAATGGAAAAAGTTAGGAATGAATAACAGTATATGACATGTAGGAAAATCCCTAGTATTTGGAAACTAAACAAGACACTTATAAATAATCAGTGAGTAAAGAAAAGATATCACATGGTAAATGAAAAATATTTCAAACTGAATGATACTGAAAATAGAACACAGCCAAAGTTTAGGATTCAACTAAAGCAGTGCTTAGAGAGAAATGTACAGGTTTGAAAACTGACTTTAAAAGGTAGTAAAATCAATGATTCATAAAGCTAGAAAAAAGAACGAGTAAACTCAAACTAAGCAGAAAAAAAGGAAATAAAAATGGATATAAACAAAATAGGAAAGAATAAAATTAGCAAATCAAAAAGTTCTTTAACACTAACCAAATTAATAAAATAGCAATTAGACTGCTCAATAAAAAAAAGTGAAAAATCACAAGTTATCAATAATGAAAGATAGGTTATCATTCTAGATGCTGTAGTTAAAAAAATAACAAGAAAACACCATGAACAACTTCACAGTAAAAACTACCACTTAAATGAAAACAAAAAATTCTGTGAAAATTACAGCACAAATTTAAACAAACACAACTTAAATACAACACAAATTAAATTTAAATAAACATGAAACCAAAATAGCTCTATATTAAAGAAATTAAATTGGTTATCAAAAACCTTTACATTAAGAAGTTCCAGGGTAGATGATCTTGCTAGTAAACACTACCAAATATTTAAGGGAGAAATAACATTAATCACACACAAACTTTCAGAAGATGAGGAGGGGACACTTCTCAGCTTGTTTTCTGAGGCCAGCTAACCCTAATATGTAAGCCTGACAACGATGTTATAAAAGTATCAAACTACAGATGAATATCCCTCATTGAACACAAACATAAAAATTTTAATTGAACCCAGATAATAAATACATAATGGCCAAGAGGGAGTTTATCTCAGAAATGCAAGGTTGATTTAATATTATAAAATTAATCAATATAATCAGCCATTACAATAAAATAATTTAAAACACCCATATAATCACTTCGATAGATACAGAACAAATTATCTTATATACACCACATTCATTCAAATTATTGTTCCCCATAGCTAATGTGTCATTTCTCTGTAGCTACTTTGCTTTCGAGATTTTTTTTTGTCCTTCATTAGTTTGATTTTAATGTGTCTGGGTATGAATTTCTTAGATTTATCTTGCCTGGGTTCATTCAACTTCTTAAATCTCTAGGTTTATGTCTTTCAACCAAATTTTAAAAGTTTTGAGCCATTATTTCTTCAATTTTTTTTTCAGCCCCACATTCTTTTTGCTCACCTCCTGGACGTGGGTGACGTGTATATTAGGTCTTTTTTATTGTCCCACAGGTCCTTGGGACTCAGTTTTAGTTTTCTTTTTTTCTTGGTTGTTCAGATTGGATCTATATCTTCAAATTCATCAATTCTTTCCTCTCTTATCTCCAATTTGCTACTGAGCCAATCCAGTGAATGCTTTATGTCAGTTACTGTATTTTCCAGTTCTAAAATTTTCATTTGGTCCTTCTTTATATCTTTTATATCTTTGCTGAGATTTTTTAGTTTTCATTTGTTTCCAGAGCATGTGTTCATTGCTCACTGAGTAATTTTCATTAAATAGTGGCTTTAAAATCCTTTGATAATTCTAAAATCTGTGTCATCTTGGTTGTGGCCTTTTCTCAGAATTAAGATTTATTGGTTCTTGGTATGAGTGATTTTGGACTGTATCCTGAACATTTGAGTATTTAAGAATCTGATTCCTATTTAAATCTTCTATTCTAGCAAGACGTCAACCTATTTAAATTCAAAACATATGTCCTCTTACATTAATGTAACATTGTACATCAGCTATGCTTGAATTTAAAAATAAATAAAATTGGGGCGCCTGGGTGGCGCAGTCGGTTAAGCGTCCGACTTCAGCCAGGTCACGATCTCACGGTCCGTGGGTTCGAGCCCCGCGTCGGGCTCTGGGCTGATGGCCCAGAGCCTGGAGCCTGTTTCCGATTCTGTGTCTCCCTCTCTCTCTGCCCCTCCCCTGTTCATGCTCTGTCTCGCTCTGTCCCAAAAATAAATAAAAAACGTTGAAAAAAAAATTAAAAAAATAAATAAATAAATAAAATAAAAATAAAAATAAATTATGGTTTTTAAAAAAAAGAAGAATCAGAACACATGTCCTAGATCAGGTCTGTGGACTACGGTTCAAACATCAATTTAGTTTAAAAGATTCTGCAGTGCTATTCTGGTCTGCCCCACTACATGACAAAACTCCAGGCTATAGTCAGCACAGTGCTAGCTGGAGCAGGGGCACCAATTCATTACTACCGGGTAAGAGTGGAAGATGAGGTTCTACGCGCTGACCCCATTAGGGAGGTATATTGTCTAGTTAGTGTAGGGGTGGGGAGGGAGGAGTTAGAACTCCATCTACAGTCTCCATAGGGGAGGGATACTACTTCCTTCCTGATGCTGCAGGGCAGGGGTGTAAGTAAGAGTTCTACCCACAGGCTCCATGGGAGATGGGCACCACTGACTACTGAGAGAGGCAGGGGTGATGACAGAAGCCAGTCTTTCACCTAGAGGCTCCAGGGAAAAGCAGGGGAGGATAAAAAATAGGTTTTCACTACTGCAGTGCCATCTGGGGCTGGGAAGGGGTGCAGCATTATTCATGGTGTGTGTTTTCAGAATATGTAAGATGGTCAAAAGCTTTCTCTATAGCCGAAGTGCCCTTTTTCCTAGTCCTCTAACTAAAGACAGCAGGCTTTTCTTGGAGATTTTCTTTTTGTCTGTGCTCACTAGGATTTCCAGTTTGCAGGGCACCCAGGCCAGGATATACGGAAGCAAGAAAAATCCCAGAAAACTCGCTGCCATGTAGTTCCTCAAATCCCAAGATCCCAAGATCCCAAGTCAGGACCATCTTTTCTCCACACTTTTAAGAGTCTTCTGGTAGGTAATCTAAATATTTTGTTCGGGAATTTTTGCTGTGATTAGTGGAATAAAGTGAAATATGTTTATCTTGTTCAGAATCAGAAGCTGCAATTTGATTTTAAATGCATCAAAAAATAAGGTGCATTGAAGATTGGAAGACTGGAAAGATGGCTATGTATATATCATGATTCAGGTATATTAAAATGTTAATTAAAAAATGTTAATGGTAGAATCTAGGTGGAAGTATAGGGTGTAATCTGTAAAATCCTTTCAATTCTGCGATATGTTCGAAAATTTCTAATAAAATGTTGCAGGGAAGAATCTTTTGGCCAAATCCAAATGCAGATGATTAAAAAAAAAAAATCTAGAACATGCAAAAGGAAGAAAAGAATTCCTCTGCTGAGTGAAAGAGAGGTACTGGGGATTTGCTCTGATCAATAAATTACCAGATTAGCTGGAACAAGAGGCTATTAGATGAGAACAGCTCTTTGTAAAAGCCCTAGCCAGCTGAATGCTACTTTTTGTCTTTAACAGCTTATTCTGTCCACAGCCTGGTCCTTAGGCCTTGTCGGTTTTGCATCCCTAGGAGTAATTCCATCAGAGTTAACAAGCACAGCTCAGCTGAGCAGCTGACGTGCTTAGAGGGCGGTTAAGGCAGGGGAGGGACTAAATTCATTATTTGAAATGAAAATAAAAGAGATATCTCTAAAAATTAAATGTTTACTTTTGAAAAATCAACCTAATCAACACACAGAAAAATGTGGGGGTCCGATTTGCAGAGAATTTGGGACAGAGTTAGGTCATTGATCCCTTGAGTTAACTCTGGTTGAATTTTTTGTTTAAGATACAAAGTGAGCACCTCGACACTATAAAAGATCTTAGGAGTGCAAAGCCGTCTAGGACACTGATTCTCTTCATTTTCCCCACATAAACAAATGGGACACTTGGCATACAGCATGCAGCAGGGAAAACACACAGGCAACTGGGACAAGATGGACTTAAATCTGAATCCTGGCTCCATTTTCTACTAACTAAATGATACTGGCTCAGCATCTCTGCAGTTCTCTGTATCTCAATATCCCATCTGTAAAACAAAGATAATGGATGCTGATATAAGAATTAAGTGAAATGATGAATATAAACTGCTCTCTTCCTAGCTAGAAACTTACTTAGGCACACACTTTCTTAATTCTGGGGAGGATAAAATGAAAAGAACAAGACCTATTTTATCCTTTTCACACACGGATGAAAATTAATCAAGAACCTTGGGTGAGTGAAGCAGATAACTGTCCAATAGTCTCTTACATTTTCTGTCAGGTAGGCTCAGACAATACCTGCCTCCTGGATTATACCTTGGCTCTTCCGTTGGCTGGTGTATTCTGTGGCTAGGCTGTACCAGGCCAAGGCAAGACTGCTAGCTAAGCAGTAAGCTCAGTGAGTCAGCAGCAGTCCTGGAAAGTCCACAGGACTGCCCTAGGTTTTCTTCTAGAAGGGCCTACCCTTCTGGCATAAGCTTGACCAGAATTTTCAACAGTGGCTGAAATATAAATTCCATAATATTTTTTCAAATGGCTGTCTTAAATTTTATTTTACAATTATATTCTAAATGCCAGAATATGTTGTTTGGTAAAATGCCTAAGACCTTTTCTGCCTGTTACAAAATAACAATGAATACAGTGACTAACATCTGTAGTGATTCAACATATACCTTGTGTCCTTCATTCACACCTTTTTTTTTCCTAATTTTTATTATTTATTTTTGAGAGAGCAAGAGCGAGAGCAAGTGAGCACAAGCCAGGGAGGGACAGAGAGAGAGAGAGAGAGAGGGAGATGTGGAATCCCAGCAGGCTCCAGGCTCCGAGCTGTCAGCACACAGCTCAACGCGGGGCTCGAACTCACGAACTGCGAGATCATGACCTGAGCCAAAGTGGGGATGCTTAACCTACTTCTCCTGAGCCACCCAGGTGCCCCTCATTCACACCTTTTTTGATCCAGTGCCACATGCCTCTCTTAATCCAACAGTTATGCCCCCAATTTATGCAGTTGGCGCCATATAAAAACCAAGCTGAGGCTCCTTTTCACTACTCACAAAATCAGTCCAAAACGTTTCATTCTGGGCTGCTTTATGCCCTACATCCTGACTTACTCTCATTCACCTTGTTGTCATCCCTGTGATGACTTTATTTGGAGGCTCATTTCACAACTGGGAATCTGTCAACTGCCTTCTTCTGTGACTCTGATTTCTCACTTCCCTCCTTAACTGTGATTAGTATTTGCCCTATCGACTATACTCCTTTAAGTCATCGTAGACAAATATTTTGCCAGCTCCAGTTGCCGAGTGTAGGCCCTAGCAGCCAATACTTCCATATTGGTTTATACACCGATCTAAACACTTACACCCTATCTGAGCTTTCAATTCACTCATGTTTATGGACCACAAAGGAGAACTTCCAGAGCTAACAAACACAGCAGTCCGTTTCCTCCAACTTCTGCTACGAATAATTATAGGCATTCTCCTTTACCTCCGCCTTTGGCTCAGCTGATTCATTAGAGGTATCATGTTGTTCCTTGGCTTGGGCCATCTGAGTCATCAACCTATCCATGTGGGACTGGATGTCTGCCAGTATCTCAGTCACATGAGCGGTAGCCATTGCTTCCTGGATGTCCACTAGATGAAGGGCCTTCTGCTCCTCATCAGCAATCACTTTCTGAACTTTCTTAAATTCCTGCTGTATAAACACCTTCATCTGGTCCCGGGTTACCTGCAGAACACAGACAAGTAAGAATAAGGAGTTGGACACACAGAGAAATGGAACGGCAGAGCTGCTACTGTAAGTGCTGGACCGCCCTGGCCAAAAGTGTTTCCTATCTGATCCTGAAGTTTTAGGAATATCCCCTAAACAATGTTCGCCTGATATTGTCGATGAATTTCTTACTAATCTTCTTGCCTTTTTTATAATCTTTATGAAATAATTCCATATCCTTCCCGTTTTGCTTTTCCTTTTGTTCATTTTTATACCAATAATACATATTACTTTTTACAATTTAATAGGTAAGTGTAAATTATAAAAAATGAACTTACTCCCCTCTCTCCATCTCAATACCATTTTTCTCTCTGGAGGGTAATTAGTGTTAACAGTTTGGTATGTAACCTTCCAGCCATTTCCTATCCAGTTATATACATATATGTATACAATTATGTTCTTTTTATATAAATGGGTCATAGTGAACATACGTTATGTGTCTTTTCTATTTAAATTATGTCAGTACATACAGATCAACTTCATTTGTTTTATTTTAAATGTCTGTATGATATGTATGTATACAATATGAATACTTGCATATATAAATAAAAAGTCAAACATACCCATTAAATATTTTCCTTCTTAGTGGAAATACAAGATATTTCCAAACTTTTGCTATTACAAACAACACAGTAATGAACATCCTTGGATAGATCTTAGTATTTGCATATGAGTTTTTTTCAGAGACTTTTGGAGTCACCGAATCAATTTATATGTACTCTAAAAATACTGACTGATAACAGCTAAACTGCCCTCCAAAAAAACATGTACCAATTTCATTCCCACAATGTGTGAAAGTAAGCATTCTCTACACCTTCACCAATATTAGATAATGTCAAGCCTTAAAATTTTTATTCTCTGATGAGTAAAATTATATTACAGATTTATTTTGCAGCAACCACCGAGCCAACCAAATAAAATATGGCTGCAAGCTATACATGGCTAGGGCATTAGGTAAACAAAGTGAGAAACTACCAAAACAAGAACTTCTAAACTCTTGTCTCTTACCAGTAACTACACTTACTGATGTTTCCCAACGACCATGTTTATCTGAGGAGTACTTTCAAACCACTATGCATGGTGAATAGCTAACGTAGGGAATAGGGAAAAGGTAGAGCAGTGGACAGAAGAAAGGCCAGTAGAGAATTTTAGAGCTGAAAGAGAAAGTAGTTGTCACCTATGTGACAGCTTTCTTTTACAGATAAGGAGACAGATGCAGCTGCAGGGGACTTGCAAAAGATGCAGGGGACACCAATCTTCCTGTCCCCGTGGTGCTCTGTTCACTATAATAGTCTCTGGGAAGGAAAAGTCAAACTGGGAAAACCTAAAAAGTAGACTGAAGAAGAGAAAGTCTAAAGAAGAGGGAAAGATGGGGCCATTTTTAATTAGCTCTTAAAAAGTGAAGGAGGCCTGATACTTTAAGCAGCTTTTGTAACACTGCCATAAGAACACCAATACAAAATAAAGCCTGTATGACAGTATCCATATCCTTTCACACATCAAGTGACTAAGTGACATGAGCCCTCAGGAATTCATTATACTCTCTCCCCGTGCTAAAGAAAAGGGGAGGGGGAGTGTTAAATGTTATTAATGTCCCTGCAAATTCTGTATCAGATTTGAGAACTGTGATTTGTGTTTATTTATATAATATCTTTTTATTTTTAGTGTGTTTATTTCAAGGCTCTTCTACTTTATGATGATCTTTTACGAATGAATCTGTAACCTTGAAATAAATTACATCTTCTAAGATCTAAGACCTTCTCTTGGAGACTAAACCTAGAAAGTTTTAGCTAAGAGATGAACTTTTCTGAGTGCCTGAAAAAATCGCTCAACAGTTACAAGTGACTAAAAATGAGAACACAATAAAAACTGACTCACAACCTATTTTACTAGCCCTCACGTATACGTGTGGTTTGAGTCAGAAGCTGCTATCAGTCAGGAAAGGTGTGACTAGACTGCAGCAGGTGACTAAATCATGGGTTTTTAAAAAAAAAAAAAAAAGTCAAATTCTCGACTTCCCATTGCTTTACATAGGTTTTCCAACATTTATTCTGTACAGTTTATCTTATTCAGACCATCCACAAATAAGAATTGAAGGCAGAATAACCTACTCCATAAAACCTTTATCCTTTTCACTCCTGTTCCCTACTAATTAACAAATAGGCATTCTCGAGCCTATTTCAAAATGATAAGAACAGATTTCTGGGCCTTAGCATCCATTCAAATTCAGAGGCCAAAGAAGGGACTCCCGGGGTACCTGGCTTGTGACAGGTTGAGTAGTCAGGAGAAAGGACTCCTACCAATGGCAGGAGTGAAACAACTTTCAAAATTCCTTTTCAAGTTTTATTACACCTCCCTGCCATCAAAACTCCATTCTGCTACAAACTTCACAGTTCTCCAAGAGCAGCAGACTCCTCCTGTCAGCACCTCTACTGACATCATTTCTGAGTGGGTTTCTTGGAACTTCTTCAGCCTCTATCCTATAGCTCCCCAAAGGTGAGAGTGATAGTCTTATATTCCTAACTGTATTACATACAGTGTTAGTAAAAAAGAAAACTCCACATATGCAGAGAAGAGAAGGGTGGGTGTACCACAGAACGGTGAAATTGGCAATGTAAAAGATTCCCTTTTTTATAGGATCTACTAGTAATTGTTAAACTTTTTTAAAGCCCAAAACTTCTCTTACCCCAAACAAAATCTTAATGTGGAACCCTGAAATATAACAGAACCCCAAATAGAACTATTCTGCTTAAAAGAAAAATCTCCTCCTCCTCCTTAAAGTAATTCCTAGGGCACTGGTAGTGGTCTCCAGCAAAATCTCCCCTGAGGTACCTGGGTCCTCTACACAAATGAAACCCTAAAAGGATTTTGCTTCCTTTGGTCAACTGGCCCCTAAGCTGTTGAAACTTAAAAGCCGTGGGTTACACACAAATTGATATATCTTTGTTATGGTTGCATTAGGGTGAGAAACTATGTTATTATTTAAACATAGAATTTTACCAAAATTACTTAAACACAGCATTGTAATTTGAAAAACTTGAGGGCTTATTTGTGAATAGTTATAACAAGTGAAGATCTGAGCTCATCAGAGCGGAGTCCAACCTCTTCATTTTATAGGTAATACATACACACATACACACACACACACAGAAGTGCAGTAATAAAGTCAAGTTTAGAAATCAACTTCCTTTGGTCCACCCCAGTATATTTTGTGCGACAACATTACCGCCTGTAATGATCCCTTTCTGCCTGCTTCAGATCCTTCAAATTTATTTCTTCCTAATTGAGATGTTTCCTTGGTTAACAGGCAGCACTGATATTATCCCCACTGAGATGTTATTCCCCACAAGTGAATCTTGGGATAAAGGATGCACATCTGAAGAGGTTAAGTTTTATCCCATGGTACATCTATATGCTCTCATAGTTAATATTTCCAAGCCAGGCTGGACCCAAGAGGCATACAGACTGGCACTTTACACATACATAATTAAACACATAAAACCTTGAATTAAGAGCTTGTACTTAAAAACAACACCATTCAGTATGCTTGACATGGGCTATAAGCCATTAACTCCTAGCTAGCTGGCTTGTAGCAAACCAATGTTTATTTTTGTATTATAGGCAGATTATTTTTTCAAAAGGGAAAAAGCACACTAGCTAGAAAGCATCATAGCTTAAGAAAGATTTGTTCCAGAAAAGTGTTGCTGACAGGAACTGAGAAAGATGGAACACGGTCAGGAGCAAGAAAGCTACACAAAAGAAAAGCATCAGAGTCTACACTGATTGAAGAGTCAGAAATACTTGTTCTACTAGACAAATTTCCTGCAAGTAAGTTTAAAGGGTCTACTCCAAAAATGACCTAAAAAAGTGTGAACTGTATGAAATGGTTTGTGAAGATTCTAAATTCCTCCCCCAAAGGTCAAGAAGTCCACTTTTACTCCCCCTTTCCTTTTCTGAATGACTACAAGTCTAAAATAGAAAAATAAAAAAGCACGAAATGGAATTTTTTCAGATGCTGCAGTCTGTCTTCACTCCCACCAGCACACTGCCCTTCCCTGCGTGCCAGTGTCCATGGAAACTTTCATGTTGGGAATCTCAAAGTTCAGGCTTCTATATAGCCTCTAGTATTTATTCTGGCATTTTGTTGCATGAGAGCACTGTCCAAATCTCTATCAGGCTCCAGTGAGGGCAGGTGAGGGAAGAGCTTCATCAATGAGGAGGATAAAGTCCTTTTTCAGTGTCTTTTGTGTATGAGAAGAATAGCCACTACCTGTGACTAAAACCAATGCTCATTCCTAAGGCTTGGAAAATTATCCAGCAGCCTAGAAACACAGCAGACACAAACTATGAACTACATTCCATTACTCACATTCTGAGTGAGGTCAAGTATTTTCCTGACAACCTAGTTAGAAGCCTGAATTGATTGGATATTACGATGGGGCACTGAGGAGGGTATAGAAAAGGTAATTAAGGTGAATATTTAATCTCTTCCTTAAACCATTTTTCTTATCTTCATCAAAAGACTCTAGACAAAAGCAGTCATGTATATCCTTACTTTCTTTCATTATCCCGTTGTGTAAATACAGCACCATGGGATCTCTACCTCACATCAATTAGTTACTTCAAGTATCCACTCAATGAAGTAATAATGATATTTACTGTTGCTGTTATTAATATTTCTATTATAAAAGACAATAAGAAATACACCAAAATGTTGGAGAGTGGTTACCTCAGAGCAATGGGATTAAGAGTATTTTTCTTTTTTTTTCACTTGCAGTCCAAATTTCCTATAATAATGTGTGACACTTTTCTTGAACAGTAATTTTTAACAAGAAATGAAGCTCAAAGAAAAATCCTCAGTAAGATATTAGCAAATTGAATCCAACAATGTTATAAAAAACTTACACACCATGACCAAGCAGGATTTATCTCGGGTATGCAAGGCTGTTTCAACATTTGAAAATCAGTTCATATAATCTATCATGTCAACAGGCTAGAGGAGAAAAGTCACATGATTATATTAATAGATGCAGAAAAATCATTTGATAAAATCTAAGTTCCACTTATGATTTTAAAAACTCTCAACAAACTAGGAACAGAGGGAAACGTTCTTAACTTCATAAAAAACACTTACAAAAAATCTGTAGCTAATGTCACACTTAATAATGAGCAACTACAGTTTTCCTACTAAGATCAGGAACAAAGCAAGGATGTGTCCTCTTACAGCTCCTTTTCAACATCATATTGGAAGTCCTAGCTAATACAGTAAGACAAAAAAGGAAATAAAAGGTTTACAGATTGGAAAGGTACAAATAAAGCTGTCTTTGTTCACAAATAACATAGCGGTCTATGTAGAAAATATCAAAGAACTGACCAAAAAACTCCTGGAACTAATAAGGAATTAAAACAAGGTTGCCGGATACAGAGTTAATATACAAAAGTCTATCACTTTCTTATGTACCAGCAATGAACAAATGAAGTTTGAATATAAAAGCACAATACCATTTACAATAGCAACCCAAAATGAAATACTTAAGTATAAACCTAATAAAATATGTATGAGGAAAACTACAAAGTTCTAATGAAAGAAATCAAAGGAGAACTAAATAGATCCATATTCATGGATAGGAACACTAAATATTGTCAGATGTCGGTTCTCCCAACTTGATCCATAGGTGCAATGCAATGCCAATAAAAATTCCAGCAAGTTATTTTGTAGATATTGATAAAATGATTCCAAAGTTTGTATGGAGAGGCAAAAGACCCAGAAGAGTCAACATAATATCCAAGGAGAAGAACAAAGGTGGAGGATACTACCCGACTTCAAGACTTACTCTACAGCTACAGTAATCAAGACAGTGTGGAACTGGTAAAAGAACAAACAAATATATCAATAGAACACGAAAGAGAGCCTAGAAATAGACCCACAGAAACCCCTTGAACAAAGCAGCACAGGCAATACAATGGAAAAAGAGTCTTTTCAACAAATAGTGCTACAACAACTGGACATCCATGTGCAAAAAAAAATTAAACTAGCCACAGGCCTTTCATCTTTCACCAAAATTAACTCAAAATGGATCAGAGACCTAAATGTAAAATGCAAAACTATAGAACTCCTAAAAGATAACACAGGAGAAAATCTAGATGGCCTTGGGCATGGTGATGACTTTTTAAATATAATTCCAAAGGCATTATCCATGAAATAAATATGTGACAAGCTGGATTTCATTAAAAACTTCTCTGTGAAAGACACTGTTAAAAGGAGGAGAAGATAAGCTACAGACTAGGAGAAGTATTTGGGGTTTTTTTTTCTTTTTTTTCTTTTTTTTTTTTTTGAGAGAGAGACACACAGTGAGAGCAGGGGAGGGGCAGACAGAGATGGAGGCAGAATCTGAAGCAGGCTTCAGACTCTGAGCTGTCAGCGCAGAGCCTGACTTGGGGCTTGAACTCACAGACTGTAAGATCATGACCTGAGCCGAAGTCAGACGCCCAACTGACTGAGCCACCCAGGCGCCCGCTGGGAGAAATATTTGTAAAAGACACATCTGATAAAGCACTGTTATCAAAATATACAAAGAAGTCTTAAAATGCAACAATAATAAAACAAACAACCCAATTAAAAAAGAAGCCAACAACCTGAACAGACACCTCACCAAAGAAGATATACAGATGGCAAATAAGCATAGGAAAGATGCTCAACATCATGTCATTAGGGAAACTCAAGTTAAAACAATGAAGTGTCATTACACACCTACTAGAATAGCCAAAATCTGAACACTGACAACACCAAATGCAGACAAGGATGTAGGGCACGAGGAACTCTCATTCGTTGCTGATGAGAATGCCAAATGGTACGGCCATTTTTAGAAGAGAGTTTGGCAGTTTCTTAAAAACTGAACATACCTTTACCACATGATCCAGCAATGATGCTCCTTGGTATTTACCCAAAGGAGCTGAAAACTTGTGTTCACACAAAAACCTGCAGAGGGGTATTTACAGTAGCTTTCTTCATAACTGCCAAACCTTGGAAGCAATCAAGATGTCTTCAAGTAGGTGAACCGACGAATAAACTGATATATTCACACAATGGAATACCATTCGACGTTAAAAAGAAATGAGCTACCAAGCCATGAAAACACATGGAAGAACCTTAAATGCATCTTACTGAATTAAAGAATTTAATGTAAAAAGGTTACACATTGTATGATTCCAACTACATGACATTCTGGAAAAGGCTGTGGAGGCAGCAAAAAGATCAGTGGATGTCAGAATTCCGGGAAGAAGGAAAGATGAATATGCAGAACATGGAGAATGTTTAGGACAGTGAAAATACTCTGTATGATACTATAATGGGAGATGACATATTACTATACATTCATTCAACCCCCCAGAATATATAACACCAAAAGTGAACCCTAATGTATACTATGGACTTGGGGTGATAATGATAAGTCAATACAGATTCATCAAATGTAACAAATTTATCTACCGCTCTGGTGTGAAACATTGAGAGTGGAAGAGGCTAAGTGTGTGGAGGCAGAAGGTATATGGGAACTTGGTTATTTTTTTTTTTTGCTCAATTTTGAATCTAAAACTGCTCTTTAAAAGTCTATTTAAAAAAAAAAAGTTAAACAATTAAAACAAAACTAAATAGCCACTGAAATGGAGCCTAGAAAAGGTCTGGGGGGTGAAGTGAGCATCCAAAGGGCCAGGCCAATTCAAGTTCTTCTACGTCTCAAGCACATCAACATTTTCATTCTTTGCCTTCCCAGTTAATAACGGACCCTTCCTTCCTAATCGGACTTCCCTTTTCTATAAGAAATCAAAGGGTTTTTTTTTTAAGCCCTTTTCAACTTAAGCCCATTAAAATAGTGGCTTCCACAACAGTCAAGCACTTAGCACATGCTACTCCCGTCATTTGAAGGTTCTTCCATGGGAGCTTCAGTCCTCCCGAGGCTCCTCAGACGAGCAGGTTTCAGCGTCTTGAAAAATTCTAAGAAAGATCTAACTAACTGATCCGATGAGTAACCAAGTGTGAAGCCACATATTTTAGAGAAGTATCAGGCTCATCAATGAGAAATGGACATCTGCTTCAGGACCTCATATAACCAAGGAGCACTAAGCCTCATGATACTGCTTTTATTACAAAGTGGGAGATGGAGTTAGAAGCAACACTGGGTGAAAAGAGAAGGTATGCCTAACTTTGGCCTGATTCCATCATTGGACATTCTCGGATCCTTTAATCCATGACAGAGACAGGGCCTTATGAATAATGACAATGAAAATACTAAGAGCTACCACGTGTAGTCAGTGTTCCAGGTGCTGTTACAAGTGTTTCTAGTCTAACTTTCAGGTAGGTAATAACATTTTCATTTTATGTTAAGGGAAACTGAAGCCCACAGTGATTAAGTCACCTGCCCAGTGTCAGGCAGCAGCTAAGCTGTGGAGCCAAGATTCGCCTCAGTCGCCCCTGTTCCAGGTCAGTGCCCTGACAGCCACCCCACAGAGCACCATGCCCCTGAAAAGGAAACTGAGCCCCTGCGAACCAGTATCAGACGACGAGAGAGCAACTCTAGTAGTTGCACAGAGGAGAGCACTCAGGATGAGAAGTCAGAGGCCCTGAGGGAGTCAGTCCTGTCTTCTGGAACCAACCAGCTAGGTGACTTGGGGCAATCACCGATGAATCTCTCAGGGCCCCAGGCTCCTGAGTTACTAAAAGTGAAAAGCCAAACAGTGTCCCTTTTATTTCTAAAATGATATAACTGCATAAATTTAACGTTCCTGGAGCAGTGCTTCGCCAATTTGGATTTGTCTCTAATCACATTTGTTGCCAAAACTAGAGGGGCTTTTGGGAGACTAGGAATCTGCTACAGAAATTCTAAAGGGGACACAAAACAAGAAGTAAAGAAGAGAATAAAATAAACTTTTCCCTTGACAATGCTGCCCTGTCAAGCAATTACCCTCTCTCCTACCTTTAACCACCAAGCTTATTTAGAAAGTCACCTAAAACCCACTCATGAACACCACTAAAGAGTCGACTAGTCACCAACTCCATTTAACCTCACTAGTCACCTGTCTGCAGCATTTAGACACCACCCATGTCCCTCAGTCTTTAATTTCCTTCCAGGGTTTCTGTGACCCTGGACTTCTCGGGCTTTCTGTATATCGGCTCCCTCCCTGCAGTTCTACCCTCTCTCTCTAGGTGAGTATGATTGAGAAACTCCTCTAACCAGGGTTTTTTCAACCTCAGCATTATTGATACTCGGAGCTGACAACTCTTCGTGTAGAGGAAATGTCCTGTGCCTTGTGAAATACGTAGCAACACCCCGGCCTCTTCGCAGGAGGTGACAGTAGCGCCGCGCCCCACCTCCAGACATCGTCAAACACCCTCTGTGGTCAAACCACCTTCTCTCCACACCTTCCTCCTTAGTCATTTCATCCCATTTTTGCAATTCAGCTACTGCCTCCACACAGATGGCTCCCAAACCTCGATTTTCTCTTCAGGCCTCTAGTGTCGCAATTCCTTTTGATGTGTGGCTCTACCTGGGTGCTTTTCTGTTACTCAAACCATTAAGCCTCAAACTGAGACCTCTTCCTCCTCCTCAACATTTTCCTGCTGCCTGGTCTGAGGGGCCAGATATTAAGTACTATGGAAGCATTTCACGTGTTTTCCTTCAACTAGTCATCACAATGATGATACCAAGTGGTGGCAGTTATTATTCCATCAACTTTACAAATACAGAAACTGAGGTCCAGAGGGGGTGAGAAACTCACACAGAGTAAGTGGCAGACCTGGAGTTTGAACCCACATAGTTTGACCACACATCTGCCTTTTAACCACAATATTATTCTTCCATATTTTCCCTTCAGACCTTGTCCTATTCCCTGCCTTCCCCCTTAATGACACCAGGGTTTAGGAAATCAGCCAGGCTCTAAACTCCGGAGTTCAGTTTTATTTTCTCCACCAGATAACAGGTCTTTTGACTTAGTATCTAGAGGAGAAACGATGACACCTTTGCTTAGGCTCTTGCACAAAATGGTGGTCAATACGTTCCGACTAAATGTGAGAAGCCATCCCACATCTGCCTCTCCTCCACCACAGTGGCTAAAGAAGTCTGCCCTGTATCTATGAAAACCCCTTTCTTTGCATTCCCTTCCATGACTCTCCACCAAATACCTATACCCGGTCTCCAGACCCACACTCTTCACTTTAGCTCCAACTGCCACCCACCCCCCTCAGGCCCTTTAGTTCAGTCCCACTCTCACTCGTACCTCAAACTTGCTAACCAGAATCCTAAGCCCCAGAGAAATTCCGGCTGATCCTCCCTTCCCTCCTCCTTGGTGTTTAGACTTTGCTTCGTCTTAGGCAGTCCTTGGTTTGGCGTGTACCTTCGATTCAGGTAGGAACCCCGTATTCCAGTCAGAATACTCCAGCCTTCCTTCATTTTATGCTAGAGTGCTTCTTCCTGTGACTGTAAATTTTGGTACCTGAGCCTAAGTACTCTCTTCTTTAACAGCTTCATGCATATGAACCTGTTCTATGCTTCTTCCGAATCTCCTCCTTCATGGTTTTCCCTCCCCCAAATGCAAATATGAACATACATGTACACGCACGCATGCACATACACTCACAGCATTAGAGGCTCAGGACCGTGCTGCCTAAAGGCTTTGTACTGGAAAGGTCCTAACAAACAACTGAAGTGAATCTGCCAATCAGCTGTGAAGCAGACAGCAACTGTGTGCCCCCAGTCATCTGAGAGAGACATGGTCACAGCAGACTGATGAGCAGCTCTTACTGTGAGAGACGGAGATCTAGCCACGATGGTTGTGGCACCACCGCCAAGCGTCCTCTCCTCCCAGGGCTGCCTGTTCATGCTGTCAGCTGCTATGACTCTATTGCCATGACAACTTGATGTGAAACCCGGTGTCACTGAAACCCAGTGGTGCTGAACTGGAGGCACCGGAGAACAGTTCAACGGGAATGCTAGGCTCACTGAGAGTCCACTCAGTCTACTGCTTGCTCTTTACAGGCCTTTCTCCTTGCCTGACCCCAGGCTGGCAATAAAGAAAGCAATCACAAACTTCTGAACACAACTCTTCCTGAGTGAGCAGAAAAATAATTCTGAGTGACCACCCCCCCCCCCCCGCAGAAATGTGAAAGAAGGAATCCCCCAGAGACACCCAGGACCTGTAACAGGAGTAAGAGTCAGAGCTTCCAGTTTACCTTGTTCTCTTGCTTTTCTTCCATCTTAACCTGTGCATAAGCTAAAAAGACAGTTTTTGCCTCAGAAATTATCCTGCAGGAGGTGGGAGGTGGGAACTGACACTGAAAGTTTCAGGGATAACTAAACAGAAATACTATTTTTAACCCTTTTAGACTTGAATATACTAAGTAGGCCTATATTACCTGCTGAAGACTAAAGCAATTTTAAAATAAGACTTAGCCCTCCTCCTCCATTCCACTTCCCTTTTTGAGCATTCTCCTTGCAAAACCACAGTTATTTGTTCACCATCAAAACCAAACAACGGCACACCACCAAGAACACCGAGGAAAGGGCACTGAGACGCAGGTCTCCTTTGCTACATGTCAAAACGGTAAACCTCACGGAATCTGTTGTGGTAGAGAAACAGGTTTGAGTACTGACTAATAACTGTGTTTCTGAAGCTCAGAAAGGTGAAAGTTTCGTCTGTAGAACGGAGGTAATAATATCTTTCTCACAGATATTTTCTGTGAAGTCTCCACAATACACAGAAAGAACTTCGTATTCTCCGGGCACACAGGGAACATCAGCAGAACTATTCTGCAGGTGCAGATGACAGTAACCCTGAACATGTATTGTGTGCCTTTTACACGGTACCCACTGAGCTCTCACAGACAAAGAGCCCCCAGTTAGTTTTCTTACAGAAGGAGAACGTACACCCTTGGGAGAGCAGATTCAGATTTCCCAAAGGAACACAGGAAGGACCTTCTCATACAACCTAGGCAGGAAAAGTAAGGATGTCAATCAGGGGCTCCTTGCCTTGGTTTCAGTAAATGGCCACAGGCCAGCTGTCAAGGAGCAACGTTTGTCTCTTCTAGTTTGATAAGATCAGATACAGTCTACTTCAGTGACACCAGGGCAAAACACAGCATGCGGGAAGGGTAGGTCACATTCTGCCCCGCAGCTCCTAAGCACAGTCTGCCTCAATCTCACAACCTACCTCTACCATATTGTCTCTCTTCTGCAGACTGAAGCCCTATTACACCCCTGGAGCAGCTAACAGTCTGCTTACCCAAGAACCACAGGGTTCTAAGGTACTAAGTACAGTTGCGAAAATACTTTTTCAGTCCCCAAGGCCATGCTTCTTTTTTTTTTTTTTTTCATGTTTATTTATTTTAGAGAGAGACAGACAGACAGACAGAGCATGAGCAGGGGAGGGGCAGAGAGAAAGAAGGAGACACAGAATCCGAAGCAGACTCCAGGCTCTGAGCTGTCAGCACAGAGCCCGACACGGGAATCGAGCCCGACACAGGGATCGAACCCGACACGGGGATCGAACCCACAAACTGTAAGATCATGACCTGAGCTGAAGTCAGATACCCAACCGACTGAGCCACCCAGGCACCGCCCCCCCCCCCAAGGCCATGCTTCTAACCATCCTCCATTATTTCTTATCTCCTTCTCAAAAGTTTCCGTTTTCAGGGTACTCAGTAATAAAAATGTAATATGATTAGTCCTAGCTTATGGGTGACGCTAAAGGCTCAGACAAATCAAGACGGACAGGTAACAAGTGCCAGAAGGACTCAGGTCATTTGACTCCAAAGTCTGTGCCCTTACACCACAGAAGTAAAGAAAGCATGTCTTACTCGACAGGTTTTTTTTCCCTGGAAGTCTGAACAAACTCTCTATTGGTATACTCTTCCCAACCCATTTCTATAAGTAAAAGTTAGTAACTTCCTACAACTACTAATATTTCCACATAGCAATCATAAAAAGGCAATTTATTGGCATCATTAACCTTGAACAAGTCATTAAACCTGTTAAATCTTTGTTTCCTTCTCTGTAAAATGGGGATTATACCGTCTAGCTAATCAGGTTGAGTTAGGAATTAAGGATCTATCATAGAATTTATTTCACCAGCCGCAGAGGTAAACAGAAGCCATTCAACAAAGGTTAGTAATCAACTAAATCACTGGGTTTAACTGACCTTCTCTACACAGCCACAGACGGGTTTTGCCATTTGGCTAAATGCAGTCAGGGGAGAGATGTGGTTCTCAAATTTTACATTTTATATATACACACAAGCATCTACATACAGACCTGAGGTAGACTGAGAGTCACACTCTGTAACTTTAGCCTTAAGAGATCAAAGAAAACATCTTTTTTACTTGAGCAGACCTGAGTGTTATTTCCTAGCCGAATGAGAGGTGGAACTAACAGGAAAAGGGGAAGAAGGGAGAAAGAAGGAGGCCGAGGCCATTACATAAAAGTCTGGGTGGTTTTTATCGCTATTATCACAATAAAGTTTTATATCTAGGCACCCAGCCTCCTAAATTAAATGTCAAATACAATCCTGCGCTGGCAACATGAAGTGTGGCTGCTCTGGGGGAGCCCTGACAGCCCCACTCCCCTCTCCACACTGGTCACGTAATAAGTCCTTCAGGCTTTGGCAGAGAGTATATTATCAGGTCTCCCGTCAGTGCAGACAGGACCTGGAGCAGGGGGAAGAGGACATCACAATGTATTAATTTTATTAAGCCATTTAAAGCTCAATCCCTTTGCTTTCGAACAATGCTCTAGCCCACCAGGCAGCTCAGAAACCATGCCTACCGTAGTTTTAAATGCCCAGAGTTGATTTGTACGGTACTTCAATTAGGAGCTCTGGTGCTCCAATAGAAAGAGGATGGCCAAAGGGTAAAGCTGCAGGAGAAGGGGGAAGTAGGAAGAGAAAAAGAATCTCAGTGGTGTTTAAAGTCGAGACATATCTCCTAATGTGTTCCTTAAATGTGACACTTAATTTCTTCTGTGACTCTTAATTTTTTTTTTTTTAATTTGGCACCAGGCAGTTTTGCTAACTACAGAGTCTGCTCCACAACAATAAACATAACTGCTTCTATGCATTGATTTCTTATTTCTATTGGGAATATATGGACACACAGTTGTAAACTCCCAAGGCAGAGATATGTGCCTCAACTTGAACGGGCCACGTTGCTACACTGAACTAACGCCAGGCAAGGAGGCCACGCAAGGCCTAGAGCCAACCAGCCAGCCAGCCAGCCAGCCAGAAATACCAAGGGGCTCCAACTTGGGAGATCTAACTCAACTTAACTGCATGCCATTATCGCTCAAAAGAGGTAGCAGTGGCCCTTCAAAGTGTCACTAATCCTGGGAAGCGTTAATTGATCAAAGTATAGAATCTAGTTAGGTATTAACAGGTGGCTTACTTTTCTCCACAGGGATCAGAAGGCCTCCTCAACTGTGGCTTGGGACACGGCCCCCACATACCCATAGTCTTCTGCTGGAAGCAGCAGTGGTTCTCAGGACTAGGAGAAAGCTAGCAGCAGCCTTCGTTCACAGGATATTGTACAAAGCACTTTAAATGGATTATCTCACTTAATCTTCCTAACAACCCTATGAACTATGTACTATTATCCCATCTTTTGCAGCTGAATAAAACAAAAACCTGAGCAATGAAGAGATTAAACACAGGATCTGCCTGGGCTGGAAAAGCTGTCGACACTGGAGGTAATCTGACCAGCCGCAGTCCCATCCAGAGCCTGAGTTTCCACTAACTGTAGAATACTGCCTCCCCATGACAGAGGCTGACATCAGGTTTCTGCCCCTCATCGTTGTCTGGGGAGAAAGTCAGACTATTCCCTGATGATGCTTTTAAGTGAAGGGCTGAAAAAAGGGACTGGGACAGAAATCTTTCTTCCTCTCTCAGAAGCTTTATTGAGATATAACTCACATAATCATACAACTCACCAATTTAAAGATGCAATTCAGTGGTCTTTAGTACATTCACACAGTTGTGCAATCATCCCACAATCAATTTGAACATTTTCATCACACCGAAAAGAAACCCCCCAGCCCTTACCAGTCACCCCCACCCCATTTCTCCATCTCCCTCAGCCCCAGGGAACAAGGGGTCTATTTCCCACCTCTATAAACCTGCCTGTTCTCGACATGTCATATAAACGGGATCACACACTATCTGGTCTCTGGGGATTGGCTTCTTTCACTTAGCATCACATTTTCGAGGGCTATCCTTTTTGCAGCTTGCAATGGGTGCTTCATTTCTGTGTGTCGCCCAGCAGTATCCCACTGTATGGACATACCAGGTTATAGTTACGCGGTCATCCGCTGGGTGGTCTCCACATCCCAGACGGTATGATCATGCTGCTGTGACCACTGGTGTGCAGTGTTGGTGTGGACACCTGTTACCATTCCCCTTGGGTATCTATCCAAGAATGGGCTTGTTAAGTCCTATGGCAACTCTGTTTACCCCTGTGAGGAACTGCCAGACTGTTTTCCAAAGTGACTGTACCATTTCCAATGTTTCTACACCCTTGCCAAGTTGAAAACGTCTCTCTACTGGAAAAACTAGAGCCCTGTAGTCCTGAAAACTGCCAGCCAGCTCTGGCTCTGCTATCACTGCCTGGGTGACCTCTGGCAGGGGGTCCTGGCACCTCAGTTTCCTCAGCTGTTAAGTGGGGGACTGGAGATGGCCTCAGACTTTCCACTGAGCCCTACGTTTATTCGTTTAGTCACATCACGTGAGACACCCTGACCAGTGGGAAGGCAGATGCTGTCAAAAGCTCAGCTTGGGCTGACTGCACGCCTGCGTACCTGACTTCGCATTAACTCAGTTTCCACTGTACCTGAATAATCTTACACGGTGACTGGCCTGCCTGAAAAAAAAAATTAACAGAATCTGCTTATGCTATTAGGAAGAAAACAGAAATGCCTTACTGGATAAAACTTCCATTTGGCAATAATGGCAGACTGGCCTTTAGGATTTTAGTTTTCCAAGTAACAGTTCAAAGACTGAAGTGGATTCAAATGATAAAAATGTTTATAAGGGATGATGTTAGATGAAAAAAGCAGGATACAAACTATGTATGCATGTGTGTGTGTATATATATATGCATACACACACCCACAAATACACACTCACACTAATACATACACATAGATACACACAGGATAACAGCTACACAGAGAGAGACAATAATACTAATTTTCTATTTGAAAGACCAAGCACCATTAACCAGTTTTCTTCTACGTGTGTCCTCAAGTGTGAAGAAGTGACCATGTGCACCAGAATCATGCAGGCCATGTATCACAAGAGCAGTCTCAGAACTACCCAGGTGGACGTTCTGGGTGAGGCTCAAGAATCTGCAGTCAAAAAAAGAGGCACTCGAAGCTTACAAACCACTGCAAATAGCATAAGGCTTTTTCCTTTCTTTTTGATGCTTGTCTGTTTTCCACAGTTTTCTACAGAGAGAATGTATTATTTTGATAACTGGCGGACAGGGAAAAAGGGAAGCTGTCTCGCTTTGTTTTGATAAAGGCAGGGGGACAGTGAAGGAGGATAAAGAGCATGCTTCTCCTCTTTCTGCTGCTCAAGTGTCCACAGAGGAGGAAAAGGGCCACGTTTGTTTCCCAGTGGATTCTAGGCCTCAGAGCCTAGATCGGACCTGAGAAAGCACAGGCATTTTTCCCACTTGGTGTTCTACATCAATAACAGGCAAATGCTGAAACACCAGCCTGGGTTCTTCATTTAGTCAGGGCTAAATGCTCCGGGCTGTCGTGGCTCCTTTGCCACCTCCCCGTACTTTTTGTTGGAAAAGGCCATCCTCCAGTCCTTGGACCCTGGGGCTGTAGGCTGCAGGACCCGGTAAAGGCAGGTAAAAGAAGAATGTGAGGGAAAAATAGTCAGCGAAGAGTCATACTGCTAAGGACGACAGCATATCTATCTACGTTTACTCATCCGTGGGTTCAACAACCGTGTGTGGGGTAAGAACAGGAAGCACCCCAATGTGGAGTCCTGCTCCCATCACTTACTAGCAAGCTATTTAACCCCGCTAAGTCTCAGAGTGCTTACCCATAGAACAGGGCAAAGGACAGTATTTCTTTTCATTCTGTTGTTGTAATAGATAATGTGTATCTATTACTATGGCCAGGTACCCGACTAGGGCTTGAGGGTACAGAGATAAAAAATACAACAAAACACTTCAGATTACTACTTACAACTTCCTTTATTTTTTATGAAAAGTGCAGAAATAGGTCAGTAATTCTAATTGCTTTCCAACCAAAGAATCACTTTTGAATGAATCATCTTGATAACTGAGGCATCTCAATTCTCTGCTTCAGTTGGCTGAATAAACACTGTCCCAGTGAATGCTTCTGTCTTAGGGCAGGGCAAGGACCAGCACCGAGACCTGGCTTGACCCTGGTGAATAACAAGACACTAACAACGGGAATTTAAGTTAGATTTTGCTTACATCCATTTCTATTTGTACATGCCAAGCCTACCATTTTAACAAGAGTCTGATTAGCACAGTAGAGTGAAGGACTGGGCTATGTTCCATTCAATGATATCAGCTACTAAAATGGACTGCAAAGTTCTCTTGCAATTATAAAATGCTATGTAAATGCTAACTAAAAATAGGACAATTCTCAGATATATTTAATTTCACGTGGCCAGACAATTCTTTGGTTTCACACTTTAGTACGAACACCTTTAGAAACTGAAGAAAATACAAAAAAACAAACAAAAAAAACCCCCTGTTATGCTTTAGGCAGTCTTAGTATGGCTAGCTCCCATGTTTAATCCCACTCCAGTCTGAAAGAATGTGAGCCATTTGGCTTGAGTTTAAGGCACTTTTTTGAGAATAACTTCTTAAAGATTAGTATGATTTTTTGAGACACAACTGTGTTTTAACTACTTGTTTCAAGCACACCAGACACAGGAAACAATGAACAGCGCATCTTAGATGGAAAGAAAAGCAATCAATACTAATAGAGAAAGCCACTAATAGAGTGGCTGTTATTAACTGCATAATAAGAGGTTAGTTGGACTGAGTTCAGCATGTTATCCTTTTGGTTCAATGCTTTCTGAGAGGCTGGACAGGGGGGAAGAAAGGGAAAGGAATCAATGTGTTTTCTGAGTTTTAGTTTCTTCTGGGTAGACTATGAAAGATTACTGCATAGTCACTTCATAGGAGAGCTGTGAAGAACTCAGAATGCTTTCAAGCTGTTAAAAATCCAGGTGTGGATGGACACGGACACACGGACACACGGACACACACACACACACGAATACACGATTAACTACATGTTTTAACTTCCCTGAAGTCTAACATAAATATAAGAATTCTACAGATAAAAATCCTGCTTTGTGCAATAAATGTTTCTGAAAAGTAGGACTGAAAAAAAATTTGTTTGCAAACTGGTTCGTATCAAACACATCAGGATGCCTTATTATTTAAAAGACCACTTCCAATTAAACAAACTAAAGATTGCTTGTTACTAAAAATATTCTCTTTCCATTGTAAACAAAGTTCTAGATCCCTGGAGATATGCACCCTTAAAACAGGGCTCACCATAGCAACATGCAGGCACACAACTTAATCGGGTTCTGTGCCTTACTTCCCAACCGCCACTGGCTCTAATTCCTGTCCTCAGGCTCACCCCTAGTGGCTAGAATTTGGTGTCCCCTGATGTCCTCTGGTTTTAGAACTCAGCCCACTCCTGTACCGTGGCATGAGCCTCCGTCACCCTCTTAAATCCTGACCAGAACTCTTCTCCCTCTTTCGGGCCTTGGTGTTTCTCTGCTGGACATGGTGCCTTACAGGAATCCTGTCCTCTCAGGCAGCCTCGGTGTACCTCCCTCTCCTCTCCTCTGCCCCCTCAGCTCAATTTGTTTGTTTTCTAAGTCTGAAGTTTTATGTATCTCATTGTTTTTTTTTTTTTTTTGAAGTTGAAATCGCTTAGATTTATTTATAAGGGCTCTTCTGGCCATCTGCTGAAAGGAATGAAAAAAAATCAAAACAAGAGGGAAGGAAAATCACTAAGGTCCACCACAGTCTCTAATCACCACAGACCCACTCAATCAGCAACCATGGGGGGTGGGCCCAGCACTCTGTATTTTATAAGTCCTCCAGGTGATTTTTAAAACATTAAAGGTTAAGAACCACTGGTCTGAAAGAAAAAGGGGCATCGGACAAATATTTTGGACAAAATGAGGCTTCTCATTCAGAATAATTAAGTCTACATTATTGACACAGAAGTATACCCAAGATATTCTGTGTAATAAAACCACAGGTATAGTATATTTCTTGTAAAAAAATCTTAGAAGTATATTTCCACATGGAAAAACTGTCTAGAAGGTTACACACCAAACTGTTAGTAGTGGTTAGCTTGGGGGAGATTCACTTGACTTTTCCTTTATGGATATCTGTATTTTTTAATCTATAAGCATATATTATTTTATAATTTTAAAAAATGGTTAATCTAGTCATCTTCCACTCCTCTCTGACAAAACTCAGAGGTAAAAATTAACTCAGTCCCCTGTAGATTTCAGTGTCTGGACTAATGAAGCTTTGTGATGCTTTAGGGAATTCTAGAGGAAGTGAGGCAGAGATAGTGCTCAGTGCTCCATGACTCAAATCAGTGCTTCTATGAAAAGCTCCTGTGCCAGGAAATGACAGGTCATAAAGCCTGAGAGATTCTGTCCCTCTTAAATAGGCCAACTTAAAAAAGATATGGTGGAGTTCTGAGGGAAAGCAGAACAAACTAAAAACTTCTCTCGGAAGACGACTATTTATTTGTTGCAAAAATTATATATATAGTGTCCCATTTCCCACACACCCCCCTTAGTGATCTGACATTCATTCTGCAATTACAGTGGTCCTTCTTCAAGCTAGCTCTGGGTCCATATAGCATATGTATACGGGAAACTGGAATGGGGCTTGAAAATCAAATAGATTGGTGGAAATAATCTGGGACAAGATAAAGAGAAGATAAAAGAGGTGAGTGTGTATGCACATATCCAAGATCAAGTCTGGTCCTAACAAATATCCTTTAGCTTATGATGCATCATGGGAAAATCCTGAGGCTTCCAGGAGTTGCTCCCATGGGACCACTCAATTTTTTCACCTCTGGCAAGCTTCCCTTAGAAGCACTATATGCATCCATAAAGGACCCCAAAGCACTTTACTTGTATTATCATCATGCACAGAAGCCACTCAATGTAATCTGTACACATCCTCTTGCTCCATCACTGCCCACAAGCATGTGGGTGTGGCAGAAACAGAAAACACAGTTGTCTCCTTCAGGATAGACGTTGCCCCAGAAACCAGAGAAACTCAGTTAAAAAAAAAAAAAAAGCTTTCAGTAATCTTTAATAATTAATTAGCTCATCTTCACTTAAGGAAAACTACTCATACCAGGGGTCTTTCTACTCTGAGCTAAGTAAATTGATGAAGGCTACCCCAATATTTTTCTATCAAGATCCTCTCTATCTCTGGAACCCTAACTATACCAGAAGATAAGAGATATTACCAATGTTCCAATGCTGTCGATGCTATATGAAATTTTGCAGATTCAGGACCACAGCCACCTTTTGAAAAGCCTGTCATTGTCTGTGACTCTGCCCTGATAGTGTTTCTGATTAGAAAATCGAGGCACAATGTGATTAGAGGATAGAAAGGAGGTGAATCCCAGGGCTTGGTCTGCAGCATGACATAAAAGAAAGAGCACAGCTACTGGAGTCAGTATGAATCGCAGCTTTAAATTATACTAGATTCAGGGCAAATGGCCCTAACCTCCCTAAGCCTCAGTGTGTCTTTATCAATAAAATGGGAATAATAAGCTACTCTACCAGGGTGTTGCAAAAATCACAAGAATTTAAGTCAGGGGGAATAAGAAGCATTTAATGGGCAGAGAGTTTCAGTTTGGAATGATGAAGAAGTTCTGGAGATGGACGGCAGTGGTGGTGATGGTTGGACAACAATGTGAATGTACTTAATGAGACTGAACCATACAGTTAAAAATGGTTAAAGGGGTAAGTTTCATTATGTATATTGTACCATAATTTTTTTTTCTTTTTGTTAATTTTTTTTTTAATGTTTATTTATTTTTGAGACAGGGAGAGACAGCATGAACAGGGGAGGGTCAGAGAGAGAGGGAGACACAGAATCTGAAACAGGCTCCAGGCTCTGAGCTGTCAGCACAAAGCCCGATGCAGGGCTCGAACTCACGGACCGTGAGATCATGACCTGAGCCGAAGTTGGACGCTTAACCGACTGAGCCACCCAGGCGCCCCTGTACCACAATTTTTAAAAAAGGAATGTCAGGCTCCCAGCACAGTGTCTGGCTCCCAGTGGGTACTCAAAAAATGCTAGTCTATTCACCATATGAAGAACTTTAAATTAAAAAAAAAAAAAAAAAAAAAGGTAGGGGATACAAAACGTGAAACAAAATTGTGCTCTTTTCCCTATTTAATTGTGAGAGGCTCTGACTGTCAGGAGAGCCAGCTGGCATCGATACCAAGTAGTGCCACAGTAAGTCTCCGGGTAGGAGAAGGGAGGCTGTGTTAGTCATAATCCCTCCGGCATGTTCAGTTCCCAGTCCACCCCCACCCTGGTATGGAATCTCCCAGAATATCAATCCTACAGCTCCTAACATCTTGCAAAGAAAGCTGGGAAGCTGAAACCATTTCCCAGACCAGACTCGAGGTCATGAGGACAAAAGCATTCGCGGTGGCAGCTGGTTCCTGTAAGTGGCAGAGAGACAAGACGCGAGTGCTGAACACCAACTGGAAAAGTCTGGAGCCTGTTCCAGTCCCCAGCATTAAGCTGATCAGTACCTCGGATGCCTTTGGCTGAATTAAATGGGCACAAAGGACAGTAGTCTCAAAGGCCTGTTAAAGGAAGATTAAAAATGCACTTGTCTGCAGTTCAGAGAAAACAATTAATGATTATGTGTTGTAAGTCATAAAACAGAGAAGGGAAAAAACAGATGACTTATCTCTAGGCATATGAGAACAATGCTTCTGATAGGCAGACTTAATTAGATCTTGATGCGACGTTCAGATAGATGATCATTAACATCCCTAGAACTTAGCTCAAGGAGAACGAAATACTTGGAGTACCAATACCAGATCAATTCCAAAACAATACTTACTTTAGGATCTGAGCTCTTGAACTTTAACCTTTCCACCAACTCGATCATAGCGGCCTTCAGTCCGCCAGAGTCTTTGCTCTAGAAGAAAGAAAAGTCAGGGGTCATTAGACAGCGTTTTGTTGCTCTTTCAAACACAAATAGCATTTCATGGGACAATGAAATGGAAAGCAATTTTTTCTTCTTATTAGCCAAGAGAACTAAACGACTAAGGAAAGCTGCACTGTCCCTCTTCCTCTATTGGACAAAGAGGGTCGGGACATAAATTGCCCACTGACCTGAGAGAACTACTGGAATGAAAACTAAATGCAATTTGTACAGGCTGACACATTGCATCTTAGGGTTCAACTGCGCCAGTGCTCACTGAGGGCTGAGGGTCTGAAAAGACATTTTGATCTGGGATGTCCATTTTATGACTTAGTGGTTTTTATTTTGAACTTCTACATGCCAATTACAGAAGTATGCAGTATTAAATATTCTTGTAAAAATAAAAACAAAGAAAATGCCCCGAGATTTCAAATGGTATTACAGTGTGCTGTTGAGTACAGGCTTTTGAGTCAGACATGTAAGGTTTCAAATTTGGGGTCTGTCATTAACTAGTTGACTAACCTCAGATAAATTACTTTCTCAAAACCTTCTCCCCTTCTATAAATGGGGATAATAAGCAGCATTATTTTGAGACTTCACTAGAACAGGGTAAAGGTATTTGCCCAGTATGTGGCACTTAGTAAGTGCTCAATAAATGTCTATTATTATTGTTATTTCATTAGAACGATTAGAGTAACACAATCCAAGAGAAATGTAATGTAAGCCATAAATACAAGCCACATATGTAATTTTAAGAGTTCTAGTAGCCACAGGGGCGCCTGGGTGGTTCAGTTGGTTAAGCTCAGACTTCGGCCTAGGTCATGATCTCGCGATTCATGAGTTCGAGCCCCGTGTCAGGCTCTGAGCTGACAGCTCGGAGCCTGGAGCCTGCTTCAGATTCTGTGTCTCCCTCTCTCTCTCTGCCCCTCCCCTGCTCATACTGTCTCTCTCTCTCTCTCTCTCTCTCTCTCTCAAAAATAAATAAATGTTAAAAAAAAAAAAAGAGTTCTAGTAGCCACAAAAATAAAGTGAACTTAATTCTAGTATATTTAACTCAGAATACCCAAAATATTATCACTGCAACATGTAATTTCAACATGAGATATTTTATACATATTTTTCATACTAAGTCTTTGAAATCTAGTGTGTATTTCACCAATGCAGCCCAATTCAATTTGGACAAGCCACATTTCAAGTCCTCGAAAACTATAGATAGCTAGTAAGTACTGTGTTGGTCAACACAGACTCAGTGAATGGACTCTACAGGCACACAGCCTGGACTCAAGTCCCAACTCTACCACTGGCTGTGTGACCCAAGGCAACTTAGCCTCTCTACGCTTCTATTTCTTTACCTGTATAACACGAAGCTAATAACAATACTTGCTTCATGGGGTTATATCAAGATTAAATGAACTAGTATACATTAAGGTGCTTAGAAAAGGACCTGGAACGTTGAAAAAAAAAATATTTAAAAAAAAGGGGGCGCCTGGGTGGCGCAGTCGGTTGGGCGTCCAACTTCAGCCAGGTCACGATCTCGCGGTCCGTGAGTTCGAGCCCCGCGTCAGGCTCTGGGCGGATGGCTCGGAGCCTGGAGCCTGTTTCCGATGCTGTGTCTCCCTCTCTCTCTGCCCCTCCCCCGTTCATGCTCTGTTTCTCTCTGTCCCAAAATAAATAAAAAACGTTGAAAAAAAAAAAAAAAAGAAAAGGACCTGGAACATGGTAAATGCAACAGATACATGAGACACTTTTATTATTGTTGTCTATCTGCCTCATAATGTTTTAAACTCCTTAAGGGTAAGAACTACATCCATCTCTGCATCTATGCCCAGCATCAAGAAGGGTTTGAAAAAGTCTACTGAACAAATGAATGAATATGCAATCTGAAAAAAATGAATGACCTAATTATAATACATGTGTAGCACACTCTAAAATCACATAAATTAGCTATTTGATCTCAACTCCTTTGTGGGATACGGTAGGATCATCACCCGCACTTTACCAGTGAAGAAAAGGAAGCATGAGGAAGTAAAATGATGGTCATTTTTATGGGGAAAAGGATAATAAAGAGGTACAACATAAACAAACACTACAAATATATGTTACTCAAAATTGGTCTCAGAATCAGTGATATTTTCTAAATTTGCAGAACCAATTCCAATTCCTCTAAAACAAGAAATACTTAGTAAGACCCCTTTAAGTAGATTAAAATAGACTAAAGGCTCAATGTTTTTTCCCCTCTCACTCTCTTTCTCTTCCAAGTCTATCCAGTAAAAGCCTGGTGTAATACGACTAGACTGGTATCTGCTTTAGATGTGCTCTCTAAACACAGAGTAGTTGACATTCCCATCCTAGCTGTGGTTCTAAATTTTAATAATTTGTAGTTTTAAAACGATGGTTCACAACTCTCCAAATTTCATCACCAATTTAAATCCTTAATCTCTGTGGTCTCACAGCAGACAGTTGGGAAAAGGAATCCAGAGGTCACATACCAGAGAGTTGGGTGAGACCGAAATACCTAAAAAAGGGTTAAGTCGCCAGACACAATCCTGCTTTTATGAGATGATCAAACAATAAAGCCTGTCTGGTGATATCATTTCTCTAACCTGCTTCTCATTGGCTGAACAAGCAGGTCACTTGTCCCTGGAAAGCTCTCTTCCCCCACATCCCAGCTGCCAGCGCCCAATTTAAGCTCTTAAGCAAGAGCCCTGATATATTATGACTTCCCCCCCGGCTCTAGACAACAGAAAGGAATGCACCAAAACTGTGCCTTAAAACATTCAGAAAAGAAATGGAACGACGAAGGAATCCCTAAGAAGCAGACAGCCCCTTTGCAGGCAGACGTGCCTTGTGTGGAGAGATAAGGGAACCCTTAGCCTTCTCTCATAAAAATACAGTGTGTCAGCAGAATCCTTCCTCCTCTTCACCAAGCATCAGCAGCACTGCCTACCCAGGGGAGAGACAGAGGAAGATGCACAGATATTCTCCTTTCAGGAAATTCACCCATTCCACCCCCACCCCACTCTTTTTGAGAATTATTCTCAGAGATTAACTAGGGTCTATATTGAGCCAGCTATACTCAGCCTCTAAATGGGTGGTGAAGAAAACATGCCCCAATGGCTTCCCCCCCACCCCATAAAATAAGCAGATGGTTAGAAGGGAGAGGCTCCTCTGGGCAAACCTGCCCCCAACAGCTGCAAGGCTGGGGCAAAAGTCCAAGTGGAAGACCCTGGCCCCCGATTCACCTCGTTTCTTTCCCCACACTCCAGTCCCTTCCTGCACCTGAAAAAGCCTTGTGCACAGATGTGAAAACTAGTGCACCCAAGCTCTGGGAACATCTCTCTCAAGGAGTCACCCTTGGCCACATCTGGGATCTAGTTATACACATTCAGGGGTAGAATCTAACGGCTTGATCCATCTTCGGAGGAACAGACTCAGAAAGAGGCTCTACAGGCCTCGAAAGCAGATTCAAGATATTTCATCAGGTAATTCTTGAGTCCTGGATACTTGGGAGAATAGTCACGAAGGGGATGGCAAAAGGAAGGGCCCTCTACAGCATGCTACGTAGGGTAGAAACACAGGGTTATCTAGGTCTGAGGTGGCATTTGAATTTGCATGTCCCCAAAGCATAGGGTAGTATGTTTTAGTTAATCATCTGTTTGCAAAAGGTAACCAGAATAGGAAACTATACCCTCATACTTCCCTACTGTGGGGGGATAGAACTACTGCCTATGAAGCTGTGTTCTATTTGAGAAGTGGACCATAACAGTAAGAATAGGCAGGCTAATTCTAACCCTGTAGATATCTGGTTCCATAAATGGCCAGATTCTACTGTGTCACTCCTGCAGCAGGCATTTTGAGTGGCAAAGTGAGAGTCTCCTGATACTGCTCTCCTCCACCTCCATCCCACCCAATACCTTCCAAGAACACAGGAGTTCAATGTAAGCGTATCTTGTTTACACATCTCTTTCCTTCCCTGAAAGAATGTAGAACACAAAGAGACAATTGCTATGTTGTGACACCCGACTCTTAAGAGTTTGATCAACCTGTGGAGATGTAACATCCTTCAGAAAAGTCAGCTCATAGGGGTGAGTCATAATAAAGCCAAAGAAAGGAAAAATGCCTTACACTGGAAGGTGTTCTTTACTCTCCAAAGCACTTTCATATGCTCTTTCATTGGCATTTCACGATAAACTTAAAAACTAGTATACTCGCACTTCACAGCCAAGAAAATGGCTTGTGGAAATCAAATGAGGAACCCAAAAATCACGCGGCTCATACACTTTGTCAATGGCATTTCACAGTGACACAGTAACTAAGAGGTGCTACGTTCTCACTTTACAATGGTGAAAAAATGGTTCTGTGGAAGTCAAATGAATACCCAAATGATGCCCCCAAATCACAAAGCTAGTCAGTAGCAAAAACCAGATCAGAATGATTCAAATGAAAAAGATTGAGATATATATATATATATATATATATATCAGAAGAGATTGGTGTCAAGAATACATAAGAAAATACAAAAGGGATTCCTATAAACAAGTAAAAGTCAAATATGCCCCAGTGAAATCCAAACATAGGATAAGAACATAACAGAAATGTCGAATGGCTAATAAACATCTGAAAAGATGTAAAAGATGCTCAAACTTCTTGCAATTAAGATATTTTTTATTCATCACATTGAAAAAAAAGTTCTGGGGGTGCCTGGGTGGCTCAGTGGGTTAAGCGTCAGACTCTTGAGCTCAGCTCAGGTCATGATCTCGTGGTTCAGGAGTCAGGCCCACATTGGGCTTTGCACTGATGGCACAGGGCCTGCTTGAGAGTCTTCTCAGAAGATACTCAGAAGTATCTCTGTAGTTTTATGGGAGTTAGTCTAGTCTAATGCCAATAACCAGCTGGACACCAAAAGAACAATCTGTCAGTAGAAATGCAAATGTTAATCACTTAAACATCCTCAACGGGTTCCTAAGTATTGACTTCTGCATTACAAAAAAATCAGAAGATACCGAGTTCAGAAAGCACACTGGCTGGCTGTTTTGGTTTTTGTCCTATCCCACTGGCCTTGTGTTGGTAACATGCTTTAAAAAAAAAAAAAAAAAAAAAAAAAAAAATCAACCCAACTTTGTTATTTTTACAAAAAGAGTTTTTTTGGGAAAAACAGTGGAAGAGGACTAAAGACAGAATATACAACAAGTCCTCCTAAGGAGTCAAATCAGAAAGCAAAGCCTTGTCAAAAGGAAATGAAGCTGAGTTTTTGTATCACCACGCCATGCATAAAAATTCTTTACTGTCTTCAACATGACTTGATTTTCCAGCTCCAAGTCCACTCCTATGTTGGGCGACCACCTTCATACAGTTGCTCAGATCCAAAATTATTTCTTGGTCTAAGGAACCCACCACCAAGTCTTTCGAAACCTAACTCTAGAACATCTGCCGCCTCCAACTACTCTTCACCGTCCACACTACTCCTCGGGCCAAGCAGTAACACCGCCCCCGTTCTCGATACCCTACCGGCCGTTCTCCACACAGACACGGTGGTGAAACTGTAAGAACACAGGCCATGTTGCTCACACCCTTTCTTAAACAGTCTATGGCACTCAATCCTCATCATGGCCTACCTCATCAAGGTAATCAGACCTTATCTGTTACTATTGTTCCTTCATCCCCTACCCTTACTCATTTATTCTCCAACCATCCTTTTTATCTTCCAGCAAGCTTATTCTGGCCCCGAGCCTCCTCACATTCTACTCCCTCCACATGAACCACTATGCCCCCAGATCTTCCCATCACTGGCTCTAACTCTACCCAAGTCACTACCCTCGAAAAACTCCTCAGATCCTTAAATAGCCTCCCTCTCATTCCCCATCCTGGTCAGTCTCCTCTCCTTCTCCTAATTTCTTATTCACGGTATTTATCATTATTTGAAATACTGTTTACTGTTGAACTTCCTCATGTCTGTTTTGCTCATACAATACGAGCTCCATGAGAGCAGGGACTTAGAACTACTTACTGTTAAATTCCCTGCTGTCCAAAAATACTCCACACCTGATTAAACGAACAGAGCAAAGAAAAAAATCACCATGCCACTAACTTTAAACACTACATAAAAACATCTCAATAAGTACTCTACCTCAAAGAACGGTGGTAAAAATTAAATAAGATAACGTGGGAAGCTTATAGTAAGGAACTTGACACATACTAAGTTCTCAATAAGTTTTAGTTACTGTTGTTTGTTATTATTAATTGAATAACAACATACTGAGGGACTACTAAGTACCAAGTGCCAGACTCGAGAAGTGATAAATGGAAAAAAAATGACAAAATGATCTGTTATTAATCAAAATACTCTGTAAAATATCTAAGAGGAAAACTTCAGATAGAAGAGAAAGAACAGTTTTAGAATACTCAGAAAGTATTAAATGCTTTCATACAGAAGGTAAACATCAGAATGTGCTGGTACAACATTCAAGTTTAAATGTAAGTGGGAATAATTAAAACGTGGGAGTAGAGGCAACAGGAGGTGGTGGAAAGAACATGTACTTTGGTATCAGACCTGGATTCAAATGCTAGTCCTTCTACTTATTAGCTAGGTGACCTTCTGCAAAGCTCAAGCTCTTTGAGTATCAGTTTTTTCATCTGTAAAATGAGAACCATAATATAACTTATTGTGGGAGTTGTACCGAGATCAACTGAAATAATGAATGAAAAGCACCTGACCTAAAACCACTCAGTAACTATTATTATTATATTCTCATCTCCAGAAAGAGCCTCAAAATTCAACAGCAGACAAGAGTTTCTAGACCGCCTTAGTTTCATAACCTCAGCCAAAGATTAGCATTTTCATTCTTCGTGCACGTTAAGTCAGAGTCTACCACTCAACACAGGTTATATCCCACCAGGGTTCAGGCTGACCCAAAGAACAGAGAGGAGAGCAGAGGGGTGCCTACACTACCTCTCCCCTACTGGAGAGAAAATGGAGGCTATTTTCTAACCGGAAAGTAAAGGGTGTATTGCCTCTGCCTCCCCTCTGCTTCTATAAAAATTTCCCACAGTTCAGAATGTAAAACAGAATTTAAAGAGGACAACCAGCAAGACTTGTGAACCTAAAATTAGACCTACCAGCTGTGTTTTGGTTAGCTAGTGCATAAGGCACCAGCAGGACACTGAAACATACAGGAGCCTCTTCTCAAAGATAAGGTTTTCACCAGACTATCTTGCCACCAGAATAGAGCAGGCAGAAGGAGCAGAAGGAGAGGAGGCTGAACACTTTTCACCCAAAGAAACTTGGTGTCCAGAACTTCTACTGCTGCCAGACTAATCGGTCTGGAATTGAACTCAGAACGGAACCTTAGATGGCTTTATAATGGTAATAAGAATAAGAGCTACCAATTGCTGAGGGCTTATTATATTCCAGGCACTATGCTAGCCTCTCTACATGTATGATCTTTGTTTATTTTTCACTATAACCCAATAAGGAGAAACAATTATTATGCCCATGTTACAGACGAGGAAACCAAGACTCAGAGATGCTGAGTGAATTATCCAACACGACACAGCTAGTAAGTACTCAAACGCACAGACTGCAAAGCCAACTGATGCAAGACTGCTTGGCCCTTCATATTTATTGTCCCATTTTCCCTTAGTAACAGACCCCAGCTTTTAGCTGGACACAGCCTAGAGAAAACATCTCCCCTGCAACTAGGTAAGGCCACAGGACTGAATTCTGGCCAGTGAAACATAAGCAGCAATGTATACAACTTCTAGAGGGTTTTCTTAAAATGGAGAGGCGTTCCCTTCTTCACCTTCCTGTGCCTGCTATCCTGGAACCTGGATGTGCTGGCTGGAACACCAGCAGTCAACTTGGTCCATGACAATGACTACACCCTAAAAGTAGCAGAGCAGAGCTAGAAACAGCCTAGATTCCTAATAACTTCACAGTTCCTCCATACTAGCCTTAGACTGCTTACATCCACATCCCTTTGACACAGGGAGAAATAAACATCTATCTTTTATTTTGGATTTTGCTATTATTTGGGATTCTTCCAAATTATTTCATTATTTTAGATGCAGCTGAATTAATGGAAACACTGATATACTAAATCATGCAATACTGTCTCTTTCAGTTTTTCATTGACACCCTAGGACTAGATATTTCATATCGTGTATTTACCAAATATTATATGTACATCTACTACTCAACAGGCACTGTGCTAGGTACTGGGAACACAAAGATAAATAACATAGAAGAGTGGCCCTAGAAGAGTTTATAACCCACATTAGACATGAAAAGATATAACACTGATAGAGTACGGTATTTAATACCACAGTAAATGTGCATAGGCTGTTGCTATGGGAACATAGAGGAGGGGTACCTAACAGTATCTAGTCTGTATTTACCTAGTAAAATCCTATCCATCCTTTCGAATACCACTTCTGCCAAGACATCTTTCCTAATTCCATGCTTACAGATGAAATTAGTCTCTTTTCTTTGAGCCCCCATAGCATACTATTTGTACCTCTCCTCTAACATTTACACACAAACAAGCACATGAAGACTATCTCTCCTACTAGACTATAAGCTTCCTAATGTCAAAAACTTGTCTTTATTCCCAATATACATCATACAGCTCACCAAAATGACTCAAAAATTACTCAGATAAATAAGATTAACTTAAAAATACCAGTCTTTAACAATAAGCTAACTATATGCTATAGTTTGTACACATTAAAATGAATGTCTCCTTTAATCTTTTACTGAAGTTAAAGGGTTACCCTGCTACCTGATCAAAACTATCTAAACACATCTGAACTCAGTTTAGCACATAATGAAATGTTGAATAAGAATATGGTTATTTGGCCTACATTATGGAGAGAGCTTTAGCATATTTGAAGAATTTTGTTTTTTTCATTATTGATATATTCTGTGACATCTGAAAAGGGTATCAATATTGGTATGTTTTTTCTTTGATGCCATGTTGGCTTGATCCTGATCATAGTGATACACACACACACCCCCCCCAAAAACAAAACACACATACAAAGGATTTAAGTCTCCTAGGGCCACAGTTCTGTTTCTTCCCCCATTCTCATCTCTACCCCACATATCAGGACTAAAGCTTTCATTTCACCTATTCCTTGTATATATTCTTTCCCCTCTTCTGAGAGGTCCGTGAGCATCTGTGCTTCTTCCTGTCACATACGTTTAGACTCTGGCTCTGGATATTAAAATAACCAACAGGGACAGGAATGTGAAACTGAGCTGGTCATCTCAGGCTGAACTGTTATTTCAAGCAGAAGACACAATGAGCACTGACACAGATCCACCTCTGGCTTCTCAGTCCTGGGTCGGACGCAAGGGAAGAGAAGTGGGTGCACCAGTGAATAGGCAGGGCGACTTCCATGCTACAGGCTGTAGTTAAGAGAAGCTGGTGCCACAGGCACACAGTCCTTAATTCTCAGAGGGGTTTAAGAATTATAAGACTCCTGCATCAGCAACTTTACCCTGAAAAGCAATAATCTAAAAATATAAAATGCCCATTAACCCACTCTATTTTGTTTTCTGGTTTTGTTTGTAAAGTTTATTTATTTATTTATTTTGAGAGAAAGAGAGGGAGAATCCCAAGCAGGCTCTGCACTGAAAGTGCAGACGCGGGGCTCGATCCCATGAACCGTGAGCTCACGATCTGAGCCAAGATCAAGTCAGACACTCAATCAACTGAGCCACCCAAACACCCCAACCCATTCTATTTTGATTGAAAGGCCAGGGAAGAGAAAAAGAGGGCACTGGATTCTTGGGAGAAAGAAAAGGAGAAGCCTGGACCTTTTCTGTGAAGAGTCAGCTGTTAAGACTCCTGGCCAAGCTCGCTCACTTTCCAACTGTAGGACTCTGAGCAAGTTATATGAACTCTCTATGACTAAGTTTCATTTTTCTTTACAATAGAGATAATAACGTACCTCCAGGGTTGTTACAAGGATCAATTTAATATATATAAAGAGCTTAGAACAGTGCCTGGCACCTATTATATAACTGCCAGCTATTAATCCATTCTGTCTCCCAGACACCAACAGTGATAAGTCATCTTGATAGTGTGTACCCTTAACTCTGCGGTCTTCCTTCCCGAAACTACTAACTCCAGTCTAATCACGAGACGAACACAAGACAAATCCAAGTAAAGGACATTCTACAAAATACTTGACCATTCCCAGAGATTTTGATTTGATTTAACTGGCTGGGATAGAGCCAATCCAGGTATTTTCTAAACAATCACCTCCACGGATGATTCAGAAACGTGGCACCGAGGTAAGGAACACACTGTTTACTTTCTTGACCTCACCTTCTACTCCTTTTTCACTCCACTCTACTTCATAAGGACCTTTTGTTGTCCCTCCAATACCCCAAGTTCACCTCTACCTTAGAACCTTTGCGTTCACCATTCCTTCTACCTTAACCACTCTTCTACCGGAATATTTTTTAATTTTTATATTACAAGGTATAATTTTCATTCTTTCATGCACAAAAAGTCCATTTCTTTAACAGGACACACTGAGATGGCTTTTTCCCTGCATTTAACCCTGCAGAAGCCCTCCAGGCTCTCTTTAATGAAGCACTGCCTTAGGGGATGTTGAATCCCCTAATAAAGTGTTGTAAAAGGGACCCCCATAAGCTCATACTCCCTCCATAGGGTAATATTTTCTCTGTGCTAACAGAACATTACAACTGCTAGAATAATGTTATTCTTCTTACTTCAAGAGTCACTAACCCTTTATGAAAATTTATATGAACCAAAGCAATCATATCTGCTACGAATCACTGAACTTTGCAAAAGCAGTACTCAATTGGTAACACAACAGAAGAGTTTCCCTAGATCTCATAAATTCAGGTCTCTGCCCAAATGTCATATGCCCACAGATGCCTTCCATGACTACCTCATCAAAATATAACCCTCTGCTGCCATGCCACTCACTCTTTGACTACTATGACTTGACAAAGATTTCATACTACATACTACCATCCAAAATTACCTCTCTTTCTCCCCAGCTAGAGAGTAAAGTCCATGAAAGCTGGGGCCCTGTCAGTCCTCTTCACTGCAGAACTCTAAGACTTATTACAGGGTCAGAAAGTACATTTTGGAGGACAGACTCATATAGGGAATCCCAGAACTACAGGCCTCTCACAAACTTTTCACAGAACGAACCACTGGGGTGGAACAGGTAGGAAGTCATTCTCTTTACCTTAATCTTAGTTTGTCTTATTCTAAACAAATAAATAAGACACTGAACCACTACACAGCTAATGCTTCATGGTTTTATTAGAAGTTAGCCCAAGGGTGCCTGGGTGGCTCAGTCGGTTAAGCATCCGACTTCGGCTCAGGTCATAATCTCGTGATTTGTGGGTTCAAGCCCCACGACAGGCTTTGTGCTGACGGCTCAGAGCCTGGAGCCTGCTTCAGATTCTGTCTCCCTCTCTCTTTGCCCTTCCCCCGCTCGTGCGCATGCACTCTCTTTCTTTCGTTCTCAAAAATAAACATCAAGGGGCGCCTGGGTGGCTCAGTCAGTTAAGCATCTGACTTCAGCCCAGGTCATGACCTCAGGGTTTGTGAGTTCAAGCCCTGCATCAGGCTCTGTGCTAACAGCTCGGAGCTTGAAGCCTGCTTCAGATTCTGTGTCTCCTCCTCTCTCTCTGTCCCTCCCATGCTCATGCTCTGTCTCTCAATAATAAATAAACGTATGTATAAATAAATAAATAAATAAAATATTAAAAATTTAAAAAAAGATATCCCAAATCTTTCAGAGAATTAAAAATAATATAAACAGGTCCATTTCAGCAGACCTTCAAGCTTCTGCCTCCCTACCAGAGCTGCTTCTTATGAGCTGACTGGAGAGCCGGAGTCATGCACCATTATAGGATGTAGCAGTGACCTACCTCCAACTCCAGGCCTTCCAGAGCCGCAGCTGTTCCGAGCATATGCGTATATCCTTCTAACCTTCCACTACTAGTGCCCCTTCACCAGCTCTTCTCTGCAGTTGTTCCCAATGTCACTTAACCCAACATTCTTCTCCCCAAACACCCATCTTAAAGACACACTCGAGGGCAGAGGGTGTGGCTTCAAATCCTTTCATCTATCCATAATAAAGCCATATTAAGAATTCTAGGGGCGCCTGGGTGGTTCGGTCGGTTAAGCGTCCGACTTCGGCTCAGGTCAGGATCCCACAGTTTGTGAGTTTGGGCCCCGCGTCGGGCTCTGTGCTGACAGCTCGGAGCCTGGACCCTGCTTCACATTCTGTGTCTCCCTCTCTCTCTGCCCCTTCCCTGCTCATGCTGTGTCTCTCTCTGTCTCAAAAATAAATAAACATTTAAAAAAAAAATTAAAAAAAAAAGAATTCTACAGATGCTCATAAGCACTTGCTGAACTCTGCACCACTTGTCTCAGCCATTTTATAACTTACCTTTTCCTCAGTGATCCTCGAGTGAGCTAGACACGTACTGTTCAAGTCACAGGACATAACCCATTAATGTGCAATACAATCAACTTAGCAGGAGAATCCAGAACAGAACAAAAACAGAAAACATCATATCTGGTAAGCCATACAATGGAACATTTCATGCACAAATGTTAAAGGAGTGTGTATGTGCGTGTGTCTAAGCAAGATTACAGTATAAAGCACACTGCCCCTACTGTAAGTTGTGTTCAATTTTTTAAACTACTGGTCTAGAATTCTGAGTATATCTAATTGCACTTCTTTGTTTAACAAAAATGATTCATTAACATAGCTATGAATGCAAATCCCCTTGACAATATAAGAATTTTCATGTGACTAAATCCATAAGCCAGATCGAGTTCCTTTGTCAGACCCAATGACCCATTTTCAGGGCCAGAAATTATGGTAAGAGAAACCTGCATATCTGGACGAGATGTTATGACCCAGATGAGAGATCATAATTTGGGCTGTGTAACTAACTATATTTCTATGATAAAGCTGGAACACATGTTCAATTCAAATTTGGACCCACAAAATTCTTTGAAGACAGAATCCTCTGGATCCAAATGGAAATAAATACAGCATAGGAGAAAAGGCAAGACTTTAAAAATCACTTCAGGGACTAGGTGTTAATCTTGTCCCTTCAAAGTGTTCACTTTAGTTCTTTTGGCCCAGCCTTCCAATAACCTCTCCTCAGTCCCCTCTTGCTTGACAACCGCCTTGGTTCTCTGTCTATTCTTAAGTTTGCTTTCCTCTAAGTGTCAGCAACCCTTGGCAACAATTTGGCCTTCTACCACCAACACCAGACACTCACAGCCTGGCTAGGCATGAAGCTACCAAAACATATATTATACAAACTCCTCTCAACTCAGGATGTATATTTCACTACATTCCTTATATTAATAATAAAAATAGCAGCTAACATTTGCTGAGAACTTACAATGTGTTAAGTATTGTTAAAGTGTCTTATCACAAGCTAAACCATTTTATTCACATCAAAATCATATTTTATTTTTAAAAATGTTTTAACGTTTATTTATTTCTGAGAGAGAGACAGAGTGTAAGCGGGGGAGGGGCAAAGAGAGAGGGAGACACAGAATCCCAAGCAGGCTCCAGGCTCTGAGCTGTCAGCACACGGGGCTCGAGCTCACGGACTGCAAGATCATGATGTGAGCTGAAGTCAGACGCTTAACCGACTGAGCCATCCAGGTGCCCCCAAATCCGATTTTACTTTATTTCATAACTTTATACCCATTTTAGAGATACAGAAGTATAGCCAAACTGTTACACAGCTTGCCCAATGTCAAAAAGCAAGCAGCAAAGCTAATTTCTGTCCCTCTCTAATCCTGCACTGTTTTATATTTTTCTTTACAACACTTATTACATGTATATTTGCTTATCTGTTTTTCTCTATTTTCTTAGCTGCAACAGATATAGGGACTTTTTCCACCGCTCACTGCTATATCCCCAATACTTAGAAAGCACCTGTCCTTGGCCTATACTCCATAAATACTCGCTGAATGAATGAATGCAGTGGAACATGGATCCTGTTCTCGCACCATCATCATGCAGTGCTACTTTTATAATATTTTTTTAATGTTTATTTATTTTTGACAGAGGGAGATGAAAAGAGAGAGAGACAGACAGACAGACAGACAGAGCATGAGTGGGGGAGGGACAGAAAGCGAGGGAGACACAGAATTTCAAGCAGGCTCCAGGCTCCTAGCTGTCTGCACAGAGCCCGACATGGGGCTCGAACTCACGGACCGTGAGATCGTGACCTGAGCCAAAGTCAGATGCTCAACCGGCTGAGCCACCCAGGTGCCCCATGCTGTGCTACTTAAAAAAAAAAAAAAAAAAAATTTTTAATCTTTATTCTTGAGAGAGAGAGAGACAGAGTGTGAGTGGGGGAGGGGCAGAGACAGAGGGAAACATAGAATCCAAAACAGGCTCCAGGCTCTGAGCTGTCAGCACAAAGCCCGATGTGGGGCTGGAACTCAGGAACTGAGAGATCGTGACCTGAGCCGAAGTTGGTCGGTCACTTAACCAACTGAGCCACCCAGGTGCCCCCATGCTATGCTACTTTTAATATTCCAAGAGCCTTACTCTCTTCCAATAAGCAAATGTACATTGGCCTCAAAACATCTGAAACCAGAGTGAACTGAAACTAAAGCTGTAACTAAGCTCTGATCAAGCTCAAATATTTACTGGATCAAAATAATTAGCCCTTCATCCTAGCTGCCTAATAGAATAAATAGCATATACCCCTTCTGAGGGACAAAAAAGAAAATACTACTGTCCCCAGTTCTTTTAAACACAATATCTAGTATTAGATGAAAAATCATGAGACATGAGAAGAATTATGAAAATGTGACATAAAATCAGACCCCAAAAGAACTTTTAAAAGATCTTTTAAAAATAAACAAATAAGCATTCTAGAGTTGAAAAATACATTATAAACTAAGAATTTAACAAATGGGGGCGCCTGGGTGGCTCAGTCGGTTAAGCGTCCAGCTTCAGCTCAGGTCGTGATCTCGCGGTTCGTGAGATCGCGTTCTATCGGGGAGTTCAAGCCCCGCGTCGGGCTCTGTGCTGACAGCTCAGAGCCTGGAGCCTGCTTCGGATTCTGTGTCTCCCCTTCTCTCTCCCCCTCCCTTGCTCATGCTCTGTCTCTCTCTATCTCTCAAGAATAAACTTAAAAAATATTTTAAAAAAAGAATTTAACAAATGACATACAACAGAGTATATGTAGCTGTAAATAAATAAACAGATTTATCTATTATTTCCCAGACGTACTAAGTAAAAAAGCAAAGCAAGAGAGATAATTTATATCCTCCAAAACCCCATTAATTCCAGTTTCACCATGTGAAAAACATCAAACAAATCCAAACTAAGAGACATTGTACAAAACACCAGACTAGCACTCCTCAAAACTATCAAGGTCATCAAAAGCAAAAAATGTAATGTGACCACAGGATCCTGGTACAAAAGTCATTAAAGGAAAAACTGGTGGAACTGTAATAATGTCCATAGTTTAGTTAGCAATACTCCAACGTTAACATAAGAAGAGTACAGGAAGGAGCTCTTGTTTTTTGTTTTATTTATTTTGAAAGACACAGAGACAGTGTGAGTGGGGGAGAGACAGACAGAGGGGGAAAAAGAGAATTCCAAGCAGGTTCAGTGCTGCCAGCACAGAGCCCGACCCAGGGCTTGAACCCATGAGATCATGACCTGAGCCAAATCCAGGAGTCCGATGCTTAAGTGACTGAGCTACCCAGGTGTCCCTGGGAAGCAGCTCTTGATCTGAGCACATTCACTGATCCGAAATAAAATGCGTTGTACATTTGACTGGGGGTGCAAAGTGAGGAGAAGGTAAGAGAAAGCAAAGTTGATGACATGCTCAGAGTGACTTTTTTTTTTATTTTTATTTTTTAAAGTAATCTCTATACCAACGTAGGGCTCAAACTCATGACCTTGAGATTAAGAGTCAGATGCTCTACCAACTGAGCCAGCCAGGTTTCCCCCAGAGTGAGACATTTAAAAGAGACCCTATCCACATAGACCTGGGATGCTTTCACAACTCCCAAAGAGTAAAATCCTAGAGTAAAGACAAACTAAAGTAAACCTTTCACTACCTCACCCTCCAAAGGGGACTGTGGGAGTATTGCCTTGGAGCTGAACAAAAGGGGGTGAGGAGCTGTGGGAATGGATGAAAGTAGAATCTTTCAGAAGTTGTAAACGTGGGCAGGTACCTCCTAAAAATTTGGTCCAGGAAATCTCAAGCAATTAATTTAGTTTAAGGGGGTTCTAAACAAATTGCACCCTCAGGCCTTTGCACAAGCAAATTCAAATCCTCTTTCGAAGACTATAGCTTCATGCCGAAGAATACAGCTTCGTGCCAAGGCTTGGGAAATCGCCACAAATAATTTTTCAAAGGCATTGAGAAGCTATGCAGACACAAAAAAGCACAAAAGGAAATAAACATGAAAAACACCATCAAAGTGTTCACATACTGGATCCACAAAGTCTTCACATACTAGAATAATCAAAAACAGATTATGACCAACATATTCACTGTTCTCAAAGGAATAAAGAGAATAGTTACAATATGAAGAAAGACAATAACAGCATATGATTCACAAATTTATATTAATACATTTAAAAAGTGAGACAAAATGGACAAACTTATGGTAAAACGTAACTTTTCAAAACTGACCTGAGGAAAAACAGACAACTTGTACAGACCTATTATCATTAAAGAAATTGAATCCATAATCAAAAATACCATAGAAAGGGGGCACCTTGGGTGACTCAGTTGGTTAGGTGTCTGACTTCAGCTCAGGTCATGATCTGACAGTTCATGGATTTGAGCCCTGTGTCAGGCTCTGTGCTGACAACTCGTGAAGCCAACATAACTTTGATAGCAAAATCTCGTAAGGACAGTACAAAAAAAAATTTATAAGCTAATTTCTCCCATAAATATGTGAAAAAATCCAGATAAATTATTAATGAACCAAATTTAAAAACATAAAGATATTTCATCATGACCAAGTTGTGTTTCTCCCACAAATGCAACGTTGCTTTAATTGTAAAATATAATAATAATGACATGAAGGGATGGAAATAAGACCATATATATGCACACCCCTGTGTTTTTGTGTACAAATACAAGAACATTTGAAAACTTAGCAAGAAACTAATAGAAGTGGTTACCAATAGTCATGAGGGGGGGGCACCACGTGAAAAGTACAAGGGTGAACAAGAGACTTTTGAGACATGCGAACATATTACTTTTTTAAATTTAATTGAAAAAATCAATCCATATAATTCACCACATCAACATAGTAAAAAAGTAAAATCACATGAACATCCCAATAGATGCAAGAAAACCATTCAAAATTCAGTATCCATTCAATATTAAGAAAAATTTTTAAACTAGGATTAAAAAGGAACTTTCCTGGGGCACATGGGTAGCTCAGTCGGTTGGGCGGCCGACTTCAGCTCAGGTCATGATCTCGTAGTCTGTGGGTTCGAGCCCCGCGTCGGGCTCTCAGAGCCTGGAGCCTGCTTCCAATTCTGTGTCTCCCTCTCATTCTGCCCCTCCCCTGCTTGTTCTCTGTCTCTTTCTCAAATAATAAACATTAAAAAAAAAAAGGGAAATTTCTTAATCTGATGAAATATATCTGTGATATATATAATATATAAATATATTATCACACTTATTTGTGAAATGTAAATTATTCATCAATTAGAACAAGACCACAATACCCACTATGACTTACATTCAACATTATATTGGAGGTCCTATCTGAAGCAATAGGCAAGAAAAAACACATGTAAGGATTGGAAAGAAACAAAAAGTGTCTCTCTTTGCAAATAATAAGGTCACGTATGTAGAATAAATCTACACATTATTAGAAATATTTAAGAGAATTTAGCAGACATTTTAACACAAAAATCAATACATAAAAGCTAATCATACTCCTATATACAATTAGAAAACAAGTTTTGGGGGCACCTCAGTTGGTTAAGCATCCAAATTCGGCTCAGGTCAGGATCTCACAGTTTGTGAGTTCCAGCCCCGTGTAGGGCTCTGTGCTGACAGCTCAGGAGCCTAGAGCCTGCTTTGTTCTGTGTGTGGGCGTGTGTGTGTGTGTGTGTGTGTGTGTGTGTGTGTGTGTGTCTGCCCCTCCTCCGCTCATGCTCTGTCTCTCTCTGAAGTAAATAAACATTTTTAAAAATTTAATTTTTTTACAATACTATAAAGTTTTAAGTGTCCAGGAATAAATTTCACAATGAGGTACAAGATCTTTCAGAAAAAAAAAAACTATAAAACTTTATCATGAAGCAATTTAGACCAAAATAAACATACCAGAAGACTTTATCTTGTAATGATGTTAATTCTTCATATATTGCTTTATAAACTAAATGCAATACAAAAAATGTCCTGCAGGCTACAGTTTGTTCTAAGAAACATAAAAGGCCAAGACTGGCTGAGATACCCATCTAGAAGAACAAAGTGGAAGGACTTGCTCTACCAGATATTAAGTCTTGTTACCAAGCTATGATAACTAAGAAAACATGTTTTTCACACAGGGATACACTAACAGATCAATGGTACAGAATAGAAGACCCAAGAAACACATTCACACACATATAGGCAGGTAGTATAGCAAATCCGTGTAGAAAAGGCAGACTTTTCAATAAATGCTGCTAGAGCAATTGGCTACCTGTAGAGGGAAAAAATGAAATAGAGTCCTTACTTCTGCCACACAGAAATCAATACTAAGTGAAATAAAACACAAAAGCACTAACAATAAAGGCAATTATTGATAAATTCTACATTAAAATGAACAACTTCTACCCAAGACATAATTTAAAAAACAGAGAAGATATTTTCAACCCATATAAACAACAAAGAAGTCAAAGAAATACATGAATACGCCTATAAGTTAATGAGAAAAAGACAACCTAATAGAAATACGAACAAAAAAACTGAAAGGGTATTTCACCAAAGGAGAAATACAAAAGATACACAAAGTCCTCAGTAACTAGAGGAATACAAATTTAAACCACAAGAAGATACTATCACATATCCACAAAATTGACAAAAATTTTAAATTCTATAATAGTAAGTCCTAAAGATACAGAACAACAGGAATTTTCACATACTCTTCCTGGCAATGTAAATTGGTACAACCACTTTGGAAAATAATTGGCAACATCTGGTATTATTTAAGATATGCACAGTCTGTGACCGGACAATCTAACTCCTAGGTTTATATTCCATTTAAGTATATGCAGATATGCACCAGGAGACCTGAACAAGAATGTCCACACCAACATTGTTTATGATAGGCAGAAACTCCAGAATTTGTAAGTCAAATTTCCATCACTGACAGAACAGGTAACTTGTGGCACAGTCATAAAATCGAATTCTACACAACAATGGAAACGAACAAACCACAGCCACCCACGGGACAAATCTCAGAAATACAGTGTTGAAAAAATGAAGCATAACTCAAAAGAATGCACAATAACGATATGATATCAATTGTGTCAAGTTCAAGTAAGTTTAAGAATGGGTGGACAGATGGATGGATAGATGGATGGATGCATGCATGCATGGATAGATAAGCAAGGAAATACCACCTCAGAAGTTGGATAATGGTTACTGGGAATGGGAACTGGTTATAATTGGAAAGGACACTGGGCTTCAATATTGCTACTAATATTCTATGTCTTAATCTGGATAGAGGTCACATCAGAATTTGCTCTATAATGACTTGTTAGACTGTGCACGTTTTCACACACTGCGTATTTTACAATAAAAAAGGGAAAATCTCATAAAAGAGATACTCATTAACCAGGTATTTGTTATTCCATCGCCAGCAATTGCAAGGTTGCTTAAGGAAACCAGTCATCATAATATGACAACATTCACTAATAACTTGATCATTCGGTTTCCTCCCTAGCTAACTCCAGCGATTTCTCTCACTGGCTGTAAATAACCACAATATAAATAAAAGGCAAATCACCTGCAAATCCATCCGCCCAGCAAATATTGATTAATGTCTACTACTTTCCAAACACGTCCAGGGGACTAGCAAGGTCCAAAATAGAAGGTCCTGCCCTCCCATCAAGACGGAGCACACAGGGACTCCCACTTGCATTCCAAGTTTGCCTCCAACCTCTCATCTTCCTTTCCAAATAAGTATCACACATGAAGAACCTAAAAGAAACTCAGGGTGCGTATGACCTTAATAGGATACCACCATCTCCGAGGGTCTCCTCACTACAGAGGAACTACCTGGACTCATCTGGCCAAACCACAGTTTCCCGTGTTTTCAAGCAGGCAAAGAGACTGCCTTACCAAGTCAAGGCACTGGGCTCAACAAGGTGACGTTGTGGGAACTGGCTTACACGGAGTCAAAACTCCCAAGGAATGCTTCACCTGGGATCCAGGGACCAGTGGCTTGCAATTTTCCAGAGAAAAGTGTACACTAAGCTTTGTGTGTACACATATTTCCCTTGGGTCAGAGTCCAGAACTTTCATCTGACTCTCAAAGGAGTTCAACCAAAAAGGGGGAATAAGCACTGCTCCCAACAAGTTGCATAGACCGGCTTTTTAGGGTTACGGTGAAAGCGAACGTGGCCACAAGTGGGCCACCTGAGTTGACACCCAGGTGTCCTGACCTCTAGACCTACGCTCTCAACTCCCAATACTTACTCTTAGTTCCTCGAAGGCTTCATCTAGAGTGGAGAGCTGGTGGCCCTGGTGAGTCCCAATGACCGGACACAGGACACAGATAAGCTGCTTATCTTCCTGGCAATAGGTGCTCAAATCGAGCCCATGGTCCGGACACTTCCTCTTGGCCACTCTCTCCGCTTCCATTTCTATTTCTGGGTCAAATTCGCTTTCTGCCTCCGTTTCTCCCTCGGCCTCAGATTCTCCTTCTTGGTTGTCTTCCTCTGCTTCGCTCTCTTGCTCATCCTCCATCTCTTCCTCACTGTCGTCTTCACTGTCTTCATCGCTCTCATCCTCACTCTCTTCCTCCGTCTCGCTCTCTTCTTCGGATTCACTGTCTTCCTCGGACTCGCTCTCCTCCCCCACCTCGCTCTCTACATCCCTCTCATTCTCCACCTTGGCCTGGGCATCTTCCTTCGCGTCGCCCTGCGCGGGGGCGTCCGCGGTCCAGGCCGGGGCGGCGCCGTGGACGTACTGGGCCAGGTGGTGGCTGGGGAACTTCTGCCTGTGCGCCTCGGCGTGGCGGTGGCAGTAGCAGAAGGCGCACTCTCGGCACACTTCCTCGGCCCCGGGGGCCTCGTCTGGCTCGCACTCGTCACACGTGCCGTCGTGCGGCAGCTCCTCGAAGGCCGCGCCCACTCCGGAGGCCATGTGGCTGCGGTGACGCGGCCCAGGCCGCTGGGCCTCCGAGCTCGCCGCGGGGCCTCCTCCCGTCCTCCTCCCCGCAGGGGTCCCGTCCCAGGAACTGGCCGCGCCGGGTCTCGGGACAGGCCTGGGGCCGCGGCGCCGCCGCCGCCCGCTCGCGCCAGGCGTAGGAGCGAGGGGCCTTCCCGCCGGCTCCGCCGCTCGGCGCCCGCTGCGCTTCCTCCCGCGGCGCGGGTACTTCCGGCGCGGCGGCCCCGCGCCCCCGTCGGCCCCCGCGCCGCACGCCTTCCTGCCTCGCGCTGCCCGGGGCGAGATCGCCGCGCCGCCAGCCCCGCCGCCCCGGTTCTGCTTTCCCTTTCCCTGTCAGCGGTCTCTTTTCACTTCCTGAGTCATTTAAAGTGGCAAGGGCCCTTTTCCGCGTTCTATGGGGGGAGCTCGGCAGCCCCGGATGGAGGGGGAGGATGGAGGAGGTCTCCCGCTCACTCCCGAGGCGGGAATCGGGCCCCGCCTCCCAGGGTCCCTCCCTGTAGGTGTCAACCTGACTTTTCAAGGCCGCTAGGCAGGTGTAAGTGGGTATTGATGGCAGTCTCTGTCCTTCCACTTGGTCGCCGCCCGTCCCAGTCCCCACCGCCCCGTGTTCCGCCAGGTGCTAGGACTGAGTGTTGTTTACCAGACCGGACCTGACCGCTTGGGATTTTATGAGGGCCCCCGGAAGGGTTGTGTTTGTTCTTTCAGGCTCAGGGAATTTCAGAGTCAGGCTGGGCAAACAGACACTTTCGATCCACAGCAATACTATCCTTTGTCTATTTGCAAAGTCTATTTGCATTCCTGCTTCTCTGGGGCTCAGAATCTCTAGGGTGGCAACCTGAATGCCTTTTTTTTCCTGAGAGCTTGCTTGCCTTGGGTTTGGCTGAGATGTCAGGTGAAGCAAGTGAGGAGAGAGGATTTGTCCAGTGAGAGTTCCAACGTGCAGTCATTTTGCTTTATGTTAGGAGACCGCCCAGGTCCAGATTGGGATTCCAGAGAAATGAAAGGGACTGTTATTTATTAACCGGTTCTGAAGTGCCAAGAATTGGACCAGATCTTTTCGTGTCATTTTAAAAGCTAGTTTTGGAAGATCCCCTGCCGGAGGGCTCCCAATTCTCAGTACTACAACTTATTGGCTTTGTGATCATGAAGAAGTTAATTGATCATTCTGTGTTTCGCTTTTTAAAAACATACATAAAGTGGAAATAATGGTAATCTCTACCTGCTGGGGCTCCTTTGTGGATGAAATGTAAAGGTGCCTGCCTTGTAGAAGTATTCACTACATTTTAACTATTATTATTGGCTCAAATTCTATTTAGTTGCCCATATTGGAAGGAAGTTTTAACCATATTTTTAACGCATTAGGCATTATTGGCTAGACGCTGGTAGCATAAGCACCCCCCCCTTAAACCTCTACCCCATATCTAAGTCTCTCCAAGACTAAGAGCTTTTGTTTTGTATGTAGGAGAGGAAAAGGATATTTTGATCTAATCCAGGGAGAGACTGAGGTATGGTTGAACAGAATGGAGGGGAATGGAATGGTGTTTGTTTTCCGTTGATTCACTTCTATAATTTTGAGCTGGGATTTCCATTTGAGTTTCACAAAATGCCAGGGGCATGGGGTGAGGTAAAAATCATTTAAAATCATTTTTAATGTCTTCACATATGTAATGTATGCTTCATTTGGGTGCAGCTTTTGTCCAAGACTTATGTTTTTGAAATCTTTTTTTTTTTTAACCTCAGAGTAATTGTATAGAATTTTGGTGGGGGGGGGGGGATCAGAAGGAAGGTTTGTTTTATTCCAATTCCATGCGCATTTCTACTTTCTCCAGTTCACTTCTTTGGAAATCATTTCTGTGCCTGCATTTGAAACAGGGATTGATGCATCATTCTGAAAAAAAAAAAAAAAGTCAACAAATGTCAACTCAAATATCAGCAATAGTATACCTAGTGAATAGTGTTTCCTGCTTGCTAATTTCCACCACCCCAGGCTTAAAAGAAACAGCAGCCTATACAAACATACTGTTATCGCAGCTAGAAAATATTTTTTTCAGTGAAAACAATTTTTTAATGTCTTAAGAGAACATTTCTGTGTCCAGGGTCTTTGGTGGAGAGGGACGTGTGTCTTTTGTTGTCATTATTATTGTTGTTGTTTGTCCTTAACTTTATCTGAGGGAAAGTTAAAAGATCATACTGTGCAGTTCAGTATCTAACATTTCACAATCTTTCTTTGAACTCTCTGCAATAAGAGGATCTTAGAGGCAGAAGTTGATGGAATTGTTAAAAAGGGACTTCATAAAGTTCTGGTAATGGGGTGTGGTTGACTCCATGAGATGGACCTTCTGTCCCCCTCAGCACAGAAATCAGAATGGTCTGATTCCCCAGGAATCTTTGGGAGCATCCAGAGATAGAAACTTTGTTATATTAATGTTTTTGCTTAGAAAATAACCTCAAAAAGTAGCAGCTTAAAACAGTAAACATTTATGATTTCCTACTATTTCTGTGAGCCAGGAATATGGCAGTCGCTTAGCTAGGTGGTCTAACTCACAATCTTTTAAGAGATTTCAATGAAGATGTTGCCTGGGGCTATAGTCACTTAAAGTCTTGACTAGAAATGTTAAGATTTGCTTCGAAGACAGCTCACTTATTCGGCTGTTGGCAGGAAGCTTTACCACTTTCAATTGGGCTGCTTGAGTGTCCTCATGACATGGCAGTTGAATTCTCCCAAAGCAAGTGATCCGAGAGAGGGCAAGGTAGAAGATGGAATGTCTTTTATGGCTCTAAGCTCAGAAGCCACACATCATCATTTCTGACATAGCCTGTTAGTTACAGAGATCAGCCCTATTCATTGTGGGAAGATACTACACAAGGGCATAAATATCAAGAAGTGGGGATCTTTGGGTCATTTTTGATGCTGGCTACCGTGTTCTACCCTCAGACCCCTAATGATTCACATCTCTCTCAAATGCAATTCACATTCACTTCCTCCCAAGGTGCCCAAAAGTCTCGACCCATTACATCATCAGCTCAAAGTCCAGAATTTTATCATTTAAATCAGCTGCAGCTATGGAGGAAGCTTCTAGTGTCTTAAATGCAGCTCCTCTCAAGTATAGTTCCCCTTCATCTGAATAATTATGTTTCTGCATGCTGCCAATTTAACGATGGTGGGACAGGCTTAGGATAACTGGTACAGACACTCCAATTCAAAAAGGAGAAAAGACAGGAGACACAAAGGAGTCAGTGGTCCACAGCAATCCTATAATCCAGTCGGACACATGTTAGAAATTCTTTGATTAGAGCTCAGTCCTACTTATGCCAGGGAATGGCTCTCTATGGCTTTTGACTTTACCCTGTGGGCTCTTCATTCCACTTTCTGAGTCATCTTAACTTTTCTGTGAAAAGTAGCCATGTGTGCAGCTAAGTAATTTACCAGTCTGCTTCCTGCAAGTAGAATTTAGGGGGCCGAAAGACCCCTTTTCATTTTGTACTGTCTCTGTCCCCCTAGTCCATGCTGGCAGTATTTCTGTATTTCTCAATACAACTCTTTTAAAATGTTGTGAGTTTCCTATGAATGTAATTGAGGCACCACTCCATTGGACAGAAGCCATACCCATACCCTTCTCTTTGGGATAAGCCCTTCTCTACTCTGGAGAGTCCCTCTGCTAAAACTGCTGAGGCACAACACTCATCAGCTTCTTTGAATCCCTGTTGTTTGTCTGAATGATTCTCTCTGAGTCACTGCTGTAGATCTTTTTGAGGTCTGAACAAAGGGTTCTATAGCCACACTGTCAGATCCATTATTTGATGATGTGCTCCTTGAAGTATCCTAGAGTTTATTTTTGAGTGGAAACCATTTCTTCATTTCAGCATTATTCGTCATCCAGAGAAGATGGGAATTTTCCAGTCTAGCAAGTTCTGGGCTTCTTTTTAGCCCTTCTTTAGATTTTTCTCCTCACATTTTGCTATAATAAGGAAGAAGACATCAGTCAGCACCTTCAACACTCTACCTGGAAATACACTGAGCTAGAACACTCCATTAATTAGACACATTTTGTACTTTCTACATCCCTCCAGATGACAGTGTTGCTAAACTTCCTGCCACTGTGTTACAAGGACCCCTCTCCTCCAGTTTTCAATAACCTTTTCCTTATTTCCCCTAAAGCCTTCATCTACAGCCTTCTCAAAGGCCATCAGGTTTGTACTCACAGATTCTTCAAGACTTTAAGGGCTTTCGCTGACACTCTCTCCCAAGTCCTTCCGGCTTCCCCCACTGTCCAGTTCCAAAGCCACTCCAACATTTCAGGTTTCTCTTACAGAAGCACCTCACGCATCATAACAAAATAATGCATTCGTTGTTTACGAGTGTATAATAAATTACCCCAGAACTCTGAATCATCTTGAGGGCTGACTTACTGGCTTTGGTGCTGTCTTCCCATTGTGGTTAGCAACACATGGAAGGCATCTCCAGATGCTACTGCCGGAAGGCAGAAGACACTCCTTGCTACTCCTGTGGAGGACACGGAAGCTTGCATTTGAGACCAACCTGTGTGTGGGACTTGTAGAAATAAATGTTGTATTCCTAGAAGAAACAGGTGTCTCTTAATTACATGGGTGATAGCTCTTCAATTATTAGACATTTGAACTCTACACACATGAGGAAACCTATGTGCAGAGAGGTGAAGAAACCTGTTGAAGTTTACCCAGCCGGAAGTTGGCCTAGTTGGGATTCAAACTCCGATCTAACTCCATCTCACCAGACTCACCTGTGGTATAAATAGGTGATAACTGGGGCGCCTGGGTGGCGCAGTCGGTTGAGCGTCCGACTTCAGCCAGGTCACGATCTCGTGGTCCGTGAGTTCGAGCCCCGCGTCAGGCTCTGTGCTGACAGCTCAGAGCCTGGAGCCTGTTTCCGATTCTGTGTCTCCCTCTCTCTCTGCCCCTCCCCCGTTCAAGCTCTGTCTCTCTCTGTCCCAAAAATAAATAAACGTTGAAAAAAAAAATAGGTGATAACTGCTTCCCCATAACCTCACCTGTCTTTCCCTTCCACCTGTGACGTCAACTTCTATCCCCTTCACCTGTTCCAAAGAGATGACCTGGGTTTAGTAAGATTCATACCATGGCACATTTCATTTCAGAAAAACATCTAGAAGTTGAGAGGGAACAGTGTAGAATTTCTAAGTCCGCTGCTTCGGGTAAGGTTTTTGCACCCCCTCAGCTGGTCCCATTCTTATATCATTAGACTGTCATTTTAGTGACTGGTTTCATTCCCCCTGCCCTAAGCCCCTGAGATCACCTAAATCTCCTCTCATGCTGTTATCGTATTAGCCAACACCTTATCCTATTAAAGTCAGCGCAGTGAAATATGTTATCCCCTGGCCAATCCCAACCCTACCGAAGTATAAAGAAGAAAGCCTCTATGCCTGAGCCTCTTCTTTTGCTCAGAACTCTATTGAAGATGAATACCAAAATGGTGCATTGGCCCAACACTCTTCCGAATATTTTCATTTCATCCAGTTCTTACGAGTGATTCACTGCTTACTGATACTGGAATGCTCTAAACACCTCTCCCCTTTAAAAAAAAAAAAAAAAAGTATGTGTAAGGACAACCCCAGACAAGCTCTGACTGAGCTATTTTAATTACATTAATTTGGTATTTTACTTGCTTAGTAGTGTTAAATAGCTCCAAATAATAAAGAATAAACAAAGAATAAAACAAATAATAAACAAATAATAAAAATACCTCATTTTCTTTTTTTCTTAAGTTTATTTATTTATTTTGAAAGAAAGCATGAGCAGGGGAGGGACAGCAAGAGGGGGAGTGAATCCCAAGCAGGCTCTGTGCTATCAGATCAGAGCCTGTCGATCTCATGAACCACAACATCATGACCTGAGCCGAAATCAAGAATTGGACGCTTAACCAACTAAGCCACCCAGGTGCCCCCAAATACCTGATTCTCATAACCACCATGCCCTTCACACTCAGAATTCAAGATTCCATGTTTTGGTTTTCTTCAGAGGCTTTCTACAAAGTCCCTGACAGTGGATGTCCCCGTTTTAACATGTGGAAATTAAATGCCAGGCAAGTTATTTACAAGAACATGCGTTCATAGGGGCGCCTGGGTAGCTCTGGCAGTTGAACGTCTGACTTCGGCTCAGGTCGTGATCTCGCGGTTCATGAGTTCAGGCCCCGCTCAGGGCTCTGTGCTGACAGCTCAGAGCTTGGAGCCTGCTTGGGATTCTGTGTCTCCCTCTCTCTCTGCCCCTCCCTCGCAAAATGAATATAAACATTAAAAAAACTTTTTTAAAGAACATGTGGTCACAAAAAAACAAAACAATTTCTAAAAAGTGTGCATATGCAATATGCTACTCACAGCAATAAAAGGTGAAACTTTAAAAAAAGAAAAAAAAAAGAATATCCAGTCAATTGTGAGTTAATCTCTGACTTCCTGTGTGGTCTTCAAGCCAGGTCCCTAATCCCTGGGTGATGCTAATTCCTTTTTTTTTTTTTTTGTCAAAATTATATTTTCAAACTTCTCTCCTTGGAAATGTTTTCGTAGGGGTGGTCTTGGCTTTTATCTGAGTGGGCTGCAGGGAACAAGGGCAAACACTTAATCATCTGTAAGATCAGTACTTGGGGAGTGAGAAAAATCCCCAAATTTGCCTTCCGTTACTCCAGTTGGAAAAGCAGTCACCTATGGACAGGAACTAATTAAAGACTTTGTGTTTCAGCAGTTAGTGCACTACCTTGTAAATCAGAGATTATGAAGGGAAATCTCCCCGAGGCTTGTTCTCTCCATTTATTTATTTATTTTGGAACTCAGGTGCAGATGAGCTAATCATGCTACACAGATCACAATCCACTTTTACTCTGTGCAAGAGAGCTTTCTTATTTCATTTCATTTTGTTTTGACTTTATTTTATTTTCCCTTTCTCCAAACCTCACTTCCATTCCCCCAACTTCTTCTGACAGAAACTCTCTCTGTGTTCAATAAATGTCCTTGAAAATGTATGTATCTTTAAAAAGTATTCTATCATTTTGTGTATTTGTTAAACTTTACATACACAGGACACTCAAGAATTCTTTGTTTCTTTTTTTTTTTTTAAGTTTATTTATTTACTTTTGAAAGAGAAAGAGAGCATGAGCACAAGCCAGGGAGGGACAGAAAGAGAGGGAGAAAGAGAAAGGGAGAGAGAGAAGGATCCCAAGCAGGCCCCACAATGTCAGCACAGAGCCCTATGTGGGGCTCAAACCCACGAACCATGAGATCATGGCCTGAGCCGAAATCAGCAGATGCCTACCCAACTGAGCCACCCAGGCACTCCGTTTTCTTTCTTTCTTTCTTTCTTTCTTTCTTTCTTTCTTTCTTTCTTTCTTTCTCTCTTTCTTTCCCCCCAATGCTGTGATTGTTAAAACCTTGGGTATCTACTCTTTGACATTTGGTATTTTCTAAATTTCTAATTTTCTTCTATCTAATGGATATAAAGTGTTAACTCATTGTCGTATTATAATTTGCATTTGGGGGATTGCTAACAAAGATGAATAGCTCTTTATACTTTTGTTATATGATGTCAAATGACAAAACTAAAACAATGTTGTAGTGAATTCAATGTCCTTTATTCAAGGGAAAACATTCCATGGATTGGGTGAGTACATGCCCCATAAGCAGTGGAACACTCTTCCCGAGGGATTTTGGGCAAGAGCAAGTTATTAGAGCATTAGAAGCAGCAAAGCAGAAACAGGGCACGATTGGCTGGTATTATATATCTGGCCTTATTAAAAAAAAAAAAAAAAAAAAAAAAAAGGAACAAGGAAATAAGTATAGAACCCAGAGTTGACTTGGTGTTTGGAGATTAGCTAACTGGATATATTCCATTTCTGGCCAAGTAAAACATTTACAGGAGCACAAAAGTTTGAGGACGTGGCATCCTGGGCAGGAACAGGCTCCATCTTGGGCCTAAAAACTTATTTCAACAATGAATAACGTATCTTTAGCTTTTGCCTTGTTTTGATTAAGTTATCTGCCATTTTCTTATTTTCTGGCAGGGTTTTCTTGTTCCTTCCAGATGGTATCCCTGGTCAGTTTTAGACGCTGGGAATATCTTCTGATCTGTCACCCATCCACTAACATAGTCTATAGCCGTGTCCTTTTCAAATAGAGATCTAATGTTTTGATGTAGTCAAATCCATCTTGTTTGAGAAGTCCTGTCTGCTGCGAGATCATACAGCTTCTTCTACCTTTGTTTTCACTCTTCACATCGAGGTCCATCTGGAGGACACCTTTGTATACAGTCTGAAGTGCCGATCCAACTTTATGTTATTCTCTAGAGTGAGACAGTTTTGTCAATATCTGTATTCAATTTCTAAGCCTAACCACGAATGAAGAAATTTGTATTATGGGAGGTGCCCCAACGAAGTGACTAAGAGTAGACGGTGATGGGCAAGTAACAAGGAGACTTATTGCCCTTAATATGCTCCCTAGAAGTGGCACCTTTCCACAAAAGTTTTAAGGTAATATATTGGCATAGTAGTCCTTGAGACTGTAATGATGAGACATCAGAAGAGTGGAATTGGTTAGAAGAAGGGGCTCCGGTTGGGAAAGACAGATTAAACCAGAAGGGACCTAGGGTCAAAAGTGGGAAAAGCCATCTTGAAAACTCTTGAGGTAGCCTCTTCTGATGAGGGTGAAATGTGGAGTAAAGACAGGTAGTTTTAGAGTGGGCCATTTGTTCATTCACTCATTTATTCATTCACTAAGGTGTTTTTTTTTTAAGTTTATTTATTTTTGAGGGAGAGCATGCATGTAAGCAGGGGAGGGCAGAGAGTGAGGGAGAGACAATCCCAAGCAGAGATCAGTCAGCACAGAGCCCAACACAGAGCTCAAACTCACGAACCGTGAGATCATGACCTGAGCCGAAATCAGGAATCTTATGCTTAACCAACTGAGCCACCCAGGTGCCCCCCTCCACCCCCCTGCCACCCCTGAATCCTTCACTAGGTTTTGACTGCCTTCCCTGAGCCGGGTACTCTTCCAGCCTCTGAGGATGCAACCACAAAACGAGACTGACAGGATTACTGCTGCCGGTGCACTTGTATTTCTGTCATAAATTGACATTCTTACATTTCTGGGCCCCTCTCTACATTACCGCCCACATAATTCTTCCAAAATGCCGATTTCATTAAGATACACTGATCTTATGAACTTTTATCAGATTTCCATTGCCTGCTGCAGACTTGGCATGTAGCCCAAGGTCATCCGTGATTTGACCACTTGCCTAACTCTCCCACTTCACCTCTTGCTGAGCTCCACGGGCTGGTCTCCAGTAGAACAAACCATCGTATACACTAACCTCAGGTGACCCCAATGTAAGGCGATTCCCCCATCTTGTCATGACAAGAGCACCCCAAAAAAGCTCTAATGGCCCGCTTGACTGTATAAATGTTTGGGGATATCGCTGAAAAGCCTAAATAGCTACCAGTAATATTTAACATATTCACTTAAACAACCAGGAGATAACCTGATAAAATGAAAGACTTTGGAAGAAATCAAATATAAGATGGCCCCTTTCCAAAAAATACCCGGGAGGAGCATCTCGCCTTACAATTTGGCCATGAGGAGCGATTGCTTTCTATGGTTCCCTAAACCATGCCGTGCCTTTCCAAACCACCATGTCTTTGCCAATATTCCCTCTTCCCATAATGCACTGCCTCGGCTCTTTCCCCCAGCTGCTACCTACCAGTGGGCCCTGTAGCACCATTGTTACTGTGCTTCACACATCACAAAGCTATTACATGACTCCCACACACACTGTGGACTCCTTCGGGTCAGGGGCTGCGTCTTTTGACCCTGGTGTCCTTGGCATCCTTCATAACATCTAGTATGCAGTTCTCTTCCACGAGACCTGATGGGGTGGGCTGACAGTGAACCATATTTGAGGGGTTCACCGTGCGATGTATTATCCAAACCGGACACCCAGAGAGTGCAAACGAGCACTATTGACGATCCTGCCAGGACACGAGGAACGGACCCAAACTGACGTGGGTACACTGGGTGGTGCAGTCATCCTAATAAGGTGACGAGGGCAGGCAGCCTTGGGTTTCTCAGCCCACAATCATCGGCCAATATTTTTTACCTTTCACCCGTCCAGCTTCCTTCCTGCGTATCCCCTCTTTTCCATTGCTCTTTCTTGCCTTACTTTCTCTGTCCTTGCTCAGCAAGACTCAGACAAACTTGCTAAACCACAACACTACAATTTTCATCCTTCCCTTCACGAGGTAATTTAAGGGCGAGAAGAGCGCACAGGATCCTGACGTCGTGTGTATGGCGCGTGGGGGGCAGGGCAGCAAATGCCATGATTATGGCTCTTGGGAGGGATCAAAACTCAAGACCTTTTTTTTTTTTTTTATTTCTCACCTTAAAAGGGGTCTTGGTGACCCGAGCAAACGCCCAGTAAGTAGAAACTCTTAGAAGGAAGGAAACATATGTGCGCTGTCTTCGTCCTGAAGCCCATCATGACCTGGAGGCACAGTTAAGACATGAAATGCAGAGTCAGGCCGAAGGGCGTCACTGCATCATGCAAGAAAGAGAATCTTGGTAGGTTGGGAAAACGCCTTTGTGGGTCCGTGCAAGCCGTGTTCCAGGACAGTGATAAGAGCAACACTTCAGAACCTGCTAGATCTAGATTTGAATCCTGACTGCACCTCCTGCCTAGCTGAGTGACTGTGAGCAAGTTTTATTTATTTATTTATTTTTATCTTCTTTAAACTTAGTTATCTTATTTTTTTAAATGGAGGGTTACATCAGACCTACTTGGTGGGCTCACATGTGAAGATTGAGTGAGATAATGCATTTAGCACTGTGCCAAGCATATAATAAACACTGGCTCAGTGCAGGCCGTTACATTATATGCACATCAGCAAGAGTTGCAAATGCACTCGTTTTGTCTGTATGAAAATAGTTATGCCGGGTTTAATGATCGGTGACCTGAGAAAGCAGAAATCGGGTGCCTACCGTGTGTCTGCCACCATGGAGCTAGGAGGCTCTTAGCTAGTTATTTCACTTCGTTGGTTGTTTAGTCTCCTCTGTGAAATGCGTGAACGGGAAATGGTTCCTGTTTCAATTACCCATTGCTATGCCACACACCACCCCGAAACGTGTTTGACTTAAGCCAATAATGATTCAATCATTCTCAGGATCTCGTGAATTGCCTGGGCTCGGTTGGGCGGTTCTTCTGCTTTGTATGGTGTAGGCCGTGGTCGTTCAGGCAGCTGCTTGCAGCTGGGTGCCCACCTGGAGCTGGAACATCCAGAATGGTGTCACCCACATAGTTGGCAGCTGTGTTTGTCAGCTTCGGTTCTCTGTCATCCTCCGGGGCCATTCTCTTTCTCCACGGCCCTCCAGCCAGATAACTGAGACTCAGAACGTGGCAGCAGGCTTCCAAGAAGGCAAAAACGGACGCTTCAAAGCGTCTTCGGGTCTGGGTCATGTGTCACACAGTGTTATTTGTAAAATATTTGTCAAAGCAAGTCGGAGGCCAGCCAAGGTTCATGGGGGAAGGAAGAGACTCCTCCTGAAGACTTTCAAAGTCACATTATGAAAAAACGTGCAGGGTGGTACCGATTACTGTGACTCCTTTTCCAAGCAATCGCCGTAATCCCTATGGTACATGTTGGCTCTGACCCTCCATATTTAAACCTAAAGTTTCAGGGCAATCCCACTTCTTGATTTGGTTTATGGACTCCATGAATTCCCCAGGGAGCATCTAGGGGGCTCCAGGATTTGAAACCTTCTCTGCTCTCAATTTAGCCCAAATAGAAATCCATTGTTTTTGTCAACCAGTATCCTCTCTGCTTCATTCTGGTGACCAAAATCCAGGGACCTGGTGCAGACACAGCCGGGTAACCAAAATGTCACCCCCCCCATTCTTCCTGATCCCCCCCCCCCATTTTTCCAGTTACTTACATGTTAGTATCCTCAGATATGAGGCATGAACCTTCCAAAAGCTAGACATGTGACCCAGCACCGGCCAATGAGACATCAAGGCAAATCTCATGGGTGAACTTCCGGAAAAGATTCTCCTTCCCAAACAGAAGTAAAAGACTTGTAGGGAGAAAGCTCTGTCTCTTCTTTACTGATTTATGATCTCGTTGTGTGAAACTGGCTGTGGAAGCCACTTTGTGATCATGAGGGGTAACCCTAAAGGACCACAGAGAAGTGCCTAGACCCCTGACATGATATTAAGTTCTGGATTTATCCAATCCTGAACTGCCTACCACTGAACTTCCTGTTACATGAGATAATAAATGAGTCCGTTACCTATGCTCAAAAGTATCCCTCCCCCACCCCTCTGAGTGTATATGTTTCTAGTGATGTTGACTCCACTCCTAACTCCAGGAAGAACACATAACCTATTACTAAGCAACTAGCACATGCCTTCACGGGACCAAGTAGTTACTTCACAGATGGACCAGGGACTCCGGCAGAGCCAATGAGGGACAATGCAATTTATCTGGGGACCTTTGGAAAAAGGACTTTTTATTCCTGCTGCACCTAAAGGCTGATAGGATATAGCAGCTAGAGCCACTGTGACTGTTCTACCATCCCATGGACTTGAAGACTCAATGAGGAAGGCAGACTCAAGAAAAAAAAAGAAAGAAAACAGATTCTCGACAAGATCACAGAAGTTCTGCATCCAGCCATGCCTGAAGCCCTCATCTTGCATTTTTCCCAATTTATTTGACCCTCCCTTTTTAGATAAGCTGTCCTGGTGGGCTTTTCTGTCATTTGCAAGGAAAAGACTCCTAACTGAGGAAGTGTGGCTATTCATTAAGAAACCACCCACCGAGTCTCCACTTTGATTTTAGGGTGTTCGCTGCAACTTTTATCTTGAGCCTGTGTTCCTCAGCCAAGTTCGTCTACTCCTATAGATATTCTTGCCACCACATGTAATTCTAGGGTCTAGTCATTAAGAGTAAGGCCTTGGGACTTGGCTTGGCCTTGGGTTCAAATCCCAGCTCTGCTACTGATTGGATCTGTGACCTCAGGCAGGTCATTTAAGTCCCATTAAGTTCTTTAGCTTTGGCATGTTTAAAATTAGGATAATAATGGTGCCTGCCCCCTCCCAGGGTTATCGTGAAGATAAAAGTAGGGAATGCATGCAAAATGTTTAGTCAGCGTAGTGTGTGGCACATATGAGGCTCTCACAAATGTTTGCTATTTTCAATGAAAACATTATCTAAGGTGATAGGCAGAGTAATGATCCCTACAAAGATGTCTCTGTCTCAATCCTCAGAACCTGTGAATATGTGGTTTCACTGCAAAGGGGAATTAAGACTGCAGATGGAATTGAGGTTGGTAATCAGCCGACCTTATAATAAGAAGATAAATCCCGGATTATCCAAGTGGGTCTAATGTAATCAACAAGGGTCCTTAAAAATGGACAAGGGGGGCAGAGGAGGTAACCAGAGTGATGTGTTGTAAGAAGGTCTTGATCTGCTGTTTCTAGCTTTGAAGATGGAGAAAAGGGGCCACCGGCCAAGGAATGTGGGCAGCCTCCACGAGCTGCCAAAGACAAACAAGGAAGCAAATTCTCTGCTAGAGCCTGCAGGAAGGAGTGTAGCCATGTTGACCACTGGACTTTAGCCCAGTGGGACCTGCCACTGAGCCCCTCCTCTACATCCTTCTGTGACTGCTACCACGGACTCAGCGACCAACAAGAAAGTCATAGCTCTACCTGCATGGAGCTTCCGAAGTATGTATTCTGTGGCACCAGGGTCTTTTGAAATCCTATTTGGTAACAAGCATGGGAGTTGCCAATGAGAACACGAAGGTGTAAGTCCAGGCAGCTATGGGGCCGAGATGTGGCAGAGAAACCCATAAAGAGGGAAAGTAGTGGGTGAATATGGGTCGTTAACTGGAGCAAAAGCTGAAGCAGCAGATGTTTGCGACTCCACCTAAGATGGCGGTCTTGGGGTAGAACCGGAGTCCGGTTCCTCCATGCAGGGACATCAGGGAGGAGAGAAATGGCAGTTTTGATAACAAGGGGCTGTGAGAAGGGGACAGGAGGCATGAAAATCACACCCTCTATGTACCTTCAACCCTTGCCACAACCTTTCAAGAGATGTTATTAGGCCCCTCTCCTGGAGAAGAAAGTCAAGGCTCACGGAAATGAGGTAGTTGACCATATTTACACAATAAGCAAATGGTGAAATGGAATTTTAAAAAATTATTATAATTTTTCCTGACGAAGAACCACAAATCCTCCCCGTTTTCACCCAATGTCGACTTAGTTGTTTCAATGTTCTTTATACACTGTCCATCTCACGTTGTAAATTATTTGGGGGACCAAACTGTCTGGGCTTATTGGCTCAGAACAGTACACCAGGAAGCGTTATGCTTAAAACCATATTTCATCAATCCTTAGATGCCATCGGTTGAAATACGCACTAATTCTTCCGTACAGCGCGAGGAAAGAAAACACGGTGAGGACCGTAAGACCTCGCAATTTGAGAGGTGTCAAACATGGAAGAAATATGCATCTTGGAGTCCGTAAAATACAGTAAAAACAAAAATTTTTTTAAGGGTGTTGGAAGTGTCAAGTCCCCTTTTGCCAATCTACTCCCAGCCTTACCATGATTTAGTTTTAACTCAAAATGTTTTTTTATTGAAATATAATTCACATACAGTGTTAGTTTCTGGTGTCGAATATGATTCAACAATTCTATATATCACTCGGTGCCCATCACCATGAGTGTACTCTGAATCCTTTTTATCTGTTTCACCCGTCCCCCCACCCACTTCCCCTTTGGCAACCACAAACGTGTTCTCTGTATTTAAGAGTGATTTGTCTCTTTTTACCTTTGCTTCTTCATTTTGTTTCTTAAATTCCACATATGAATGAAACCACATGGCATTTGCACTAAAATGTCTCAAGTAAGTTCCCTTTGAGCAATTCTATTGGAAATTTTTTCATTGTTCAAAATATAGTACTGTTAAGGAGACACCTGGGTGGCTCAGTTAGGTATCTGACTTCAGTTCAGGTCATGATCTCATGGTTCATGAACCAGCCCCGCATTGGCCTCTCTGCTGTCGGGACAGAGCCTGCTTCGGATCCTCTGTTCCCGTCTCTTTGCCCCTCTCCTGCTTGTACGCTCTCTCAAAAATAAATAAACATTTTTAAAAATTTAAAAAATACAGTACTGTTAAGGATTATCTCCATAAACATTAATAATGAAATATACACCTTCTTGTGTGCGGGACGCTGTGCTAGGTACAATAAACGTACTATCCCTCTTGATTTCTCATGATCATTTCATGAATAATTAGGCTTTTACTATTGCCATTTGCACATGAGACAATTGAGGCTCACAGAAGTTCAGTTCCTTGTGCAAGGCCACCCAGCATGTAAATGGCAGAGACAAGACTTGAGTCTCTGCCTGGGACTTCAGTGCCTGTGCCCATAACCACTGTTTTTCGTATAAGCAACAACGGGGTGGGGCTGGGAGCGTCTATTTTCCTTTATAAAAAATTCTGCAAACATAACTCTTTGCGTCGTATAATTAATGTCTGCTCTCCCTCAGTCTCCCCGAGCCCGTTATCCCTCCAATAAGTGTTTTTCCTCCCAGTACTCATTTGTTCTTATTCTCTTACAGATCAGTCTCCAGAATTTTAATCATTCTTGGCTCACTTCTCTGACAACCGTACCAAAGACATGTGCTGGAATTGCAGTCAGAACAGTGCCCTGAAAAACGTAAAAAAAAAAAAAAAAAAAAAAAAAAAAAATCAACAACCAACTTTTATAGTTCATCTGATCCGCACAGGAAATTAGAAAACACCCCATACTTAACTGGAAAAATACTTGAAATGAAATGAAAAGTGAGGTTTACTGTTACTTAGATTTTGATTAAAAAATGTTTTTCCCTTATCTAAGGCTCAGGGACACTGGAAATGAAGGAGCTGAAGGCTCGCTTTATAGAACTTTAATGATCTTCTCTTATTATGTTATATTACTGTTTCCTAAGCCTGTGGTCAAATACAATAGCTTTATTAAAGCTGTGATTCAGTTAGAAAGGGGAATGAATTTTTCTGCCACCAGAGCACTGGTTGGAGGTGAGAGAAGGTGCTGGCACTGGTGGAAGAAAGCTCTTCCCCACAGAGGGCTGGGGGCCAGGGGCTCACGCAGCGTTGGGGGGGGGAGGGGGAGGGGGGCTGGATTTGGGAATGGATTCTTCTTCCTAGGAGCCAAGCTTTCCTGAGTTCACTGTGAAACAGCCCCGGGGGTATTAGCTTCTGGTCCCTGGGAGAAGGAAAACAACCCAAAGCCGAGAGTTGCAATTTGAATGCAGGATAAAGCTGCTAATGTTCCGTCTCAAGTTCTCATGCAGGAGGCGTTGATACAGTGATAAACGCTCACATTTATGGAGCATTTGCTTGGGGCCAGGCACTGCTCTAAGCACCGTGCGTTTGTTACATCATTTAATCCCCTCAACAACCCCATCAGGTGGATACTATTATCCCTTGCATTTTACAGGGGAGGAAAGTGAGGCAGAGAAGAGAGTTAACACAAGTTCACACAATAAGTGGTGGCGCCAGGATTTGAACCGACATTTCTATTCGACTCCAGAGCCCATACGTGTGCTTGGCCGTGACACTGCACGGCTAACTCCCCACCTGCTTTTGCCAGCAGGCCTGGCACCCTGGAAGCTACTAAGGAGTGGGGGCGGGGCAGCCTCTGAGACACCCAGTAACCTCAATGCAGCCTGAGAAAAGACGGATTTGGAAGGAAATTGTCGTGGCCTCCTAACCCAAGCAGGACCGGCTCCCTTTGAAGGGAGAGAAACGAAGCAATTTCAAAGAGTCGGGGGGAGGTTAGAGGTCAGGGCTAAGCCACCGTAGCTAAGTGATGTAGCAATGCAAGCCTGTCATTGCTAAAGTGACAAAATAGAATATCAGGACACATTCAAAACAACCTCACATAATTATTATGGAAATTAACTGTTGCTATTTCTGAGACATTTTTGCCATCCATGTGAGGGACATAGGACATCATAAACAATTACTGAGGGGACAGAGGATGAGGAATTGAGACTTGGGGCAGTCATCCGACCTCGGCCAAGTTACCTAACCTCTCTGAGCCTCGGCTCCCTCATTTGTAAATGGAGATATTAGCAGCATCTACCTCCTAGCATCCTCTAAGGCTTAAATGATGGTAATGTAGGCAAAGTGCGTGGCCTCATGCAGAGTGCACAGAAAGTGCCCAGTATATGAATATTTGAATTCCTTCTGCTCCTCGGTCAATCCCACCTGCTATGAAACTGAGTCCCATCTGTTTTGAGGGAAATACATTATTTACGCATGAAGGGGGCGGTTCTGAATACCAGCAAATATTTACTGAGTGTCCTCTATGCCCAGGGAGGGTGTTGGATGCCAGAAATATAGCAAGACTCTCTTTGGCACTGGGTGTTTACAAAAAACCAAGAGGCATTTTCCGATTCTGAGAATAGTTTGGGCCTCCTGCTCCGTATTCCTATTATGCCCTATCCTGCCTCTTTCCTACTTACGATTGGCAATGCCTGACTCCCACCAGACTATAAGCCTCCCTGAGGAAGTGACTAATTAATGCCTCAAGGGTGCATGTCAGGTGGCTGAGGGGGAGGGCACTCGGGGTAAGAGGCCCCTAGATAAGGGGAAGAGCTAGTGTGAAGTCTCAGAGTCAGTACAGAATGAGGCATGTCAAAGCACTGAAAACCAAAATGATCCAGTCTGGCTGGAGCTCAGAGAGCAAGGTATGATTGGTGTTAGGTGAGTGAGGTCACAGAAAGAGCCGGAGGTGGGATTATGGAGGTTTTACAGCTCAGTTGTGGAAGCCAGCTCCTCAGGTGAGCCCCAGAGATTAGTAGCAGCTTCATAGCACTGTTCGAAGTCTAGACATTAGGCCCCAGAATGGTAGAATCGTGTGTGTGTGTGTGTATGTTTCTATTATTCTAGAAAAGGTAAACAGGAAAACAAAGGCCACTCAATATACTCCACGATGGAAGGTTATGGTTCAGGGAATCAAAGTTTTACAAAACTGAGCTGAGGGTGGGAGGGATGATAGAACAAAGGTCAGAAAAGCAACTGCTGGGATTTAGGACGCACTCCCCCCAAATATGGCACCTTGGCATGGCGAGCTGAAAGAATTTGAGAAAACAGCAAAACAGGAACCTCATGCAACCGCCCCGTTTCTTCCCTCGAACAGATTGGGAAACTCCAGGGGCACCTGGGTGGCTCAGTTGGTTACGCTTCTGACTTCGGCTTGGGTCATGATCTTCTGGTTTATGAGTTCGAGCCCTGCGTTGGGCTCTGTGCTGACAGCTCAGAGCCCGGAGCCTGCTTCGGATTCTGTGTCTCCCTCTCTCTCTGCCCCACCCCTGCGTGTGTTCTGTCTCTCAAAAACGAATAGACGTTAAACAAAAAATTAAAAAAAGATTGTGAAACTCCCATGTGACAAGTGCCCTCCCTATCTGTACCAGGAGGAAGGAAGACGTTTTTATCCCCAGAGATGGGGAATCGGGGGCTGAGAAGTCTCCACAGCAGAATAACCTTGTTAAACTTATCCTCATCTTCCTAGTGACTTCCTCGCCTTGTACTTCTGCTAGCCCAAACCCCTCTGTCTTGTCGATTCTTCACAAATGTACTATTTCTTTGTCTTCTCTGAGGCCTTGTTCGCTTGTGACGTCTCCCATGTGCATGTAAAAATTCAATACAATTTGTACGCTTTTCTTCTGTTGATCATTGTCCATTGAATTTTCAGACCCAGCCAGGCACCTTGAGAGGGTCCAGGAAAACTTTTTCCTCCCCTACGTAGCCTCTGACCCTCGGGTCCGGCTGCCCCAGACTCGGGGATTCTCGAAGGTCTGCCCGCCCATGAGTCTGTTTGCAACTACCTCAGGAAAAAAATGGCTTCTCCACTCCTGCCTTCCAAATACCTCCTTAGGGGCTTCTCAGTGGCAGACCTGAACCTGAAAACGTGCAGGGGAAGGGGCGGGAAATCTAGTGCCAGCTCCTAGGGAAGCAGAGAGGGCACTGGCAAACCATCTCGCTGTTCAAGAGACGGACTGTGCCGCAGCAGATCTAAGACACGCTGCTATTTTATGTACGACGAGAAAAGACAAACCCTGCCAGTAACACCGACACAATGCTTTTCCTGTCATCACCAGTGAGGCACATGCCCATTTCAAAGATGTAAAAACGGGTGTGCGCGCAGTGGAGAAGCGCCTCTTATAACTGATTTGATTTTATTTAAAAAAATTTTCAGTTTGTGTATTTATTTTGAGAGAGAGACAGAAACAGCATAGTGGGGGAAGGGCAGAGAGAGAGAGAGAGAGAGAGAGAGAATCCCAAGCAGGCTCCGTGCTGCCGGCACAGAACCCAACACGGGACTTGAACTCAAGAAACTGCAAGGTCGTGATCTGAGCTGAAATCAAGAGTCAGAGGCTTAAGCGACTGAGCCACCCACGCGCCTCATCTTACGATGGATTTTAAACAGAAGAAAAAGTTAATAACCCCTGGCCGTTGTGAATGCTTATGTTCCAAAAGAATATGCACCTTAGGGAAACTGAGGCAATGCTACAGCCTGCCTCACTGTCAGGACCGATGAACCTCTGGGTGGGAGCAGAAGGGCTTGCCTCCCTGCCGCCCTGAACCCACCGCCTTGAATGGTCTCCCAGGCTTCCCTAAGGTGGCCGTGAGGAAACTGCAGATTCACATTGAACCAGGAGAGCTAATTGCCCTTGCTTGCCTCAAGGCCAACCTCAAGGGTTTTTCCTTTCTCAGCTTTTTATTTTTTGTGAAATAATATCACACAGACCAAAAAGGGCGCAACACCGACAGCTAGCCAAGAAATGCAACATTGCTGGAACCCCCCAGAAAGTGCTCTGTGTACCCTGTCCTTCCTTTTCCCCTGAAGGCGGTCTCTGTCCTGACGGCTCTCCCCACGGATCAGTGTTGCCTGCTTTGTAGGTTGTGTCTAAATAGAAATCACCCCGCACCCAGCAGGTCCGCCGTGGGTCTGGCCTCTCTCCCCCAACGCCGGCTGTGAGATAGCATCCCTGTGATGTGCAGTTGTGGTTCGTTCATCGCGTTGATGTTTAGTTGTCCGTTGTAACGGTGGGCATGTGGGCGGTTTCCCGTGTGGGGCTATCGTCGTGAGTGCCGCTGTCAAGATTCTAGCGCTTGGCTCTTGCGCAGGTATGTATTAGATACGTACCCAGGAGCGGAGCTGAAGGCCCATCGGGCCTTAGCAGACGCAACCCGGCTTTAAGTGTTGCGTGCAGACTCCGCTAACCTTGCTGTCGGTGCCTCAGGAATCACGACAGGACCGCTGGGGAACTTTTTCAGACAAGCTTCCAGCCAGGGACTCGAACCCTGGAAGCATGGAGAAGAAAACGCCTTTGTTGACGGCAGATGAGGAAAGAAGGGAGCAGGCGCATCCTCTGTAGGCGGGAGACAAAGTTTGAGGCTTGGCGAATACACCAGCCTACAGCTGCAGCTGAAGAATTTCCCATTGTGGAAGTGGCTTTGGGGAGGGTCAGTTCTTCCTTCGCCATGCTCCGCACCCTGTCACCCGGGCAGATGCAAAGCTCCTGGCTTCAGGAACCTCCATATGCATCCTTGGGTTGTGCAGCCATGGCAACGCGTGCTTTCCATACCATCTTATTTCCAACAATGGGAAATTAAACGTTTGATGTGAAGCAATGTCAGGTTTCGGGTTGGAGGGTGGGGGAGGAGGCTAAGACTGTGTCTCCAAGTGGCAACTTGTCAGACAGAATGCCTAATGCAATGCACTTAAGGAAAGGTGTTGATACAAAGACTCCTTTCTCTGTTGCATGCAGGAAAAATATTTCTCACTGCCGGTTTCCCTCAGCCTGTCCTGCCCTTGCATGCTGATGGCATCTCAGAACGTAAACTGTTACACACACACACATAGACACACACACACACACACACACACACTTATGCAGTCAAGCAGCAATTCTTGGGATGAAGCAGAAAAATTGAAAAGAAAGCTACCTATGTTTCAGAATGTGGCACCTTCTGGCAGCTTGCTGGCCAGAGTGGGCTAGTGGTAGTAGGTGCTCACTAAATATGTGCTTACCAGGTCACCCAATGAATGAGAAGCTTTTCAGCAACAGGGTGACATTGGAAATCGCGTTTCATTTTGTACACCAGTTTCCTTATTATGACTCTTAATGACTTAATTCTGTGATTATCTTTATGCCCTAATAAAAGCGCTTTGAACAATTAGGGGCCGTCTCTCTGAAGTTGTATTTTAAATTAATTAGGCCGTGGATTTAACAGCTTCCACTGTCTGTTAATGCCAACATGCTTGAGAGCAGGAGGCGGGGCGGTGCAGTCCTGTTGATAGTGACAAGGCTGCGTATCCCTGGGGTTTTGTTTTCTTTTTCTTCACTTTTTGTTTCCTGCCCCCACTTCCCCATCAACATCAAAAGAGAAGGGGTGACAGGCGGGTGGAACTGGCAGGACAGGAAATCAGCTTCCAGGGTGAAAAGCAAACAAATAGTGGTTCTCCCCTGCTTGTCTCCTTTCATGTTGAAATCACGGGGCGGGTGCGTGGAGTTTCTGGCCCCACAGACTGGAAGCCCTCCTCTTCTCTCCCTGGCGTTGGGGTCAGGGGTAGAAGTTCTCAGCTCCTTGCCGCTTGCAGAGAATGTTACGTTAAGAGGCAGGTTTTTGTTTTTCTAATAAACATGCATAAACACACAGGCACCCACAAATGTGTGAGTGCCTCATATTTAGAGTCAAGTCTGGCAGGTGGAAATGAGCCCTTTTGACAAAAATCTCTATTTATTGTATTATTTCACCAACAAAGGCTCAAACGCTAACTAGCTTTGTGAATAATTTGTGGATGGGAATGCGATCATTTTTCTAAGTCAGCCGGTGGGCTCAGTTCATTGCACTCCCCACCTAAAAATAAATTCTCTGGCTGACTGTGAACATACCGATACTGCAAGTGAAGCAAACTTATGGGGACCATTAAAGTGCCAGGGCATTGGAAAAAACAGGGAAGTGGATACTGATTTGCATTTATGTCATAAAATAACTTGTCACCTTCAATTTATCACAGTAATTGGTACCAGAGGAGAATGTGTGATGCTTATACTGGGTTCAAAGCCACCTCTCCTCATCTCCCACTCCCTGCCTCACCCTCTCCTGAGATAGTAATGGGTGCACTTCTAAAGATAAATGATCTTCGACCTTTCCTAGATCACTGGAATTTGGGAACGGAGATGCAGTGATGTATTCAAGGAATTTAAATGTCACAAGAATCCCATGAAGTACGTGCTATTATTATCCCCATATCACAGAGAAAGAAACTGAGTAACTGGCCCAAGGTCAAGGTTACAGGTTGTATGTAAGCGGTAGAGCCGGGATTTATGCCCTGACAGTTAAGATCTCGGAGCCCATGATCTCAACCACTGTTACGATCATGGCTGAGGTTATAATGTACATCCTAACATAAACATTGGGGGTGGCACACATCCCCCTGGATGTTCAGACTTAGAAGAAAAACATAGTGCAAATGACACCTCATTTCAAACAAAGAGAGAGACTTGGCCAGGAATAAGTCAGTTATTCCGACTGAGTTTAGAAAAATAACCAGTGGCTTGTGGTTATTACCAGGGCAGTTCAGGTATGGCTCTCTTGATTACCTGGAATGCTTTGCATCCTGTGATTTGATTTCTACAAGCCAACCAAAGCCACACATGACAGATAGTTGCCTCTTTATTAGGGAAATTCTCCAGGTCTCTCTCCACTTAGCTACGATCAGAGCATCTGTACATTTTAGTTCTATGAATGATAAGTTGACTCCTACTGATGAATTCTGAAGTGTTGCTGAGTTTGGGTGCCCTATATTTCAGGAAGCAGGTGAATTCAGCTTCCTTTGATGGTCTAACATATGAACACCCTGAAAGAGTGGTGTTTTTTTCCGGGCATTTCAGAGTATGTAATTCATGCCACATGTGAGGATGGGCAGATCAAGGCTTAAATCTCCCCTCTATCACTTCAGTGGAACTGGGGCATCTTAGTGCACCTCTCTGAACGTTGATTTCCTGCTCTGTCAAAAGAAGCCGATGGTACCTCCTTGAAGATTAAGTAGGGTAAGAAAAGCGCACACATTTAGCTGACGTTTTAGGGCACTTTACCGATTACAGCAATGAATGCCCACGCTTGCTTTCATTTGGCTCACGCTTTGGAAGTACGCTACGTGCACTATACTGCGTGTCTCTCTTTTTAAATAGCGGTAAAATACACATAACATAAAAGTTACCATTTTAACCATTTTGGAGCTCACAGTTCCGTGGCATTAAGTACGTTCACACTGCTGTGCGGCCATCACCACCATCCATCTCCAGAACCTTTTCCTCTTCCCTGCCTAAAACTCTGGACCATTAAACACGAACTCCCCGTTTCCCCCTCTTTCCAGCCCCTGACGACCACCATCCCACTTTCTGAAATTGACTAGTCTAGGTACCTGATGTGCGTGGAATCACACAGTGCTTGTCTTTTTATGTCTGGCTTCCTTCACTTAGCATAACGTCTTCAAGTTTCATCCACGTTGTAGCACGAGTCAGAACTCCATCCCTCTTTAAGGCCAAATAATATTTCATTGTATGCATAGACCACATTTGGCTTATCCATTCATCTATCAGTAGGCACTTGGGTTGTTTCCACCTTTGCTATTATGAATAATGCGGCTATAAACAGAGGCGTGCAAATCCCTGCTTTCGATTCTTTGCGGTATATATCCAGAAGTGGGATCGCTAGATCATACGATAAGTCCGTGTTTAATTTTTGAGACTGGGTGTCTTTTGTATATATTATTTGGAGTAGAAGAGGTGTTGACAGGTACCCTGGGTGATTCTCTGTTGTTCCCATCAGTGCTCAGATTCCTTCGAGGACCTACAGGGTAGCTCCGTAAAAACGGGCATGCTACACACTCACCTAGGCTTCTCTGTTGCCTGCCTTTCCTCCCCAGTTACAGGTGATGGATTGCCAGAGCAGGGAAAGTAATCCCAAGGATATTAGTATGCAAACCAGAACGGGGAACAATATGGTTTAAAACTGTTTCTCGACTATTTGCTATAGATGTGTGTCTGAATGTGACACATACCCCACCCCCACAACACTCCCTCCTCTCTCTGCTGGAAGAGCTAAGCCAGGCACACTGGGATGTGTTAACCCTTCCCGAACCAGCATCCGTGACTTCCTCAAAGCATACAGGGTTTCAGCAGCCCTGACTCCGAGCAGTGAGTTAGCTGAGAAGCTGCCAGTTTCTTGATGACATCAATTGTTCCGTAACTGACAAGACACTGAAAAAGTCTCATTATCACCAATAACGGGAGTACCTCATCCATATCACACCTGTCAAGGCAGTCAGGTTGGGTCGTGTATGTATCCAAAGAGCCAGCTCTAGCATCACACGCAAGGAGAATCCTGCACTCTGGTGATGTAGCTCACCAATCCAGCCCCGTCCCCGCAGGGAAACTGCAGGAGAACATCAGAAGTCACCATGATCCAGAAACCAAACCCAGTATTGTTGTTACATTGCATTTAACCTGTTGCTGAGCTTAGCAGAGAGAGGAGCTTTTCAGGGGAAATAGCATTGACTCAATGCATGAGCAAATGGCCAGAGGTCAGTAGATCCTAAGCAAATGGTTAGGAGGGAGCTCGCTGAGCCAGGGAAATGCAGTTGGCCCTTCAATGGGCACCTGGTAGAGTCACCTTCCTACGCTACCCAGACAGAGCTTTCTAGGAAAATTACTTCTGGTCTGCTTAGAAGGGGAAGTCACTGGGATGGTGTGACCACCATGGGCTCTGGTGGCAGACAGACTGGGCTGCTTTGCATAATTATGTTGCATGGGGCAAATTACTTAACCTCTCTGTGCCTGTTTCCACATCAATGAAAGAAAGAGAATTAAAACAAAAAAGCTACTTTGCTTTGACCATTTATTTATTTATTTTTACTGGCCCCCTGGCCACTTATTAACTATATAGGCTTTGGTAGATCAACTCTTAATGAGCTAATGAGTAGAATAACTCCTATTTCTAAAGGATTGTCGTAAGATGAGGTCTTTTTGGGACAAGTAAATGGTTCATATACATATTCAATAATTGTTAGTTATGGGGCCCCTGGGTGGCTCAGTCGGTTGAAGGTCAGACTCGGTTTAGGCTCAGGTCATGATCTCATGGTTTGGTGGGTTTGAGCCCTGTGTCTGGCTCTGTGCTGGCATCCTGGAGCTTGCTTGGGATTCTCTCTCTCTCCCTCTCTCTCTTTGTCCCTCCCTTGCTCACACTGTCTCTGTCTCTCTCAAAATAAATAAAATAAACTCAAAAAAAAACCCTTGAGCTATAAAAAATTTTTTTAATTAAAAAATACAAATAAATAATTGTTAGATATTACCATTTCCAGCTACCTTTCATCCTTTTGATGGTCGATGGGGCATAAATAATCAGAATGTGTATATAAAAAATAAAATTTGGACTCAAAAAGAAAAATATCTATGTCGGGTTTACCTGGGGACGTGGCCACTGCCATTTCTGCCAGGATGTCTGATGCCACCTCCCACACCAGAAGGCAGCTAGACACCTTTCATGATATTCTGTCATCAGTGTCGTGGCTAAGTGAGATGCCTCTGGAGTCAATAATCAGGGATCAGATCGTGGCACCTCAATGTCTAAGCTTTACGCTTTTAAACAATTTCTTATTCTCTCTCTTTTTTTTAAGTTTATTTATTTTTGAAAGGGAGAGAGAGCGAGAGAGAACACGTGAGGGAGGACAGAGAGAGAGAGGCGACAGAATCAGAAATGAAGCTGGCTCTACGCTGCCAGCCCAGAGCCCCATGCGGGGCTCAACTCTGGAACCGTGAGATCATGACCAGAGCGAAGAGGGATGCTTAACTGAGCCACCCAGGCCCTCCTCTTGGTCTCTTGTATTGTCAATTTCCTGATCCCTAGAACAGAGACAAGAATTTCACCTGCCTCAAAGGCCATGATTAAATTAAATGAGTTAATACTTGTAAAGGGCTTAGCATGCTACCTGGAACGGAACAATGGGAAACGTGTAATACAAGTCAGTCGCTATGATTACCCAGAAGCTTTCCTAGGCAACCCCCGCAGCTAGAGGGGAGAGGCGCAGCTGGCTCACACCGACTTAGGAGCGCTGCTGCTGTGTATCTCTTCCCAACTCTGCATATGCACTGAGAGCACCCTGCTAGCCTGAAATCAGCCCTCCGTGGGAGCTTTCACACCATGAAAATTGGCAAACACTGCAAATCAGTCCCTCTCCCTCCTTCCTACCCAAACCCAGTCATTAAACATTTACCAACATGCTGCTGGGTACGAGGGAACTCATGGTGCCACTAAGGCTGCCTTTGCACAGCTCTGGGGCCAGGTGAGAGGAGGGGTGCCAGGCAGGTCAAAGGCTGCTCCCCAATCAGGCTGATGGGGAGAGGCAGATACTCTGTAGTCTTCATCACTATCTGTCCTTGTGACAATGCATCAGATGAAATACCTATTGCCAGAGGCCATCTTTCCAGACATCACTTCTCCCCATCCTACTTTTGGAATATTCTCTTTAGTCAGGGATCTTTAATTGTAAGCAACAGAAACAAACCCTGGCAAACAGAAGAAAAAAGAGAAGTTAAACGGTAACAAATCACACGTTCACAGGCTTGAAAGGGAGTTTGAAGTAGATGGCTTGGAACAGACAGGTCCCAGGCAGCTGCAGAAAGTTCTGGTATCACCAACCAGAATAAATAGGCTTTAAACTTTTTTTTTTTCCTTGCTTAAGAAGCAAACTCTTAGGAGGGAGAATTCAATTGACTGAGTTTTTAGATCTCATGCACACTTGTTGACTACATGAGGGCATCTAAATTTAGGACTCAACCAAACTGTCCACAACCGGGTATTTTCCCAAAGTAAACCAGATGCACTTGAAGACACGGATGCCGGGTGGCCACAACCAATGCAAATGCTCATTCTACCTTCAAGTCCTCCTGGTGGGAAAGGTTTTGAGGTCCCTCTCTGCAAAGGGGGTGGTCATGCCAGCTGAACTTCACATCGTGGTCTTTCACAGAATGTGTTGGCAGCCTAGATCAGTGAAAAAGCCCTAAGGCCCACCGGACTGCAGAACATAATAAAACCAAGGGAAGAGCTGTCTGCCTTTGGTTGAGACTGCACTTCACCGAGCGATCTCCGTGTGGCCTTCTCTGGGGAAAGACTCAAGAACTTAATCAGTCCTTTTCACCTCCAATTTCTCCCATTCCTGCCCAGGGTGATTAATGCCATGATGGCTTTGATGACAGCTCCACAGAATCCCCAGGGATCTATAATCCTGGAATGACAACCTAAGGCTATTTGTTTCCTCCAAGATGCTGCACACTTCTATGGGCACCAACTAAGGCCTCGGGACAGTCTTTTGTAAACCTGTCAGAAGGACCTCTGGGCGTTGGCGTGCCTTTTCTAGTTTGAATTTCTTTCCCTTCTATTCCTCATTGTGATCGATTTCAGAAAGGTGGTTTTATCCTCTTTGGTTTGTTCTTTTTTTTTTTTTTTTTAACAGCTCTGTAGATGATGGCCTTGTTTCTTTGACACTGTCTGGATGATCTCCCTTTATTAGCAGGTTTTTGTGGCTTTTTCTTTTTGAGGCATATGCTAAGAAATTGGTTCAGGGAAGAATCACTAGTGAACCCCCAAAGACATATGAAGCCTGCTTTTCAAAGGGCGAGTCATGGGAAGGGGGTCAACATGGAAGCTTCTCGTGAACTATTGATGTGACAGTAACACGGACAGTGTTAGGTGTTTTTCAAGGGGATCATTAAACACAGAATATTTTCCCACACATGCAGTGGGTGGAAATGGGTAAAAAAGAAGCCACTTAATCTGCCTGTGTCCTAATGGTCAATTCCTAATGTTTCCTGATTCTTTACTGTGTGTTAGGTGTTTTCCTAAGTGCTTTGCATGTGTTAACTCATAAAAGGTAGATCTTCGTATTTTCCCTATTTTCAGAGGAGGAGACTGAAGGTCAGAGAGTGTAAGTGCCCAAGGTCACAGAGTCAAAAATGGAAGAGCCAGGGTTAGGACCTAGAGTCTTCCTCTAGATTCCAGCCCTCTGCTACTAAGCTATGTATAGTGTCTCCCTAAAGGGCAGGGGTCATCCCCTGCCCTCTGTGCCTGGTACTTGGCAGGTGCCTGCTTACCTTTGCAGCCTTAAATCGCAATTCTCCATCTGGGACCACACTCTCCAATCACACTGACCTTCTTTGATTTCTAGAGAGCAAGCTCCTTCTCCCTGAGCCTCAAACATGCAATTCTTCTGATTGAAATGCTCTCCACTCCCTCTTTTCCCCTCTTTGCTGGCTGACTTCCACTCATTGCTCTGGTCTCTGTTTAAATGCCACATCCCTCAACCTCCAATGTGAGGTTGTCCCCTATTAACACTCTCGCAGGGCCATGTATTTTCCTGTCATCCCATTTATTACAGTAATGATTTGCTTAATGTCTGTCTCCTCTACCAGGCTTGACACACCAGAAGACCAGAAACTGTGTCTCTAGTTTGCTGACCTGCCCACCCCCCCACCTAACACAATGCTTGACCCAGAGTAAGCAGCCAGGAAATATTTGGGGGATAAATAGATGCTCAGTATCTGCTTGCCAAATAAATGAATAAGGTGAATGAGGCAGGGCAACCAAAGGTAGGGGTTATTTATTTTTTATTTATTTTTAAATGCTTATTTTTTTCATTTTTGAGAGCAAGAGAGAGAGAGAGAGAGAGAGAGAGAGAGAGAGAGAGAGAGAACAAGCAGGGGAGGGGCAGAGAGAGGGAGAGAGAGAATCCCAAGCAGGCTCTGTGCTTAAAGCCTGACTCGGGCTTGATCTCATGAACCATGAGATCATGACCTGAGAGGAAATCAAGAGTCAGAAGCTTAAATGACTGGGCCACCAAGGTGTCCCTATTTAATTTAATTTTAGAGAGAGAGAGTGGTTGAGCATGAGTACAGGAGTGGGGGAGAGGCAATGGGAGAGGGAGAGAAAATCTCAAGCAGGCTCCATGCTGAGAATTGGGCTCCAGCCCAATTCGGGGCTTGGTCTCAAGACGCTGGGATCATGACTTGAGCCAAAATCAAGAGATGGACACTCAAATGACTGAGCCACCCAGGCACCCCAAAGATAGGGCTTAGGATGACAACCCTGCTGTTTCATTTGCCTTATACCCAGGCGATGGTATTCAAATTGCATAAGGAGCAATCAAGTCTTAGTCTTGGGACACTGGTCCAAGAGACTTCCTGCTGTTTTAGGTGTTAACCTGTTAGTGGCTGGATCATGGGTATAGGGCATTGTTCAGGAGAAGGGCGGGGGTGTTTGGGAAAGTGGGAGAGGCTCTCTGGGGACTCAGGGCAGTAGGCATTTCTCAACCGAGTTGGAAGTATTTCAATAGTCTAATAACCAGTGTAACTGCACTGATATATACTGCCCATATATGAGCCATGAGTAATCGCTTGAAAATAACCCAATAGGGATTTCACGTGGAGCACCAACTTCTGAGTTGCTAAGTCTAGAGGCATTACAATAATTTGTACGGTATGAGTCATGCACCCGGGATCACAGCATCGGAAAGGATACATGCTTTCTTTGGAGTTGGGTCATGAATATATATTAAAGGGAGACTTTGGATAGGTCTCCAACTGCAAATGCATGGAGGAAAATGGAGCCATTCGGCAACATTTTGGAGGACATCTTTTATTAGCTTGATGCCTTGAGAAGTCAAAGATGCTCAACCTCTTCTTCATTAGCATTTCGATGTTGCTAATAATAGATCTCTAGAGATGGTCTCTCTAAATGACAAAACTGATCGCGCTGCCCCTGGAAGTGCAAGGTTGAGATTCGTGTGTGATGGTCACGTTGTTGTTTTCTTCACAAGGTTGACAGAGTCGGGTCTCGGGTCTTCAGTGTCCAGCAGCCAAAGATCAAGTGGTGATGGCTGGACCTTGCATAGCTGGGAGCTGTGGCGGAGGCAGGAAGCTGACTACAGACGGCAAGTGATTTTCCCTGAAGTTACGTGACCTTTCTTTAATCCTAAATGTCACCTGCAGAGGCCCGTGCTCTTTTGCCTTAATGTGGCATTGCTTTTCCTGCTCTAATGCTAATTGAAGGTCAATCTGAGGGCTAGGTGTTCCAGAGGCAAAGGCTGCCCCTTGGCCATTCTACTCCATGTGGTTCTTTTTAACAATCCCTCCTCATTGCCCTGCCCTCTTGTTCTCAAGCTTTTCCTTTTTTCTTCCCTTTTCATCCTTTTCCTGGCCTATGTCTCAAATTTGCTAGTGGCAAACGGAGCAGAATTTGTTATTGACTCCTGGGTCACTTGTTTCATGGATTATTTCAGGTCAAATCCTATTAAAGTAAATGTCTCCACTGTAGGGAAATCTCTGAATAACCAAACAGGGCATTTACTCCTCAAGCAAGGGCCAGCTTATCACAAGCAGGATTTGATAGCAGGGTTTAGAAAGAGCTCAGATGGACTTTGTCTCCAGCAAAAAGGCAAACTACATGACCTAAAAACCTTCCCTCTATAAAACACCTATAAATGTTTTATAAAATATAACAAACATCTTTTTAAATGCATAGCCGAGCTCATAAAAATGGAAGGAAAATCCCCAGGGGTCCAAAACAAAGAGAGAATCAAAATCAGAGTGATAGGTGTGAACTGAAACTGGGGCTGCCTTGAGTGTGTGTGTGTGTGTGTGTGTGTGTGTTCTTGTGTGTTTCATGTGCTCCAGCTGGGGGTGGGTGGGGAATTTGGATCTTTCCAACACTCTACATAAAGGTAAGACCCTCAACAAAACTATCCTTACAGCAAAGGGAAATGTGAGAGAAGATTGCTGGTCTTAGCCTGAACTGTGGTCTGGGAACAGAAAAGTCTCCGGGAAGACTCCTCCTGATGTTATCCATGTATAGTACTTAAATTTACATTCCCGTCTGGGACCCCAACTTCCAGGCAAAATAATTGACATGAAAGTGAGCCCGTTATGCCTTTTACCCTGGGTTGCCTGACAGAAGGGAATGGAACTTCTCGGGAAGGACATATGTGCAAGTGTCACAGATAAGAGCCTGGATGAGTGTGGGCTTACACTCTGAAATTATAAAATACGAAGCTTTTGGGAGTCGGGCTGCCAGATTTAGGAAGACAAAACAAAACAAGACACCTAGGTGACTTTGAATTTTAGGAAAAAAAATAATTTGCTATACAAGCATATCTCAAATATTGCTTGCAATATACTTACACTAAACGATTATTTGTTGTTTATCTAAAAGTTAAGTTTCAATTTAAATTTTATGTGGCAACCCTGTATGTGCAAAAGTCAAGAGACATACAAGTAACAGGATCAGACCACCCCAGAACCCCAAAGACTAGACTAATTTAAGTGATTGAATACATTAAATGATTGAGTGCATTTTGAAAACACGAGAAAGAAGAAAATACTAAAAAATGGGAAGTTTTGAAAAAGAACTGAATATTACTTTGGAAGACAGTTTGGCAGTTTTTTACAAAAGTTAAATATGATCTTATCACCTGACATAGCAATTTCACTCCTTGGTATTTACCAAAGGAGAAAAAAAGCTTGCGTACACACAAAAACCTGTGCGTGGATGTTTATAGAAGCTTTATTTACGATTGCCAAAGACTGGGAGGCAACCAAGACGTTCTTCAGTGGGTGAAGGGATACATAAGCTGTAGTGAATCCAGACAATGGAATAGTATTCAGCACTGAAAAGAGATGAGCTATAGAACCATGAAAAGACAAGGAGGGATCTAACTGCGTATTATTAACTGGAAGAATTCAATCTGAAAAGGCTACGCATGTATGAATCCAAGTATATGACATTCCGGAAAAGGCAAAACTGGGGAGACAATAAAATGATCAGTAGCCATGCTTCAGAGGAGAGGGAAGAGTTAAAAGGCAGAACAAAGGATTTTTAGGGCAGTGAAGCTATATATTTGGATGTTACTGTCATGGTGGATACGTGTCACTGTACATGTGTTTAAATCCATAGGATGTATAACACTAAGGGTGAAACTTCATGTAAACATGTACTTTGATAATGATATACAGTAAAACCTTGGATTGCAAGTAACTTGTTCTGCAAGTGTTCCACAAGATGAGCAAACAATTTCTAGTAAATTTTAACATGAGAAATGAGTGATGTCTTGCAATACAAGTAGCATGTGATGCTGAATGTCACATGATCACAACTGAGCCAATGGTTCTTCTCTCTCTCTCTCTCTGTCTTCCCTTCTCACTGTGGGATTGTAGGTGATCGTCTCCCATGCTCTGATGGTCAGTCTCAGCTTGGAGTGTTTGGCAGAAATCAGTGATTTTTCAGAATGTTGGAAGGTGCCCACAACTGGCATGAGTGTGTTTTTTGTCACTTCGAAGCCCCATTGGACATCCCTTTGCATTTCCATGTGAGCGTAAGCTTAGGAATGCTTTGCTTCATTCTAGGTCAGGTTGCCTGCAGATACAGATCCATTCCTCTGCAGCCTTCTTACCAGTTACATTACATACAGTATATGACAAGAGTTTATTAATACTGTCCTGTAGCCGATATCCATGAGAGTGTGTACAATGGTCCCCATGCAGAAAAGCGTTGAAAAGAAAGGCAGTAAGAAAGAGATATTTATGGTGGAAGTTAAGAAGGAAGTCATCAAGAAGTACAAATGAGGTATGCAAGTGGCCAAAATTGCAAGATTTTATAAGACGTTTACGTCTGCATCTCCTCTGCAGAGGAGGAGGGGAAAAAGGCAGAGGAATCCCTCACTTCAAATGAGATTGGGGAGATAGTGTAAAATGCAGGAAACAGTGCAGAATTTTGTAGATAACAACCACCAGAATCAAGACGATAGCAGGGTGAGCGATGAATCTGTTTAATGGCAATGCAATGGCACATTTCCACGAAAATCCTCAAAAGGAGGCAAAAGCAAGTGTCATTGGAAAGGTTTCTTGTTAAAGGTGCAGGAAAAGAAAAAGATTCCATTGAACCAATAGACGGCAGTGATTCCCTTAGTGATATGTCCTACACAATAACCCTCCTCTCTTGTCTCCCTCACACCAGCCCTGAAGGTTTTCAAGGGTAAGTGCCAGCTAATTTGTTTATTTTTCTTTATATTTTGCATTTTCTTTATTATTTTGTATTATATTACAGTATTGTAATCATTGTTATATGAATATTTTTGGGTTGTAGAACAAATCATCTGAGTGCCCATTATTTCTTATGGGGAAATTTGCTTTGATATACAAGTGCTTTGGCTTACAAGCATGTTTCCGGAACGAATTATGCTCGCAAATCAAGGTTTTACTGTGTTAATATAGGTACATTAATTGTAACAAATTAACACTCTGGTGGGAAATGTCTGCTGGGAAATTATGGTTTGGAAATGGTGATAATGGGGATGGTATGAATGTGTGTGTGTAGGGAGTATGTGGGAAACCTCGGTACATTTGGCTCAATTTTGCTATGAACATAACATTGCTCTAAAAGGAGCAATTTCTTAAAAAAAAAAAAAAAAGAAAGAAACAAAAAGAGGGAAGCTGGCTGGCTCAGTTGATGAAGCATGTGACTCTTTTTTTTTTTTTTTTTTTTTTAATTTTTTTTTTCAACGTTTATTTATTTTTGGGACAGAGAGAGACAGAGCATGGATGGGGGAGGGGCAGAGAGAGAGGGAGACACAGAATCTGAAGCAGGCTCCAGGCTCTGAGCCACCAGCCCAGAGCCCGACGCGGGGCTCGAACTCACGGACCGCGAGATCGTGACCTGGCTGAAGTCGGACGCTTAACTGACTGCGCCACCCAGGCGCCCCGAAGCATGTGACTCTTGATCTCAGGGTTGTGGGTTGGAGCCCCACATTGGGTGTAGAGATTATTTAAAAATAAAGTCTTTAAAACAAGGAAGCAAAAAGAACTTTTGGAAATAAAAATAAAGTTGTTAAATTAAAAAAGACAAAACAAAACTTCAGGGATGGATAAATAACAGTTTACACACTGTTGGAGAGAGAATTAGTGAACTGGAAAACAGGTCTGAGGAAATTACCTGGAGGGCAGGATAGAAAAATTAAGAGATGGAAAACATGTACTAGGGGCACCTGGGTGGCTTAGTTGGTTAAGTGTGTGACTCTTGATTTTGGCTCAGGTCATGATCCCAGGGTTGTAGGATTGAGCCCTGTGTCAGGCACCACTCTGAGCGTGGAGCCTCCTTAAAGATTCTCTCTCTTTCTCTCTCTCTGCATCTCTCCCCCACTCCCACTTACTCTCAAAAATTAAATTAAATTAAATTAAATTAAATTAAATTAAATTAAAATTAAAATTAAAAAAAGAAAACACGTACTAGAACTTGGGCCATGGAGGACAGAGAAAGATGACCTAACATATGACCAATAATATTTCTAGAAGGAGAAAATAGAAGAAGAAGAGAGATCAAACATTTGAAGAGATAATGCCTGAGACTTTTTCTAGACTGAAAAAAAACAGACTCATAAGATTTAAGAAACACATCATGTTATCAGAGAAAAACAAAAATAAATCCATATCCAACTACATCATGAGATTACAGGACACCAAAAACAAAGAGATCTTAAAAGAAACCAGTTACAAAAGACTAATATTAAGAAAAATGAGGGAATAAAAAAAGAAAGGAAGACAAAAGAGAAAAACTAAAAAGAACAATGTACTCTATGGTATTAGACAAATCTGTCTTTAAGTAGCAACCCCACCTCTTTGACCTTAACCTCTCTGAAGCTTAGTTTCCATATCTGTAAAATAAATATTCAATCCATAGTCATCGCTAATTCCCTGCAAAATGCCTAACACAAAGGCTTGTTTGTTAGTACATGTTAAGCAAAAAGGAGTTATTATTGACAGAAGTAATTTTCCCATGATATACATTCCTATAGCGTAACCTTGCCCTTGAACCCGACCTCAGGATAATTAATATTTAAATGTATGTCATATTGCAGAAAGCTGGTGCCATTCCTGAGGCACAAAAACCTTAAACTTAACCCTGCAAGACAAGCTTTCGAGATCAACCGCCCTGTGGTCTTGCCATCAGGGCATCTTTAGAATTACTACAAAAATCTCTTTTTGTAGTTTCCTTGTCTTCAGAACTTCCCTAAATTCAAAGATAAATCCAAAACTAACTTGTAAGCTTTCCTTGACCTTCTCCCAGAGCAGCTTACAAAGTCCTGCCACAGGGTCCCATAGTACTTTCCTTTTTCATAGCGTTAATCATGTATTGTTTCTGCTAGATAATGTTCCAGCTTCCTCATTAGACTCTAAGCTCCTTGAAGGCAAGCAACTTACCTATCTTGCTAACCACTGAATCCACAGTGATTAGCACATGGCCTGGAATTTTTAAGGAGGCACTTAAAAAGTTACTGAATCTTCAGAGAAAAGAAATTGGAAGTTAGGGATGGAATTTATTTACAGAATTGTTGTATATAAAATCATGGTATTTTCCTGGAGTTGGAAGGGATTCTAGAAAACATCTAGTCTTCCCATTGCTTTCCTGATGAGAAAAATGAGCTTATCGATTCACCTGAAAGTCTAGGGCTAGTTATTAAATGGTGGAAATCAGACCCAAATGGTATTGTGTTGCCTCCGTGACCAAGATCATGGCTGTGTAAGTGAAAGAAGCCAGGCACAAAAAGACAAGTCATGTATGATTCCACTTCTATGAAATATCTAGAATAGGCAAATTCAGAAAGGCAGAAGGTCGATTAGAAGTTACCAGAGGCTGGGGAGAGGAGGGCTGGAGAGTTATTGCTTAATGATGACAGTATTTTGGTCTGGTATGATGAAAATGTTTTGGAAATAAATAATGGTATGGTTGTACAACAATGGTAGCATAGTATCACTGAATTGCACATTTAAAGATGGTTAAGATGGCAAATTATATACTATGTATGTTTCATCACAACTAAAAGAAAAAAGAAATGAAAATCATGGCTGTGGTCATTCCCCACTCGCCTTGCTTCTCCAGGCCGTTTGTAGATTGGGGACAATTTCTTTAATGAGCATTTAAAAAAATCATTGAGGGAGGGTGCAAACAGGCAGAGATAATGCCTGATGTAGGACCATCAAATTAAAAGTGACATTTCTCTATTATTAACCCACAATTTCTCAGCAAAGTAAAATCTCTAAGCTGATACTAGAAAAATGCCAGTTCCATAAGCTATTTAATTTTTCTGGATAGGGTGTTAAAATAACCGCTAAAACCATAAAAGATACCATATGGCACCAAAGACAGGGGGAGAAAGAGTTCTTTTTTGTTGTTGTGAGTACTCAATGAACAATTTGTTCTCTATTCTCCTAAACATATTAGGGTGCCATTAAGAGAAAAATTTCAAAAGTGTCAGGAAGACATATCCTAAATGGAAAGAAAGTTGAAAAGATAAATAAAAATGAGCATTCCTTTCGCTATATTCGGTGGAGTCCTGCAGAGAAAAAAAATTCCAGCCAGGCAACATTGAGACATAGTTTATTAATGCAGTTTCCCCCACAGCAGGACATAGAAAAGAGAAATTGGTAAAACAGTCACATTAAAAAATTATGACTCCTACATCTGATCTTTATGAATACACAGAAAAGAAAGTGTCCTCTTGAGTCGTCCTTGGGCCATGTTAAGGCAGAGATGCAAAGGATTTTTTTTTTTCCTCCAAAGCAGCACTACTTGCTCACACATGGTTGGAACAGACTGTAAGTTACCTCCCACATTTAGTGGATCTGAAAGGTGTTTATAGGCAGAACTTACTGGAAGATTTTGAGCAGTGCTCCTAATTACGTTTTGAAATAAAACCCTTGTCTTTTGCTTTTAAAGATCATACACCATTGACGTCTGTATTCCCTTGGGAGAAAAATTGTAGTAGGTGCTATAAAACTGGTTACAAGTCAAATTTCTCTGGAGTCTTAGAGCTGGAAAGGACTTTGCCCGTCATCGTCTAACTCAGTGTTTTGCAGTGTGGAGTCTGTGCTCCCCGGGTGAGGTATGAAATCAGTTTAGAGGGTCACAGCTAGCACTGGAAAGTAAAGAAGGAGGCGATAGACTAAAATTGAATATTAAATGCCTTTTGCATATACTGTTTTGAGAAAGTTTTGTTTCAGTTGTGTGTGTGTGTGTGTGTGTGTGTGTACACATGTTGGTTCACACTGTAAAGTGTGTGCCTTACTATGAGTTCTGGTCAAAAAAATGAGAAAGTCGCCCATGTAATCGCTTTGTGTTCCAGGTCAGACGCCTGGAGCCAGAGGGAGTAAATGACTTTCTCAAGTACCGCGTGTCAGAAGTAGTCCAGATCTCTTGACTCCCAAGATCCTTAACATTCGACTCTGATGATGGAAGAATACTAGTCGGTGGGTGTCAACGCTTGCCCTGTGGCTTCCATACCGCGGCAGCTGACATTCTAGTCCCCTTTTGGAGCAATTCCTGTGCTTCTGGGTCGGCTGGACTCCCCTTTCTCCTCCTCCACTAATTCTGCCAACCTTACGCCATACAGCGTCTGACGCTCTGCGAGGCGGAGCGGGTGTGTAGAGGGACAAACGTCAGTGGCCAGGCGTGGATAATCCACGACTGTTGGGTAGCTCGGAAGGTGCAAAATTCCACCCCTGACTGCAGCCTGGAGCTGATGAGCCACTCGAGAAACAGAATCACAGCCTCCCCGTGAAAAAGAGGGGGTGCCTGTGACCACTCACATAGAAGGCGTTCTCAGAAAGGAGACAACCAGCTGACAACTGTGGGCTTTAGGTAATTCCTGCCAGACTCATGCACTCTGGCTGGTCTTCCTGAGCCGAAATAGAAGCATGCAGAAAGCGTTCTATGACTGCAAAGACAAAGCAGGATTATGAAAGAGGATCCTGCCCGGGATTCAAAGTGCCTCTGGTTTGGACTTAGAATGATCACCCTCATCAAGAAACAAACACTTGTAACGCATTTACTATGTGCCAGGTATTGTTCTGAGAATATTAAAAATATTTACTCATTTAATCCACATAGTCAACCTTTAGGCCTTGGTGGACTTTCCTAGTTGCACAAGGTTGAGAAGCATGGAGATGTGTTAAAATAATGTTTTTCTTCCTGATCCGAAGACAGGAGGGTGAGTACTGTTAATAGTGTAGAAACCACGTCACTGACGGAGCGAATTAATCAATAGCCAAATCCGGGGAGAAAAGGTCAACTGCCTACTTTCTCTTGGCCGAAGGAACCGGGGGAGGATAGTCCTTGCGAAGATTCATCACTTTCTGATGCTTTCCAGAAGTGGTGATAGATCTGCGACAAGCCATTTATTAAAAAAAAAAAAAAATTACCTTCGTATATTTGTAGGATAGCTGCTTTGGTGGTGAGGCATCTGCTTGGGTCCAGAAAACACCCCCCTCAAGCCCATGTAGTGATCAAACCTGTGCCCTGGGCCTCATCCAGTGCTTTGCATGGTGCTGGGAGAGGGTCCTCAGTACTGTGTTGAATTCATTTATTATCACACTTCAAAAACCGAAAACTGACTTTGGAAACTGCTAGATTTGGCTTTGATGATGAAAATTAGTAGAAGTTTACTGAAGTGTAAGAAGGGCAAGAGGTTTTTTTTAAAGATGAAAAGGAAGCGAGGGTTTTTTTTTTTTAAGTACCTATTACATGCCCTTATGTTTTATAGGTTAACATTAAATCCCCCAATACTCTGATGGAATCTCCATTTCATAGATGAGGGAACTAAGTTAAATGATTTGCTGAAAGTAAATAGGTGAGGGGCAGGATTCAGGATACAGTTTGCCTGCAGAATCCATTACTCTTTCCACATCACGCTGTAGCCCGAAAGTTAAAAAAATTTTTTTTTTCGTCATCTGAAAAATGATTTGGCCCTAGCACTATTCACTGACCATGGCAAATCTTTAATTGATCTTTCCATGCCATAGCCTACCGATTATCCACGAGGAATGGCAACAGTTAAGACCTGTTCTCTGTAATTAAGCCTTGGTTCCCTTACCAACTCCACCATGTAATTACACTTACTTCTCGAACAGGCAGATATGGTTCACTAAAGGATCTGAGAACAGCCATTTAAATGAAGCTTGGTTTCTTGCTCTGGTTTGGTCAAGTCTGGGCTTGGGCACATAAAGAATGCTGCTGACCCTGAACTCACCAATGCTGATGCTACGTGGGAGTCGGGGTGTATTTCCTGCGTATTCTGTGAAACTTCGAACTTCTTCCTGCTCATCGTTTTCCTCAATGAACATGTCGAGTAAAAATGCAGGTTGCTAAATATTTATCCTTTTCTTGGAGCAGCCTGGGCTGACTTAGGCAGCAAGTCTCATATAGTTATTAATCATCAGAAATGGAAAATGTTTCTTTTTGAAAGGTATAATTATCAGAGGTCTCACACGAACAAGATCTTGAAAAGAAGATAGTATTTGCCATCATCAGGACATTCTGTGGCTGTACTAATGAAAAAATTTGGCTTATCCCACAAAGTTTATGGACTTTTTTTTTTCAGTTGAAATAAGATTTGGCTTAGCATAAGGCACTAAAAGGGTAAGGATGGTTTTAAATAGTGAAGTTACGCAGGGCTGTGTTGTAATGTGGAGTGAGAAGGGGAACCCACAGAGATTCAATTATCTTCAGGAGTCTAGAAAACCCTAGGCTTACAAATGCACACCAAATAAACCAACTATTAAACAAAAGTTGCTTGGAGTTAGAAGTCATTAAATAAAAATGAGATGACAAGCAAGGTCACTTGGACCCAGAGATCGAAGGAAATGTCCAGATTAAACACCGGAGGGTTTAAAACAAACACAAACCAACCCCCCCCTCTTCTCTTCCCTCATGGGTCAAAAAGGAGCTTAAGACAGTCCAAAAATATTTTCTGAGTTTGAAGTCCCCAAAAAGCAAGGATTCAAAGGTCACATACAAAGTACTGCCCACTTTCTTGGTCTCACCATGGCTATTCTGAGGGGACTGTGCAATTAGTACCTGGGGGGAAAAAAAAAACTCTTAAGAGAGTTGGAGAGGTCCAGATGTTGGAGATTATGACCTCCTGGATAAAATGGAATTTAACGAAAAGAATTAATTTATGACTTTCTCTCCCTATTTACAGTATGTGTTCAGCTTATTATCTGTACATATTGTGATGCACAGCAATTACAATGCTGAAAATAATGGGCAACACGTGTCCACTGTAGTTAAGTTTAAAAGGGGGGGGCATTTGTCACATTTTAGTCTGCACATCTGGTTCTACAATATTTGCCAACTGAATAGTATAGAAATATATTGCAGTGAAAATCCTTTCATATTAAAGTTTTATTTGCCAGGAAGTAGAATTCTTTCCTTTCCTCTCTCTCCCCCGCATTTTATGCTGAACTCTGAAATTTCCAGCACTAGGGTTCATCTGAGCAAACAGGACAGGGAATCTGCTCTTGTCTTTGTTTAATTCTCCAAGTTCTGATAGTGACAATTGGGATATATATGCATCCTTTGTTTTGTAAAGCACATCCACAAGGGAGAAACCCTAAGGCTTATTCTAAAAAGCTGGTAGGGCATCAGATATCTCCCACACTTAAAACCACAGAAATTAAATTCTAAATTTTAAACTCCCTTTTATTGAAATATAAGTTTGTTTAGCATATTTACAACACTTTATGCACATATATACACAGAAGGCAAAGTCTGTCAAATAAAAAAGTTTTTCTTAATAAAAAATTAAAATAAAAACAAAGTAAAGTGCATGAAATTCATTTTCTTCTGGTGAACATCATCATTGTCAAAATTTTGGTCGATGGGGAGGGGGGAGGAAGAAGAAATTCATTACTTGACTCAGCGCATACAGCCGGTCCTGTATTTGTAGCCCTTAGGCCAAAATGACAAGTGGTTAGGAACAAGTCAGACTCATTGTCAGGGTCTGTAGGACCCCCACCCCGGTTCCGAAGGTCCTGCTCTCTTTGTCCTATCGGGAGCCTTCCCCCAGCTCCTAACAGTGATCTCACCATCACGGTGCTGGAACAAAGGCGGAACACAGGAAGGGGGCTCCACCAGCCAATGTCACAGCCCAGCTCCGGGGCCACCAGCGCAGCGTTTGGTAGGAAATGCAGGATTAGCTCAACGGCTCAAACAGAAGTTTTCCTTTTTCGGAAGGGGAATGCGGGGGCCAAGGAATGGGATGCATCTCCCACGGAGACGGCCACCCGGGGGCCAAACTCCGCAGCCCGTTTCTTCGGATCCAAACTCAGTGCTGGCACAGGGTAGAATCCTTTCAGAGGCTGGGCGGAAGGAATGGTTCACTTCTTCCCCCGGTGAGTTCGTCCTCCCAGAACTTTGAAAGGAAACGGCAGGAGACGGAGAGAAAGGGGCAGGTGGGTGAAGCTGAAGTTTTAGCCTCCTTCCCGCTCCGGCCACTGGCTGGGCGTTGGCCGGCTGGTCCCCCGCGGCGGCCGAAGCGACGGCCCTTCCCCCATCAGCCATTCCTCAGCCAGGGGTCTCTCTCTCTCTTCCTCCAGGGTACGCTAAGTCCCCGGTCGGCGGCCGTACTTGGCCTTACAGTGCAAAATGTGCTTGGCGAGGAAGTCGAGGCGGCGCTGCAGCAGCTGAGCGTGGGGGTCGGCGAGCGCGGCCAGCTCCGGGAAGCGAGGCTCGTGGCGCTGGTAGAGGCGCAGCAGCCGGGCGGCCGCGTCCTGGCCGCGGTGCAGCTCCAGGACGCGCCGCGCAGTCCGCTCGCGGAACACGCACACCGACTGCAGCAGCGGCTCGTTATATTTGTCCCACATGCCCGCCACCCGGTAGCCGTGCACCAGGCCCGCCTCGTTGTCCAGAAAGACCAGCGCCCCGCCGGGGCCGCGGTGCAGGTTGCTGGTGGCGCGCTGCATGACGCGCGGGTCCCACTGCAGGCTGAAGAGGTTGCTGACGAGCCGGTCGAAGTTGGCCGTCAGATAGTCAAAAAGGATCAAGTCGGTCCACTGCACCAGGTCCACCAGCTCCGCCTGGCTGCGGTTGGCCAGCTCGCCTCCGGCGGCACGCAGGGGCCGCAGCTGGCCGTCCTCCGAGCGCCAGGGCGCGGGCACCACCACGTCCGTGAGGTTGGGCAGCCAGCGCGTCAGGCTCACCACGCTGCCCTCCGTCCAGTGTGCGGCACGAAGCTCCTCCTGCACTTGCGCCCACTGCGCGCCGCGAGCCTCCACCCGGGCCAGTGCCAGCGGCGGCACGTGGCGCTGGAGGCCCAGCAGGCGCGCCAGGTAGTAGGACAGGGCCTCGCCCTGTATCTGCTCGGGGTTGATGCCGTAGCGCACGCAGGCGCGGGTGCCGTCGGAAAAGCGGGCCAGCCGGTTGGAGCTGCGCCCGCAGCCGCCGCGCTCCAGGGCCACCACCCGGGCGCCGCGCGCCGCCTCCAGCCACGCCGCCGCCTGCGACTCGGAGAAGCCGCGGGGCACCTGCTCCTCCAGGCCGCGGCTCCAGAAGACGCCCCCGTGCACCACGGCGCGCCCCTCCGGCCCGAGCCGCCGGGATGGCACGTGTCGCTCGCGCTCGCCCGGGGGCCGCCGGGGCGGGCCGTCCGCGCCGGCCGCCAAGGTGAGCAGCGCCCGGAAAGTTTTCAGGGAGCCGCCGCGGGCGTCCCGCGCTAGGGGCGGGGGCAGGGGGAAGCGAGGCGCGGGCCCCGGGCCGCCGCTCCGGGCCGGGCGCCGCGGGAGTCGGTCTTCGGGCGGCTGGGTGCGCGGCGGCAGGAGCCCGCCCCACAGCGCCAGCAGCGAGCCCAGCGCCAGCAGCCAGAGCCCCGCGGCGGCGGCGTCCCGCATCCTCCTGCCCATGCTCCCCCGGCCGTGCCGGGGCCGCCGCCGCTTCAAGCCGAGCCCGGGCGCCCGGGTCCCGGCGGCGAGGCGGGCCCGGCAGCGTGCTGGCTCCGGGGCTCCGGGCGCCTCAGCCCCATCGCGGCAGCGGGGCTCTGCCTGGCGCTCCGCCCCGCGCTGGGAACTCGCCTCGCCGCCGCTTCCCAGCTGCTTTTGTATTTCGCTGTGAGACCCTCGGGCGGGCGCGATTCACAGGCGCCCGGACCACGTGGGAGCGAGGGGGATCCCCCTCCCCCTCCGCGGCCGCGGCTCCCCGCCCCCCACTCCCCCGCCCCCTTCCCCTCCTCTTCCCCTTAAAGCGGCGATGGCTCTTTCCGAGCGGGAGAGGCGGCCCCACTTTGGTCGGGGACTTAGCGGCCTGGAGGAAGCCGGGCTGGCGGCGCCCGCGCGGGGGCGTCGGAGGGGGCGGCACCGAGCTGGAGTGGCGCGGGGTAGGAGGGCCGCGGCTCGGTCCCTGGTTGGAGAGGTCGCCGGGTCTCCGCGCCGGGGCAGCGCCGGCCTCCTGCAAAGTTCAGACTGACCCCTGCCGCGCTCTGGGCGCCGCCTGGCGAGTGTTGGGGCGGGTCCCTTCGCCTGCTCGCTTTCCGACGGTGTGATTCACCCTGCCTTTATGTAAATCCCTGGGAATCTCTCCGAGCCACGGAGGATGTGACTCCAGCCCGGTTAGAGGAACCGTCTGTAGCAAACAACTTTGAACCGACCCCCCTTTCCGACTGTGCTTACCGCGGCGGGCCGCGGCGGGCGTGTGCGCTTTGACGTTGGTGGTTCCGTCTTTCCCGTGGGACTCACGGGGGCATTAAACCTGGCTGTGCAAGTAATAGAACACCTAGGGCAGCTCCTAGCCTTTCGTTCATCGATTCAACAAAGCGTCGGTCTCAGGGCAGTAAAACCCACAGATTCTCCCCGTGTTCGAGGAGCTGACGTTCCTAGGAGAGGTTCAGGTTGCTAAGAGAGCATTGTGTAACCCAGGATCCGACCTAGTGCAGGAGGTAGAGGTGCCAGGGACACACACACACACACACACACTCTCTCTCTCTCTCTCTCTCTCTCTCTCTCTCTCTCAAGAAATGATACAGTTTTGCCCACGAGGAAACTGAGGCAGGGAGAAGGCTTGCTCAATATGCTAGACTTAGCAAGTGCACAAACTAAAATTCAAACTTGGGCCTTCTGGCCGCGTGCCACCTGATTTTCCCTTCATCAAGAAGCTCATTACTTTATCAAGTTGCCAGCATCTTCATTTTTTTTTTTAATCGTTGTCATTTAGCCAGTTACTTTCGTCTCCAAAAGTGACTTTCAATTCGAATGAAAAAGAATCCTGATATTACATTTGACTTGCTGGTTTAATGGCTTAAGGGAAAAATATGATTGGGGAGGGGGTGGAAGAGAAAAAACCCAAAACAATGTCGTAACAGACCACATTGTCTTCCAGCCACCTCTGGGTTCAAGCCACCAGGAAGGCTCTTGGATAAGAATTGACTTTCCCCCTTCCCTCTCTGCAGGAGCATGTCCCAGAAACAAAACAGGTAAGACACAAGATGGGGGTGGGGTAGGGGTGAAGGTGGATTCCACCTCCTGAAAGCAGGGGTTTGACATGTTTTCTTGCATGTGTTTCTTTTCTCTCTTTATCCTCCATCAGGTGCACATGGGGGTTTTTGACTTTATGAGCTCATCAGCTGGCACTGATTATATTTTATTCTCCAAAGAATGAATGTTTAGAGTTATAGGGCAGACGCCCTCATGTTTGCGGCTGAACAGAAGCATCAACAGACCGTATCTGGAGCCTTCTAGTGCTTACCCTATATGCCCTCAAGTGTTTCCATATTGGCTGAAGTGTGGAGTCTTTGTTGAATCTGTTCCACACCACACAGCTATATCATGCCTTTTTATAGATCTTATCTGATGATGCGCTGACTGTGGCTCCCATATGTATGCATCAAAACATATTAATTCAGTAAAAGATACTTTCTGCTCTGTGTATGCTCTGTACCTTCTGTTTCCCTAAAGGGCAGGGACTAATGTTTCTTGACAACCTTTTATTTTTCTTAAAACCACCTAATATAATATATTACACCAAATAGATGCTCAGTAAATTGAATTTGATTTTTTGTCTTTTGGTTTAACTTCTGAGAATTTTTTTTTTTTTTTAACCGCGATGCTTTCAGCTTGGGTAAACTGTAAGCAAGATCTCCACCTTGTGGGCACAAGTGGAATATCATCTGTGTATGCATGTTTCACAGGATAATTCATTATTTCAGTTAAATTCTGAGAATATTAGGCGGCTACCACAGTCCGTGACATGTCCTGGGTGCTATGGGGAAATGAAAAGTAGTCGGCGTCTTTGTCTTTTTAGCTGTTAACAAAAACTATAAAGAACTGCCAGGGATAGTTCACTGTAAACTATGAGGCAAGGAGTCCCTCTTGTCTGTTTCAGGGCTGCCTGGCACCGTGCCTGGCACTTAGTGGGTGTTCAATACGATTTGGTGAATAAGTCATTGGAATGTTAATGAGATTAAGTTTCGGCAAGTGGCACGTTGGTTTTTTTATTTTTATTTTTTTTTACTTTATTATTTTTTTAACGTTTATTTATTTTTGAGACAGAGAGAGACAGAGCATGAACGGGGAAGGGTCAGAGAGAGGGAGACACAGAATCTGAAACAGGCTCCAGGCTCTGAGCTGTCAGCACAGAGCCCGATGCGGGGCTCGAACTCACGGACTGCGAGATCACGACCTCAGCCGAAGTCGGCCGCTTAACTGACTGAGCCACCCAGGCGCCCCAGTTTTTTAATTTTTTTAATAAAATCTGTGTACTACTAAAAGGTACAAAATAAGAACTTTCATTCAGTTTAAAAGGAAAAAAATATTGGTGAAGGCTCCACATAATGTAGGAAGAGGAAGCACGTGGCTTTCCTTCAGGGAGAGCGGGCCTCCAACCCAGCAACTCCACATCCCGGAATCTTTCAGTCATGTTCCTGGTACTGACGAAGAAAACTGGGCCTTAAAGAGGTTGGCTAAGCTCTTACCCCTAGGAAGATGGGCTGACCTTATCGTAGCCCTTTGCCCGTAGCTACAGGACTGAATGCACCTCATACCAAAATGGGATGCGCTAACAGAAACTTGAACAAATGCACCGAAATGTAGAGTTCCGTAAAACCAAAGGAATAAGCCAAAACCAAAACGCAAGCCCCCAATGGAATGCAGTTTTAAAATGGTCTTTGATGATTTTAGAGAGTATTTAAACACACCCCTGTGTTTTCACCTGTAAGATGACCACACTCCCTCCTGCCTTTACTTCCCAGTCCAAGGACACTCCTCTCCCCCGCTCCTGGCCAAGTCACTGTGGCTCAGACTGTGGGATAGCACCGCCTGATGCTTGCGGATAAAGGAAGGTGCTGCTCATCTGTCCCTATGAACCTATTTTCACCTTGAAAACTTTCTTAATATTCCTCGGAGCTTCTCCCTGAGCCTTGACTTCCAGTTGCTTCAAATGTTTCCATAGTTCTGTTTGAAGAATGATGTGGCTCATTTAACAGTGCCTCCTGGGGAAGAGGGTGGGGGTGGAGTGGAGGGTTGGGAGCAGGGCTGGAGGCTTGGGGTTGGAACGTTTCCCAAGTCTGGCATTTCCACATTCTGGCTGTTTCCTTTCTGGCCAGTTATTTCCCTTCTATGAGTTTAGATTTCCACATCTGAGAAGTGAGGGTAATAAATCCTACCTACCTCACGCAGTTGTTAGGACGTGCTAGCGAGATATTACTAATCACCACAAAGCTGGCGGCAAACACCGAGTGCTTATTATGGGCTTGGCACGGGGCTAAGCCCCGCACACGTGTTATCTGCTTTAACCTTTCCAGCAAATACGATTGTCCCCCTTTTACAGATGGGAATGCTGAAGCCTAGCCAATGACTAGCCTGAAGCCATATAGTAAGTAAAGGGCAGGGCTGAGATTCTAGAATGATGGAGGACAAACCCTTTGCAAAAAAAATAATAAAAAAATAAAAAAATAAAAATTATTGCATTAAATCCAAGTAGACTCAACTCAGATTACATTTTGCTTTGAAATGTTCTCTGGGGTTGCTACTAAGTGAAACGGCTAAGAGACCAAATCCTCAAGCCAAATTGGGTTTAAAACTTCCCGGGCATGTAACCTTAAGTTACTTGACCTCTCTGTGCCTCAGTGTACTCATTTGTAAAGTGTGGTTGTAGGAGTATTGTTGGTGTTACTAATACTAATGGTAACAATTATGTAACATCTGATGATTAACACTACTTATCGGTAACAAACCTTGTAGGTCATTGTGAGGATTAAATTAGCTCCTGTATTTAAAATGCTTGAAAGACTATCTGAGTTCATTCTTCTAGTATTCGTGTGACTATGTGTGAGATTATTAGCTCTGTGACCCTGGGCAGCTTTCTAACCTCTCTGGGCCATAGTTTTATTTGGGTCTGCCTTTCCCCCCCTTTCCCCGTAGGGTACCGTATTTTTCTGCTTGAGGATCACTTTCCCTTCCTTGGTATGTCTCTATTGGGTCTCGAGCTCAAGAATTGCTTACCTGATCCCGTCCTCACATACCTGGCTGCCAGGGGCAGGCATTTACACACCTTGTTCCAGGTAAATCCTGCTGGATAGCTAGAAGGAGGTCAGGAAATGTAGTAGACTTTGCAATTAACCTGTCTGCCTGAATGAGTCCTGCTTTTAAGAATACACTGTGTTTCTGGAAAGAAAGTCAAAATTGACATAAACCCGTGATTTATGGTGAGAATAGCATTTTTATGAACCTCTTTATTCCCTTTTTGACCTGCTTTTGAAAAAGATTCCTGTAGCCACTGGTGTTAGAAGCTAGAATCTAAAGGTTAGTGCTCTGGCGAATTAATTTAGCAAGTTTTAAAGCCGTTGCCGAGACGAACCTGTCAGATAGCGTCATACTCTAGTTACAGGGTGTGGTGATAAAAATACCGGGCTGGGCATTTGGGGACAGGAGTTTTTTTTTTCTCTGCTATAATTTAGTTCAACTGCAATTTTGTCTTCAAGTGGCGAAGGCCAAGAACTGGGCAGTAAGTGATGGGCCATCTGTTTTTCTCTCCTCATTAACGCCTGTGTTGGGAGCTTTGGTTGGTTCTCTTCAGCTTTCTCTTTTGTCCTTCTTCCCGGCAGCTTCCCATTCTCCCTGCGCCTGGGGCTGGAAGAGAAGCTGAGCCCTGGTTGGGCTAAGCCAGTCATGGTGTTTTCAATCCCCTTGCCCGTGTTAGGTGTAGGCATAGGCTTGTGACGCCATTCTGGCCAGTGAGACCTGGAAGACCCCAGAGATGTTTCCGGAAAAGGTATCCATATTATGGCAAAAAGATGCGGAAAAGGTATGGCCCCTTTTCTCCGTGGTTCAGGTCCAGCTGTGAGGGCTGGAATAGGACAGTCACTGTATAACTGCACAGTGAGGCAGGCAGAGCAGAAGGAAGGAGCCTGGGTCCTTGGTAATGTCATCAAACCCTCAAATTAATCCACCCTGAAGCCACCTTTCCTCTGGACTTCTTGCGTGGTTGAACGCTCTCCAAATTGGGGCTTTTTGCTGTTTGCAGACCAGTGATTCCTACATGATACCATCTCTCACAGAGGAGCTTACAAACCGGAGAGGAGCCAACACGTAAATAGATCTCTCCCATCACAACTGTGCTCCTGGGCCGGCAGCGAAGTGAAGTCTTTAGGCACATGTGCCCTGCAGCCGGGTCCAGTCTTGCATTTGCTAGCTGTGCCATCTTGGGAAGGTCACTTAACCTCTCTGAGCCCATTAACTTATCTGAAAAGTGGAGATGATAACTGTACCTGCCTCATAACATTATTGTGTGGATGAAATGCACATTAAGCACTTAGTAAGTTGCTCAGTAAATATTATTGACTGCTCTAGCAATTATGGAAATATAAGCTATATGGGAACACGGAGGAGGGAGCAACAGATTCTATCTACCAGGAAAGGCCAGGAAGGCTTCACCAAGGAGGCAGATGTTAAGCTGAGTCTGGAAGGGTAAGTGGGGGTTTGCAGGTCAGGCTTCGGGGAGAAGGGCATTCAGGCGAGCAGAGGGAATGACATGGGAGCTCAGCAGCCATGTGCCCACGGGCAGATTACCACATCCTTCAGGAGCTCAATTTCCTCATCCTTAAAAGCACTTGAGTATGTGGGATTAGCTTAATCCGCTTTTGATAAAAGAAACAAAGCTCAGGCCCCCTCCTTAGGTTGGGAAGCCCCGGGTCAGAGATCTTCTACAGCCCCTTCGTCACCCATCTAGGACTGTTTCCCTGCACCCTGAAGAAATTCACTCAACAAACATTTCCCACTAAAGGGGGTGGCTCTCCCCAGCTTTGTTGATTTCTTTGTTCATTGCCACCCAGAGCTTTATCCGGTGCGCAATTAGCAATGCTGTCCCCGCTCAGCTTCCTTGGGAGCCCTGCACATCTCATCAGTCAGATAGATGCTGAAGCTTAATTAAGCTTGTAAAGCTTTCTGATTTTCTCAGATGAAAGGTGGCCCATAAGTACCAGGTTTTATTTTGGTGGCTCCTGCCAAGGGTTATTATAAACAGGGCTTCGTGTGCACTGGCTGAGCTTTTAGGTTGATAATGTGTCAAGACCAATCGAGGCTTCTGCGAGTGGAGATATTATCATAATGGTTCCATCATATGCAGTGGGTGTTAATGGAAGGGGCTGTGGAAAAAAAAAGAAAAAAACGTGGTGCAGGCAGCACACCCGGGATAGAGGTGGCTGCCAGTGAAATATCGGCTGCTCATGGGATCTCCATCATAATCATTAGCTATATTAGCCTTGGAGCCATTCCTCTGCCGTCTCTTTTAGACCAGACTCAAACTCAAATAAAAAATGGATGCTTTAACTCCAAATGAAAATATATTCCTTTGCTGCTTTTTAAAATCCATTTACATTAAAATGATGGCCAGCAGGTAAGTAATTCATAACCGGGGGCTCCCTGCGGTGCGGACGAGTGTCATCAGAACTGGTGAGCAGCCTAAGTGGGAAAGCAAGAGACCTGCAGACCCGGGAAGGTCATGGCCAGTGGGACTGAATAGGGGCTGGAAGGGGTAGCTAACAGGCACTCGCTAGTGGGGAGGAGTGAATGGAGAGATAGCTTCAAGTCTCAACAATGAGATGGGGGGAAGCCGGCTAGAAGGTCTTCAGTAACACAGCCCTGGTTATGAGCGTGCCAGCTTCCTGGGCCCCAGGTTGCATCGCCTAAAACCAGTCTTCCGCATCCCATAGGCAGACGGCCAATAACATCTGGGGATGATGATGATGGCGACGGTGAAGATGGCGGCCGTCGTGTGGTGCCTTGTTGTTAGTTGAACCGTCTCTGCTCTTTTGAAATTCAGTTAATCTTTATCCAGATTCCTATTCCACGGTTTGGGAGGGTACAGAGACTTTCCCTCTATTTCTGAGGGTCCCTGGGGCTTTGTTCCTCAAGCTTGTCCCTCTGCACCTGCTTCTTGCATTCCTATTTGTTGCCTTGGCCCCAGCATACATTAACGTGGCTGTCAAGTTCGGTGTCTTCATGACTCCTCCTCCACCAAATCCACTTGGACCGAAGGTATGAGTTTAGTGGCTTTACCGAAGATCTTCGGGGCTCCCCAGACTTGAGCGGGGAGGGTGTCTCCTCACTGTGCAAGGCCTTCGTCCATCTAGCCTCCCTTCCCCATCCTCTGTCTCCTCCTCTGCCCTTGGCGGAGAAACGGGGACCTTACTCCGCGTAACACGGGGCTACTCCCACTCAGGCCTCCTCAGGACCTCAGGTTCTATCTCAGGCCAACAAACTGTCAAAGTTTTTCTTGTGATCAAACTGGGAAGAGGATACCGGTGGACACAGATGCCAACAGGGGGCTTCCTACACACAAGGAGGTGTGCTGAGAGCTTTGCATGCACTTAATCTTTAAAACCCACCCCATCCTGCCCCGGAGTTGTTATTCCCCCATTTCACTGATGGGAAAGCTGGAGCGTTGTGACAAGTAACACTTGGCCCAGGAGGCTTCCGCTAAGTGACACAAGAGGAATTCCAACGGTGGTCTGCCGAAAGAGCAAAGATACGTTAGCTGCAATAGCACGTGGCCTCCTGGGGCTGAGAAGCACCCTGGTGAGTTAGCAAAGGGACCTCTTGCTAGGGACTCGTCTCTTCCTCGGTACTGGCACATTGTCTTCCCCCAAGCATCGGAAACAGGTGCTTACTTAGATCTCTCCTGTGTTGTATGATTGAGCTCATCTACTACCTGGAGATATAGTGTGGACTGGAAAGTTCCGTGTGATTAATGTTGTATCAGGTGGGATAAGAATGGCTGGAAAAAAAGCGGGCTGGCCTAACTGTCTCGGGGAGGGCGCCATTGCTGTCTCAGGGCCAGAATCGGCTGAGCATCGCACACAAGAATGCCCACTGTAATCTCTCCTCTGATTTCTCCCCTCCCCGAGAGCCAGCTCTGAGATGAGCAGGCCTCTGTGGGGCCGGTCATGTTTGTTACACACCATACACCATGACGTGCTTTTGAACATCTCTGGTTCCTTTTCCTTTCAACTGAGGGAAAAAGGAAGCAAGAAACCTCAGAGGCCGTTTCTTGCCTGCCTGAGTTTAAAGAATGGCTGCATTTTAGGGACAATATGGGCCTAAGGAATAGCGGGAGAGGGCTGAGGATTAATGACAGTGATATATTTATATAACCCCTTGCAGTCTTGCTGAGTACTCTCCCGTGCCAGTCTGTTGGATTTTTATACCATCCTGCTAGGGAGCAGGAGGGGGCAGGCGTGAGTGACTGTTCGATGTGCTGAAGGAGGAAGCTGAGCTTCATTGCGTTGTGTGATGAGCACAAGGTGAACAGCTAGTTCCTGGTGACCTGGAACTTGAACACACTTCACCTGACTTCCGCCTCAGAGCTTTCCCATAGCATTCCCTCTTTGCTCAGTTGTGTTCACACCTGCAGCCTCTGTCACTATTCTGGTTTTCCACATGGTTACAGGTTTATGTTACGTGTATATTGCAATGTCCACTAAAGCTCCTTGCTCCGGTAAGGAGGGAGGAAAAAAGAGCCCAGGGACAATTCCTAAAGAGCCAAAATATTTAAAAACTCCTCTCCCAATCAGTGGTGACGTCTGTTTCTCCTGCTGGCATCTATGACAGAAAGGGGGAGGGAAAGAACAATCAAGAGAGTTAGGGGAAAAGAGAGGGATTATTGTAAAATCTTTTTCTTGGCTTGGCTCTTTCTGTTGGTTAAATAACCAGAGCATAAACAGGAGCTTTAACCTGAGGCAGTCAGAGGGAGGAAGTGGGAGAAATCACCAATCATTGGATTATTTTCTAAGTGACTTTTGGGGGGGGGATCATAAAACAACCCAAAGTTGGCAAGGAAGAAATAGTAAGAAACAAAAATCTTTCTCTTTGTTCTCTGCTCCTGTGTAGGATACCCTTGCTCACACAGGGCAAAACCAAGCCAACAGACTAAAGCAGGTCTTTTCCCACGGAGGGGATCATTTAGTCTGGCAGCTCTGGGTGCCCCTTAAGATCAGCAAGGGAGCTGGACCACATAGAAGTCCTCCTCCCTTGGTTTTCTCATGTGTAAGATGGGACATGAGTGCTTGGTTGCTTTTTGGGAGGTCTGGGAGAATTACATGAGATTATGGGAGTAGGTAAAATGGAGTACGTGAAAGGTCCCGATGGAGTTTCTGGCACGTTGCACATCATAGGCAGTCAGTCAGTATCACAAAGCACTTGCCCAGCTGCATAGAGTTGTGTCTGAGAGGATACGTATAAGCTGTCAGTAATATTACTCCTGGAGAAGGGGTTTGTGTGTGTGTGTGTGTGTGTGTGTGTGTGTGTGTGGTGGGGGGAGGCGCTTCGACTTTTTATTGTATACATTTTTACTTTCTTTTTTTTAAAATTTTTTTTTTCAACGTTTATTTATTTTTGGGACAGAGAGAGACAGAGCATGAACAGGGGAGGGGCAGAGAGAGAGGGAGACACAGAATCGGAAACAGGCTCCAGGCTCTGAGCCGTCAATCAGCCCAGAGCCTGACGCGGGGCTCGAACTCACGGACCGCGAGATCGTGACCTGGCTGAAGTCGGACGCTTAACCGACTGCGCCACCCAGGCGCCCCTACATTTTTACTTTCAATGTTGTAGAGTGTTTGGGGAAAGCATGCTGTGTAAATATTAATGGGTGTGTGTGGAGGGTCGAGTAAAAAGTAAATCACACAGAAAATAATAAAGAATGGGACCTTTTGGTACTTCTGTCTTTGGGTGGTTGTAAAATTTGTACCTGCTACATTTGAATTGGCTTGGGTGGCAAGCGAAAGAAGCTGACTAAGTCAAGGAGCAAAAATGGGATTTGGTGGAAGGACCTTGGAAGAGTTCACCCATGGAAGAACTGGAAATTGGGTGTTGGAAAACACCAGAACTCAGGAGCCCTAGCCAGGTAAGCAGGAGGGCCTCCTGTCAGGGGAACAGGTGTAAGACAGCTTAGCCCCACCCCCCATCACCTTCCACTCAAGCTTTTACATTCCGGGGACAGGGAATCCGATTGGTCCGGTTTGGGACAAAAGTTGCTGCATCATCCGCTCAGCCAGCTTTTACCACCACGTGACAGGGCAGGTGGTATATAGGCGAGCGCTTCCTAGCTGGACCATCATGCACGTGACACTTCTGTGTTGCTTGATTTGGGGCACGTTATCACCTTGCGGTAATTTTTAGATAGGAATGGGAAGACTCTAACAATAAAATAAGTAGAGTTCGGCAGTCTCGACAGGGTGTATTGTACGCATCTTTGATAAGGAGCCAATGAAAATCAGAACCAAGCAGCAGTCTGCCGTGACTCGTCATTCATGTGCCTAGCGACACGTCACAGGTGACACGCCTGCCTTGGGTCTGAGTAAATGTTAATTGCGATGGCAGACACACCCACACAACAATAACCGTGCGTGTCTGCTTTGACTCCCCCAGTTAGCAGATCCAGAATTTCCGTAAATTTGTTTAGTGATGCCTCTCGGATTAGGAAAGGAGTTTGAGACCTTCCTCATTAAGGTAAACGAAAGTAATAGGACATCTGACATCTGTGATTGTTCTGTCACTAGCTGTTACTCTATGGTGATGGGGAGGCAGGGAACATGAAGAACTTGAATGTATGCAGGATATATTCGGTGGGTGGGTATGTATGAGAGAGAGACAGAGAGAGAGAGAGAGAGAGAGAGAGAGAGAGAGAGAGAGAGAATATTTCATTGCCCTAGGGCAGGATGATGTAGCCAGTCTTGCATAAGGCAAGCTCAGATCCGGCCCACATTTTCTGTGCTGACCATCTGTGTTTCCCAGGAAAGAGGAGGCCAGCCAGGGCCTGAGAGGTTTAGGAAAAAGTGAGAAGCAGGAAGCACGGCCAGTCCAGGAGGGGCTGGAGGAATGCTTTGTGTCCTTGCAATGCCTCCTGGCAACGCCAGCACCACAGAGGCCTGGCTTGGCTGCCTCCTCTCCCGTTAGCCCCAGAAGCGTCCTTCCCAGTGTCAGTAAATCCTCTCCCTGGCCACCCACCCGTTCCTTGTGACTTTTTTTTTCCTAGGAATGGGTGTTGTTGGGGGGGAGATCATCAGAAACTACTTATTTGAAGGCAGAAGCCTCATCTCTACAAAGGATGGATAGACTGATAACAGGTACCATTCACTGCATCTGGCTGTGTGCCAGGCAACCCCCATATCCTCACAAGCCCTTGCCGGTGGGTTTTATAACCCCTGTTTATAAACAAGGAAACCAGGGGCCTGAGAGCTTCAGTAGATCCCTCAAGTTGGCACGGCTCTTAAACGGAAAAGCCAGAGTGGAACCTGGGCCACTGTGTCTCCAGACCACTGAGACCTAACGCCTTCCCCATGTAGGAAAGCCAGCTCAGAAGGACCCAGGACCCCGCAGCTCTGCCACCCGTCACTGGCTGCTCTGGGACGAGCCACAGAACAGGGAGCAGTCTCAGCCTTAACTATAACAAACGGGGAATCCTGATGCAATATCTTCTCCCCAAGCCAGCCCTATAATAATATAGTTAAAAAAATTTTTTTTAATGTTTATTTTTGAGAGAGAGAGAGATAGAGCATAAGCAGAGGAGGGGAAGAGAGAGAAGGGGACACAGAATCTGAAGCAGGCTCCAGGCTCTGAGGTGTCACCACAGAGCCCAACGTAGGGCTTGAACTCGTGAACAGTGAGATCATGACCTGAGCCGAAGTCGGACGCTCAACTGACTGAGCCACACAGAAGCCCCTGTAATAATGTGATTTTAAGCAAAGCCTTCGAGGCTATTCTTTTGGGGGATGTTTGGGAGACCAAGGCTCCATGAACTTCCAGGAGCTGCTATCCAACTGTGAGAGCCCTCTGAAGAGCCTTCTTTCTTTCTTCCTTCCTTCCTTCCTTCCTTCCTTCCTTCCTTCCTTCCTTCCTCTCTTTCTTTCTTTCTTTGCCTAGTGTTTGTTTATTTTTGAGCGGGGAAGGGGCAGAGAGAGAGGAGGACATTGGATCTGAAGTGGGCTCTGTGTTGACAGGAGAGAGCCCAATGCGGGGCTCGAACTCACAAACCGTGAGATTATGACCTGAGCTGAAGTCGGACGCTTAACCGACTGAGCCACCCAGGCGCCCCTGAAGAGCCCTCTTTCTACAGCCCCTGTTGGAAAACTTTGTTCCTCATCTGCAGCTTCAGATGCTGAGTGCTCTAACCTCTAAAGTTGCTGGAACAGGGCCATTAGGCTGAATAGTTTTATTGGAATTAAAAATATTGTGTATTTTGTGCTAACTGCCTCTGGCCAGAACTGGAATAGAAACGACGTGGCTTCAGACGCTACCATGCACTAATTAAACCAGCAGAGAATGAAGCAACAGAAATACAACAACGACAAAAATGGGAGCTGTGGGCTTCAGGATACTCCCCCAGCAGGGCCGTCGGGTTGAAATTTCCATTATTTTGAGTGAATATGGCCCCAAGGAATCACGTAGGGATGGTTTTTTTAATGTGATTTCAGGGCAGTCCGTCTTGCAGCATAGGCATGTTAGTAAAGCTATACTGTGCTTGGTTGGGAAAAAAAAGTATGAAATATATGTATACCTAGGAAAGAGTCCAGGACGACATAGACCTGTTACCAGTGGGAACCTTGGGGAAAGGAAATTGGAAGAGAAAGAACTTTCTCCTTTTTCTTTTAAAAATGTTTTTATGTATTCCTGGCGTGCTTCTATTCATTACACTCGGCATGCATTTTTGAACAGATTAGAATGGCCAAGGAAGGGGATGCCTTAGAGTGAATGATTCATACTTCATGGCACTAGGTTGTTAAAAGGCAACCTAGTTGCCTTTAGATTAGATGGGTGACCATTAAGAAGCTGCCTGGAATGATGGGCCTGGAATGAAGACAGGAAGGGTCTGAGCTTGGCTGGTAGCCAGCGGGGATGGAAAGGAAGCGGGGAGGGGCTTGCGTGTCATTAAGAGCCAGGAGCTGGGGTGTGATAAATAATTTTAGATGGCAGTTTGAATGGGCTAAGGGGTGCCCAGATAGCTGGTGAAGCCTTAGTTCTGGGTGTGTCTGTGAGGGTGTTTCTAGAAGAGATGAGCATTTGAACGTATGGACTGAGTAAAGAAGATCCCCCTCACCAGTGTGGGTGGGTGAACTTCCTTTTGCTTGAACTGGGACATCCATTGTCTCCTGCCCTCGGGCATTGGTGTCTCTGGGTCTCGGGCCTTTGGACTTGAACTAGGACTTAAAACGATTGGCCCCCCTGATTCTCAGGCCTTTGGACTTGGGCTGAATTACACCACTGGTTTTCCTCGTTCCCTAGCTTGCAGATGGCGGATCACGGGACTTCTTGGCCTCCATAACCGTGTGAGCCACTTCCTAGAAGTCTCCTCTCCGTGTGTGTGTATAGATCCTACTTTTGTTGGAGAACACTGACTAATACACGGGGGTATCACACAAATTGGCTTAAAGCTTGCAAGGTGGTACTATTTGGACGAGGATGAAACCTAGACATTGGTGATGAGTGGGTGGATGGAAAAATGAATTCCTTCCTAGAACACCCTTTGCTTTCAGATTTAGGCTGAACTCCTTTAAAAGCCTAATTAGGTCCTAAGTAACGGGGGTGTTTCTCATACTTTTCTCCTGACTTCAGCTATTCTTCCCCCAACCAGGGAGGGTTAAGGCCTTTCTAAGAGCTGGACCATTTCCAGACGACTCACTGGGTCCCTTAGGTCTTTTTATGTTCTAACTATGAGAAACCCTCCTCTGAATGGCTTAGGCAGTAAAGAAGTTTGATTTAAGGCACGAGTAACTAGAAGATCTTCTGAGTTGGTTTGATTTGAGGCCTCACCAATGTCCTCAAACTCCTGGCCCAGTCTTTCAAGTTTGGTATTCTGCTCTTTATACAACAGCAGCCTGGCTTCCTCATGGTGGCAAAATGGATGTGGCAGTTCCAGCCCTTACCTCCACTAGAGGAAGTATCTAGAAGAAGATAATGTTTTTCCCCTAGAAGTTCCTTGAAAAATCTTCCCTTCAATTCTCATTGGCTCCAAGTGGGTCACATGTCCATTCTGGACTGAGTCTCTTTGGCTAGAGAATGCTGACTGGCTTAGGTTTCTGGAGTCAATCACAGTTATATGGGTGTCAACCCACCCTTATATAAACGGTCAGCCCACTTTTCTCCCACCCATAGGGCCCATTACACCATGGGGGAGGGTTAGAGGGGCTATGAGGGAGCTGTCAAGTTCTAGTTTGGGATGATGGAGCAGGAATGGTCCATATTTGGGGTGGATGGTTGTGAAAGAGGAAAATGGCCAAGGTAGGTGGGGGATTTTCCAAATTGAGAAGCAGGACAGTGAGTGTGAGCTCTGCTCAGGAGCTCAGAGTCCTCTCTAGAGCAGCACCCCTGAGGCTATGGTGGGGGGCCGTGGAGGAGAATGATTATGAGGTGCTGGGAGAACTGGGCACAGAGAACCAAGGTCATGGGTGCTAGACAAGGGGCCTCCAGGGATTTGCCTAGCTCCGAGGGAGTGAGCCAGCCAGGGAGATGCCTCTTTCAAAGGGTCTGATGGCCTGAGCGGGCAACTGGTGAGTGGACCCCGTGGCAGCATGGAGCAGTGTCACCACACAGCAGGTGGAGGGCCACTGACCCAGAGCAGATCTGTGGCACTGAATGAGTTCATTTACGTAGAACACTTGGAATGCTAGGTGCGGAGGGCATGCCCAATCACTGGTAGCAGTGATCTTATTTTTAATTTTTTTATTTTAAGTTTATTTATTTATTTTGAGAGAGAGAGAATGAGCAGGGGAGGGGCAGAGAGAAGCGGAGAGAGAGAGAATCCCGAACAAGCCCTACACCATTAACGGAGCCCAATGCGGGGCTGGAACTCACGAACTGTGAGATCGTGACTTGAGCCGAAACCACGACTCAGGTGCTTAACTGACTGAGCCACCCAGGCACCCCAGAAGTGGTCTGAGGACAAGGCCAAGGTGGCAGAGCCAAGATGGAATCTGGGTGCTTGATGGTGGGATGAGTCACTCAATAACCCATACCAGCTTTTGACTTTATCTCTGGGCTTCTTTTATTTGAGAGAAATCTAAACCTCTGTCTGGTATAAGCTATTGTTATTTGTGTTTTATATGCAGCCGAGTCTAATCCCAACTGAGAAACTTGTGCCTTTCTGAACTTCCTATTGGGTGGAAATTAAATTCCTCACTGTCTAAACTGTTGGGAGTTGGTGTTGCTTTTACGTGCGATCAATGGCGTCCTCATGGTTTCCTCTTCCAAACCCATACTGTTAACATCTGTATTGGCGAGTCAGCTACAACACAGGACTGTATTCTTCAATTCTCCGTGGCTTGTGGTGAGAGAGGTCCTAATATTGGGATCCCCACCACGTTCTACATACCTTTCCCGCCTCTAAGCCCCATCTTTGGGCAATAAATAGCTTCCAGAAAGCCCAAACAAAAAGCAGATGTTCCTGCTGGCGGCTCCAGGGGTGGTTCACCGTTGGTGGGAAATTCAGGCGGTTTCTTTGGCATTGACCTCAGCCTGCCATGGTAGTGCCCTCCCACCTGAGCAGGGAGGGTGAGGCTCTGAATAGCCTCCTGTGTGCTCCCGCTTCCCCACTGGCTGTCCTCCTCGCTCCCTCAGCCCGACCACGTGGGGTACCTCCCACACAAATCCTCGGGGAGAGGAGCTTTTAATAACTCGCAAGGCAACTATTGACTCAGGTTTTGTTTGCTTGCCACTAAGTTAGCATTTAATAAATGCAGGATTCTTGGCTTAATAGGCCGGTCATTGTGTATTATCAAAATGGCCAATTAATTATTCAAAGCTGTGCTTGAGATACACCAGAGATGTAGCAGGGGTGGCCTCTCTCGTTCCTCATTCGCAGTAAACACTGCGTTTCTGGCCAGTCGGTGTGTGTTTAAAGTATAATAGCTATCTTGTTAAATCCAAGTCTATTAAACCGAAATGGAAATCAGGAATTCGTAGGGGAGGGCGGGGGAGGGCTCCGTCTGTGTGTGTTGAGAGCATCCCAAGCCACCGGCTTCATTACTCCCACCTCGCCGAGAGGATGCCAACGCCCGCTTGTAAAGCATGGCCGGGTTAATAATCGTTTGTTCTTCAGGGACAGAACCACCCATCATCCTTAGCCCGAGAAGCTTTCTTTGGATGCAAACCTGCACCGTAATGACCATAAGGACAGCCACCCTTTACAAATGCCCGTTACGTGCCAAGTGCTTTAGACCCAGGATCTGCAGTCGTCACAGAAATCCCAGCTTACGGATGAGGAAACTGAGGCCTAGAGGGGTTAAACAGTCTGCCTAAGGTCACACGTGTGTTAACTGGCAGACCTGGGAATCAGACTCGGGTGATTTGGGCTCTAACGCTCATTGTCTCTCGTAAAGACCCCGAGGCCTTGAATGTGTGTCCTGTGTCTCACACAGGAAGATGCTGTCCCTTGCCTCTTGGCTCAGAACCTGATCACTGGAGCTGTCTGTTTTACTGCCACCCCTGGTGGCTCCCCAGTCAGGTCCCAGATTGTCCCGGCTTTGGATGCACCCCGGCCTTTCCCCATTCTTGCAGTGCCTCACTGGGGCCAAGGCAAGAGGAGGCCATCCCGACCTCCCTTTGTGCCTCTCTCCCTTTCCCATCCCTGCATGCAGGACTGCAGGCTTTGTCCTCAGATGCAAATGAGATGGAAAAGAAATCCCCAAAGAGAAAAAATATCCCATGTATCTGAGCCACTCATCTAGATTCTCCGTTTGGGTTTTCCCCTGCCCTGCTTTGTGAGCCCGTCCGAGCTCCATCCATGCGGGCCTTTGGTTTACCACTGAGACCCAGCAGCCCGCCAGTGGAGAGAGCATAAGACATGAGCAGCTGACTGCCTGGGGACCTTATTCTAGCTCACAGTGTAGGATGCTGAGATGCACGAGCTGACCCTGCATGGGATGTCGCTGAGCGGTCAGGGTGCGTGGTTCGAACCAGGGAGCTAATACGGGGTGATTCTGTCTTCTGCTTAAAGGAGCCTAGCCATTCCTTCCTTCCTTCCTTCCCTCCCTCCTTCCTTCCTTCCTTCCTCCCTCCCCCCTCTCTCTTTTTTTCTTTCTTTCTCTTTCTTTTTTCCTCTTTCTTTCTTTCTCTCTTCCTCCCTCCCTCCATCCCTCCCTCCTTCCCTTCCTCCTTCCCTCCCTCCTTCCCTTCCTCCTTCCCTTCTTCCTTCCCTTCCCTTCCCTCACCTCCCCTCCCCTCCTCTCCCCTTCTCTTTCTTTTTTTCATTCATTCATTCATTCACTTACTCACTCAACACATTATTTGTTGTCGGCTTCCTTTGTGTCAGGCACTGATGTGAAGCATGAGGTCTCATTGCGTGTTTTGGAATCACATGGGCAGGTCAGAGGAAGAAGCACTGACAGGACAGAGAGTTAGCAGGTCTGGGTTTGAGTTCAGATGACCGGCTCCCCGCTTTGCCTGGGACTTCCCGGTTTGGCCCTGAAGGTCCAACGTCCGCGTGGCAGTTGGTTTGAGCGCCTGTTCTGCCATCTGCTGGTCCGTCAGTCAGTCTGTATTTCTTGAGGGCCAGTTATGTGCCAGGCAGTGTTGCGCTGCTGTGAGAACAGTGGTGAACAAAGCTGGTTTCCTGTGTTCGAGGGGCCCTTTCCAGTAGCAGCAGACAATACCAGGAAAAACAAATAAGATCAGTTAAGGCGTGTCTCAGTGCCGTCCAGAAGGTGAATCAGGTACCATCAGGTGGGTTGACTGCCTGGTGGGAGGGGCTGTCTGAGCTAGGAAGGTCAGAGAAGGCCTCGATGGCCAGGGACAAGGGAGAGAAGCCTCAGTGAAGAGAAAGAGGTGGTCAGGTGAAGACCGGGGAGGGCAGCCTTCTGAGGGCAGAGGCCCTGAGACGGACACACATCAGCCAGGTTTGGGATCAGAAAGAGGCTTAGTGTGGTTGGGTACAGGGGAGGAGGGAGAAGGGAGGAGGAGGGAGGGAGGAGCAGGGGCCAGATGATGGAGGACCTTGGGCTCCACACCTGGTGTGTGCCCTGGGGGTAAATCACCGTCAGAAGAAGAGTCAGAGGTTCAGAGAGGTCAGGCAGAGCTGGCAAACATACTTCACAGGGCGATCTCCCCCCACAAACGTGCTTTCTCTGTTAGATTTTCTATCTTGGGGTGAACATCACCATTCAGAGTTGTCCAGGCTCAAAAATCGCCTGGGTTCCTCCTTCCCCGCCCACCTCTGTCCCCATTCGGTTAGTCTCCGCATCTCATCAGCTCCACCTCCCACTCAGCCTCATGTCTACCTCCCCTCCGCATCCTCCCCGCCCCTGCTCTTCGGCAGGTCTCTCGCTGTCCCTGTGCTGCACCGGCCTCCTGACTGGTCTTGCCCTAATGTCTTCCTCATATTGATACACGTTGCCAGAACTCCTTCTAAACATAGGTCACATCCCACCACATCCTTGCTTAAGCCAGCGGTACTCAGCATATATTTCTCAAGTTGAATTCTCAGAAGCAGATTCAGAGATGGAGAATTGTGTACAGGCATTTTAGGGGGGGGCGTGCTCTTGGTTCTGATATGGTGAACTATGTGAACTGAATGTTGAGTATTGAGCTAAGCTTTCCTTCCTGGGATGAAACCCACTTGCTTATGATGTGTTTTATATGTATATATATATATATATATATATATATATGTATATATTTGTATATATTTGTATATATGTATATTTGTATATATATGTATATTTGTATATATATGTATATTTGTATATATATATATTTGTATAATGCTGGATTCAATCTGCTAATATTTTGCTAAAGATTTTTGCATCTATGTTCATGGTGTCATGGTATTCACTTATGCTATGTACAGTTTTTGCCTGATTTTGGTATGCATGGAATGCGGGCCTCCTGAAATGAAGACAGGTTGTGCTGGGCACAGGAGTCTAGGACAAGGGACTCCTGATTTTATTTTAAGATTCTTAGCACCATCTGGTTTTTCGTTGTCCTGCCTTAGTACAGGAAAATAATGTTATAAAATACAAAAAACAAAAAAAAGGGAAACAAAATTCAAACGTGATTTTTCACGAGTTGATTTTATTTTACTTTTTCCGAGGGGATATAGAGAAAGGAGTAAGGTGGTTGCAGGGGGGCTGGGTAACAGATAAAAGGTAGGATTGAGTAGGCCTGAACTTGACCCAAGGTGACGACTGCCAGACCCAGAGCACCTTCTGTGCCAGGAGCTGTGCCGGGCCGCTTTGTGTCATCCGATTTAATCCCGGGAGGAGCCTGTATCAGTTAACTATTGCTCTAGAGTAAGCCATCCCCAGACTTAGTGGCTTAAAACAACTGTTTATTCTGCAGTGAACACAGTAATGCAGCAGGCTTCCTTGCCAGAAGCCAGAGAAAGAGATGGATGGATGAAAGATCCGTCCACAGAACTCTTCTGCCAGTTTATTCATCTGCTCCTTATAACTGAATGCTGAAGGAGTGGTTAAAAAGAGGACATGTGGGGGCACCTGCGTAACTCAGTTAAACATCCAACTTCAGCTCAGGTCATGGTCTCGAGGTTGGTGAGTTTGAGCCTGCGTTGGGCTCTGTGCTGATGGCTCAGAGTCTGGAGACTGCTTCAGATTCTGTGTCTCCCTCTCTCTCTGCCTCTCTCTCTCTCTCTCTCTCTCAAATAAATAAACATTAAACAATTTTTAAAAGAGGGCATGTGTACCGAGTAGGCATGTGGACTCATGTCATCCACGGAATGGTGCAAGGTACAAAGGATCATCTCTACAAATGGGATGGGTGTTCTGCAATTTGGGCTGGGCAGTTACTCTTTGGTTTTGCCTGGGGTCACTTGTGGCCCTACAGTCATCTGCCCATGTGGCTCAACTGGGGTAAAAGGGTCCCGGAAGGTGACTCTCTGGTGGTCACAATGTGTCTGGTGATTAGCTGGGGCTGCCAGTGGGAGTAGCTTGGTTCTTCTCCTGTGGCCTTCCCAGCAAGATACCCTCGATTTCTTAGATGGTGGTGGCAGTGTTCCAAGAGGGCAAACCCAGTGTGCAAACTCTTATCAGCTTCTGTAGGTGTCCCTTTGACAATGTCCCATCAGTCAAAGCAAATCCCATAGCGAAGTCTAGCATCAGTGGGGGAGGGGGACGCACAAGGGCATGGATACTGGGTGAGGGGATTCATCGGGAGCATGCAAATGTAGCCGTCTGCCACAGGATGCTATAAAGTGAGTATTGATTGTCATCCTCACTTTATAGAAGAGAAAACCAAGTTAAATAGCTTGCCCAAGGTCTTCACTCATGTCTGGCAAGGGCGGCGTGGAGCTGGGTCTCACACTCTCTGCTCTGTCTGACTCCAAATCCCAAACCCTGAACAGGGCAGGGTTTCTGGCGTCCTGCCTTGGCATCGACTTCTTTTGCATAGTCCATTGTGAGATTATCCTGACTGACATGTTGAGACTCCTTTTCTCAGGTCTGCTGCCGGTCTCTTGCGAGTCTGCCCTCAACTGTCCTACACACACACACACACACACACACACACACACACACACACACTCAACACTCAAAAGAGCATGACTGAACCATATTCTCTCTTTGCATGTATTCCTGTAAAGGTTTTACATGGTACTTCCCACTCTGACTTGCTTTATTTATGGGGTCTGGGCAGATGAATGCTCGTCACATTCGTAGAGATAACCTTTAGTATCTGGTACCATTCACTGGATGAGAGGAGTCTGCACACCTCCCTGGTACAAATGTCCCGTTTGTAATCATCCCTGTGGCATTCAGTGACAAGATGGAAGTGGCCAAGAAGGCAGAAAAGTTCTGTGCTCTTTAATGTATCCATCTTCTTCTTTGGCTTCTAGCAGGGAAGCCTGCTGTGTTCCTTCTCTCCCACCATTCCTAGACCATCGGAGACAGGGGGAGTGGAGCGCTCTCCCAGTCATTGCCATCAGAAACCCTGTAGCATCTGACAGACCGAGACGGATTGCCTCTTACTCAGTGAGGCCTGTCTTGTTGACAGGGTCCAGCCTGAAGGCCCCAAGCAGCATTCCAATGTTGTTATTGGCAACGTGATTGAGAGGGAAGCTGGGCCATTTGTCAACTTGGCCTTCACAGGACTATTAGAGTGCAGCAAGAGATAAAATGTATTTTGTTTTCAACAAGGTTCCATTTCTGTCCTACATGATCAACCCCAAAGATGTCATAAAAATATGACTTCTTATTACTCTACTTTTAGAGTATTTTGAAACTGTTAGGAGGGGTGCAAGCAGAGAACTGAGTGTTAATCCTTACTGATAAGCACCATGCTCTTCCATGCTGGTTATTTGTGTGATGGAATAGTGCCATCCCCCTGCCCTGCTCCACAGGGGTGTCCCAGGTGAATATGCTTGTTACACAGCAAAGGGAAATCAAGGCTATGGATGGAATTAAGGTTGCTGCTCACATGATTGTGAAACAGGGAGAACATCCTGGGTTATCCTGGTGGGCTCCATGTATCAGAAGTGTCCTGAAGTGTGGTATAGGGAGGTTGAAGGGTCAGTCAGTGAGAAACACTCAACAAGCCACTGTTGGCTTTAAAGGTGCAAGGGGGTCATAAGCCAAGAGAAGAGGGCAGCCTCTAGCAGCTGGAAAACACAAGGAACCTTCCTCCCCTTGAGTAGCTGGGAGGAATGCAGCGCTGCTGATACCTTGATTTTAGCCAAGTGAGACCCACTTCAGACTGCTGACCTGTAGAACTGTAGGCTCATAAATCTGTTCCATTTTAAGCCGCCAAGTTTGTGCTAATTTGTTACAGCATCAATAGGAAGCAAATACACTACTGTTCGTTAGCTCCCTGAGTAAAGGTCAGTGTTTAAAGAGTACCCTCATGGGGCACCTGCGTGGCTCAGTCGGTTAAGCTTCCCATTTTGGCTCAGGTCATGATCTCGAGGTTCACAAGTTCGAGCCCCGCGTCAGGCTCTGTGCTGACAGCTCAGAGCCTGGAGCCTGCTCAGATTCTGTGTCTCCCTCTCTCTGCCCCTGCCCTGCTCATGCTCTCTCTCTCTCTCTCTCTCTCTCTCTCTCTCTCTCTCTCTCTCAAAAATAAATAAACATTTTTTAAAATATGAAATTTATTGTCAGATTGGTTTCCATACAACGCCCAGTGCTCATCCCAACAGGTGCCCTCTTCAATACAAATAAACATTTAAAAAATAAAAAAATAAATAAAGGGTACCCGCACTGTGTTTGTGGAGGGCTACAGCGCACACCATAAGAGCAGGATTCGTCACTTGTGGTGGGAATATTACGCCACCCATCATGTTTCCAGACAAATCCATATTAGAGCCACACTACTCTTCTACCAGAGAGACTTATCTGATTGGTGAGGCTGAATTAGGAATTAATGAGCTTGCTCTTTTTTCGCGCATAAGTTTATTTGCTGGACTGAGTTAAAATTGTTATTCTCTGTTCTCTGTGGTGTCATTGGGTTCACTCATGTGCTGTGGTCAGTTGGCACGTTGATTGGGTGTTGGCTGCTCCTGAAGGATGTCATTCACAGGTTCAGCAGTTACCCAAGCTTCCAGCTGGGGTACACTGGTTTTCATCCTGGGCAAAAGCTAGCTTAGGCTTCCCCACTTGGCATCTGGGTTCCAGGAGGGAGAATGCAGAGGTCTTTTTTGGTCCTGGCTCAGAAATTGCATAATGGCATCGCACTACTTTCCATTGGCCAAAACAAGTCATAAGGGCAGCCTAGATCCAAAAGAAGAGTCGAGAAATAAAGTCTGTTTCTTGATGGGAGCCGGAGTGAGCCCATACTGCAAGGGCACATGCATTCAGGGGTGGGAGGAATTTGTAGCCATATTTCTCAACCTTCCACACTCTCTATGGCTGCCTTTCTCAGGCTCGATGGCCTGAAGCTGGCATACATTCTTCTGTTCCTGCCTTTTCATGTGGTGAGCCCACTGGGGCCAGCTCTGCCCTTGAGGGGAAAGGCTACCGTTGTCCAGCTTCTGTGACTGTGAAGAGATGGTTAAGTGTAATTCAGAGAGGAAGGAGTAGAAAACTCATTCAGGCCTCAAGGTCAATCCCCATGCACCAGTCTGGGTAGCCAGCCATACACCTATTGTTAGGATCTCCTTCTGACTCCTTTGTACTTTTCTCAATTTCTTCAGAACTTGGGGTGGGGTGGGGAGAAAGCCATGATCAATTAACGCCTCAGGACTTTAGCAGGAACTACCTGAAGGAAATCGAGAAAGAACCAGTGACAAGCAGGGGAATGCTGAGTAGGGACAAAACCAGGGCACTGTTCTGAAAGAAAAGGTTCAAACTACCAGTATACATGAGGGAGTAGGAGGCACAAGACAAAAGGCTTTCACCATCCTTATGGAGCAGCTATAAAGTGTCCAACAATTTGGATGTTTAAGAAATACTGATAGAATCCTGGAAAGCATTTGCTGGCTTTGCATTTCGAGTCTGGTTAAGTCATTTTTTTGCGTGATAGCTGATATTTGGACAAGTCTCCGGAGACAGCAGTGGAGTGTAAAATGCACCCGCATATAAACATTCAGACATCTAGTTCATCTTTTTCTTGGACGACCCGAAGGCGGGTATGTTGAACAGACACAGGCACATTTTCACTATTGTTGATGCAACTGATAACGGGACACAGGAAATGAAGGGTCTCCAGGGGTGGGTGAGGTTTTTCCAGTTAGCATTTAATCCAGAAATCATTTTCTTCCCACGACAACGACAGTGATAAATCAGAGCCGTACGGAGGCTCTCGTTCCGTAGCAACAGCAGCAGCAGCAGGGTGGAGAGGCATTGGTGTGTGGCCACAGGCAGCTTCGGCTTTGTGGTTACAGCAGACACAAGGAAGCGGTGCACCATAGTGGTGCACGTGCTCTGCTTAAAGATAGACCTGGGTTTTTCACTCATGGACTTGCAAATTACTCACTTTGAAACCTTGGGGAGGTAATTTTTCCCTTCTCCACCTGTATTTCTCCTATCAGATGGGGCTCATCAGACGCAATGCACGTACCTATTGTAAGAGTTAAATGAAATGCATCTACAACGTCTGCTCCTGTGCCCAGCACGCTGCAGGTGCACAATGGTGACAGACACATGAAAACCAGATTTGCGGACCTGATGGCAGGAGCCATGATTCAAGCCATGCCATGGAGCTGTGCAGCAGTGGGTGAAGATGGAAACAGCTGGGGTGGTAGAGATGTGGTTGAAAAAGGCAGTTGGGTTTTAAGGATTGCCTTTTTAGCAACCGCGTAGCCAGAGACAGTGCTGGAACTAACATACCACTTTCAGAGAACTCTCCAGGAACCCATGGGTCTGGTCTGAAAAGCCACGGGCCAGTAGGACAGGGCTGAAGGGATGAGAGGTTGGTGTAGGATATACTGACAACGGAATGAGCGGAGCTGAGCTCACTGGGACAGTCAGCCCCCCAGGCTGCTCCAGAGCTGTGTGCACCCACTTTTAGTTCCCACTGGCAACGCTCCAGTCTTCCTCCTTTCTCTTCGGAAAACCCTACCTCGGACAGCTCTTGGAGTGCCCTAGTGTAACAGGTAAGCGTGCTGACAGAAATAGCAAGGGCACGCTCTCCGGGTTGAACCCCTGAGCCGGTCTCTCAACAGCTGGGAAAGACCATGTCCAGGCTAAGCTCCTTCCCCCACAAACTAGTTTCCCGGTGCCTCTCTCAGATCTTTCTGCAACCTGCTGTAGTTGACAGAGGAGAGATTCAAACCATCTTTCTAAATATCGCCCTCATGCTTCTGACTACCGTGTTATCCTAACGATGGCTCCTTAGGGACAAGGAATCACATGCTCGGTGACTGGCGTCCTTGGGACTGTTCCTTACTTTCTCTCTCTCTCTCTCCCAATGGTGGTGGTGCAAGGTGAGTGGGGAGGTGGATATGTCTCCTTCCAAGGCATGGAGGCAAGAAAGACCTCCCTCCTCTGGATTCTCTGTTGCAGCTGTAGGGCGGCCAGACTTTATGCACTACAGCTCAGATGTACAAAACCAGAAAGAAACGTCCTTTATTTTTTTTCACGTCCTTTATTTTCATAATCGATCTCCTACTCCGAAGCCCTATAGGAGTAAGGGAAAACTGGGGCACCTGGGTGGCTCAGTCGGTTAAGTGTCCGACTTTGGCTCAGGTCACGATCTCACAGCCCGTGAGTTCAAGCCCCGTGTCAGGCTCTGTGCTGACAGCTCAGAGCCTGTGGCCTGCTTTGGATTCTGTGTCTCCCTCTCTCTCTGCCCCTCCCCTGCTTGTGCTGTACCTATTGTAAGAGTTAAATGAAATGCATTTAATGCGTCTGCTACTGTGCCTCTCTCTCAAAAATAAATAAACATTAAAAAATATTTTAAAAAAGAGTTAGGGAAAACCCACAAACAAAACTCCCTGGGAGTTTGCTCGCTTTGCTGGTTCTCTGAGACTTGCTCCTTATCTTCCTTCAGGCCCCCAGACCTGGTCAGACCTCCCTGAAAGTTGCAGCTTTCTCCACCATGTGTCTTAGCGAATCTTTGCAGGCAGGCTTCTCACATCTTAACTCTTAGCTACCTCTACCACCCTTTCACAGGCTCCTGAGAACTCTCCAGATCCTTTCTGTGCTCTGTCGAAGCCAGGAGACACTTGGGGAGGGGTTGGGGGTGGGGCTGTCCCGGTCCCTGTCTATACAGGCAGCCACCTCTGTCCACGCTGCCACGTGGTACCCACCCTTGATGTGCACAGAACTCTTTGGAAATGCAGGTTTCCCTTACAGGCTTGTGACTGTCCCGGTGGTACTTGGGGAAGCAGAGCACCGGCTATCACCTGCCTAGATTTCTCCAGACCCGCCTTGGTGTCCCAGTGAGCACTCACACCCACCCTAGCTTGGAGCTTTAGACCTGGATGGGGTGGGAGGGGGGGGTCAGGGCTCCAGGTCTCACTTGCCTATCCATCTCTGTTCACCCCTCTGTGCAGCTCCCCCCTCCACTGGAAGTACCCTCTCCTCTCCCCTTGTGTCTGGCCGGAACCGTCTCTTTATCATTCTTTCTCCCTTTTATCTGGCCTTTCTCTCCCTCTCCAGTTCCATAATGGCAGAAGGACTACAGGGAAAGAAACAAGATTTCCAGCAAGGGGAAGTACACAGAAAAAGGGAGATTGCCACCTAAAATTGTTGTGTGAGATGTTATGGTACCTTTTGTGGACTTTGAAATTAGGAAGACCCTTAGGAATCTTCTACTATAACCTAGGAGAGGCCCAGACCAGTAAAGTGATTTGCCCAGGATTACACCACTGATTCGTTGAATTGGGTCCAGTGTCCATTCTCCTTTGCCACACTACCTCCCTATCACCTGTTAATATCAGTGCTAAAATATTGCAAGTTGACAAGGGAGGAAGTACTAATAGTAATAGCCAGAGGCATCCTTCTATGGATGAAGAGGGATGTATTAGGGTTTTCCGGAAGATACAGAAGCAGGATGTGTGCATGAATGAATGAATGAATGAGTGAATGAATAAAGAGAGAGAAAGAGAGGACAGGGAGAGGGATAGGGAGAGGGACAGAGGGAGAGGAGCATGGAAGGGAGAGAGAGATGGATTGATTTTAAAGAATTGACTCACGTGAATATGGAGCCTTGGTGAATCTGAAATCTGATGGGACAGCCGAGCAACCTGGAGACCCAGGGAAGAGTTGTAGTCTGAGTCCCTAGTAATCTTCTGGCTGAATCCCTTTTTGCTTGGGGTGTCCAGTCTTTGTTCTAGTAAGACCTTCAACTGATTGGATGAGGCCCATCTGCATTGTGAAGGGTGATCTACTTTCCTCAAAGTCCACTGATTTAAATGTTAATTTTATTCAAAAAACTCCTTCACAGAAACATCCAGAATCGTGCCTAGCCAAATATCTGGGCAGAAGCTGAGTTGACACATAAAATTAACCCTCACAAGGGAGTTAGTGGGTTCATCATGAGCTGGGGAGATGTTACCAAAACCCGTTCTCAGTGGGTGAAGTTTCCAGAGAGTTAGGGATTGCATGGATTTCAGTTATAAATGGCTGACTTGGCCCCTGGAACACCACATGAAGAAAAGAGGGAAGGTAAACGATATTAAGGAAGGGGTAGGCGAGGGACGTTTCTCCACCCGCTTTATTATAAAGACACAGGAATTTCTTTTGAAACCAACAACAGGAACAAAATGGAGGCTTGGGAGAAATGTCTAGGACGAGAACACAAGCTGGACTCTTCCTGGGTCTCTTGCTTCCAATCTCCTCTGTTCCATTCTTATTCCCTGAAGCCTTGCTTCCTCTGCCTCTTGACCCCTGTGGCAGCTGCAACGTATCCATCATACAAGTCCAGTTATCCAACCCAAATCATACTCTCTTTTTCTTGATTCCATTTCCAATTCCTGGAGGAACTTGGATGAAACCAACTTGGGTGTGCTACCCACTTCTGGTCCAGTCAGTCATGGCAGGGAATTGAGGTAATACTTGACAAAATAAAAAAGTGCCAGAGTCTCCCTGTTGTGGATGAGGAAGGAACAGAGGGTTTCAACACGAACTTGGCAGATAGTGCCAAAAGTGACCTTCCCCGTCTAGTGGGTGAGGATTCCAGGGAGTTAAACATCGTATCTATGAGAATTGGTGTGGGGCTGTCTGCCTCCCCCTGGCACCCTACCCATTCTCCCTGTGGATGATGCTGGCCTCTGTGACATTTGTCAGTAGCTAAAAAGAGAGCCCACAGGAAATGCCAGGCTCCCTCATGCCGCAGCTGAGGGCACACTGGGGCTTGTAGCTGCTAACGGCTGTGGAGAATGGAGGGTCATGCCATGCCATCGACTGAAATGGAATCTCATTCACAATTCAGTTCATGGTCCAAGAAACAAAAATAATATTTAATGAGAAAAATCCTCTTTGTTTAATTATGGTAAATGTCAAGGTTGAATCCAAGTGCTCTGCTTAAGGTCAAATGCGCAGTGCTATCAAAAAGCATTTAAAGCGGAGCTGATGGGCTATTAAAACCCAGACTAGTTAAAATGAAGCGCTGTCCTTCTGCAGTGATTTATTTTCCCCAATTGGAAGCAGTAATGTTGGAGCTGGAACGTTCAGCAGCTTGTATGTTGTTCTTCCCTGATGTTCTCTTAGGCTAATGAGGGACTCCCTAATGAAATCAATGCCCCACGGCTCCCGAAGAGTTACGTCCAAGGCTTAGGAATCCCATTTCCATTAAATCAGCGCTGTATGAAGGTTAGATGCCAGACTTCCCTCCTGGAACTTCTGCTTTCATGGGTCAAGGGTGAGACCCGGCATTGTTTTTTTTTTTTTTTTTTTTTTTTTTTTTAAGGCTCCTAAGTAGAGTGTTTCTAACATGTAGTGGGGTTTGAACAACTGGATTAAATGCTCCGTTTCATTAACTAAGATGCCAGAAGCTCCTACCCTTATGTGTCCGGAGCTTTCCTCCTATTGTACTGTCTTTGCGCATAGCGTTCATTCAATCCAAATTTATCAGCTTCCCTACTGCCTCTTATTCTCGGAGCCCAGAGCTGCCTCCTAAGAGACCGTCTGTATGGGCGAGCTCCAGAAAGGGCCAAGTTGCAGTGCCGTGCTGCTTGGGGTGAACGGGATGGGAGCCCTCGCCAGAACTTCCCTAGCTCCCGACTAGAGCAATTAGCAGAGATCACGTCTGAAGGCTCAGGGAAGAGATGAAAGTTCAGACTGTGGAATAGGCCCCTTCAGTTCTGAAAAGAATGGGAGAGCAGAATTTTCCTGAGCAGCGAGGAAATCCTTCCCCTGTTATTTATGCACACGGCTTCACTGCTCCTTCTTTCTTTCTTGTCATACAATAGAAATAATGATCCTGGTACTGGACTCTGTGCTGCGCCAGGACAATTAATCACCCACCAAGTCATTTATTTCCTCATACTCTCTTCCACCAGGACCATTATCCTGTAGGTAAACAGAGGTGCCAGTAAATCACGGACAGAACACAAGTCGGTGGGAGAATAGTTGATTAAGCGTCCCCATAACTTACAGTTATATAGCGCCTCTCATCCCAGAGGATCTCCAAGCACCAGATAGACTGATGCATGCACTGCTACCCAGCCCCTATATATGTCATTTTCTACTCCATTGCGTCAGGGGGGTGGAATGTTTATTGCCCTTGTCATATAGTTACCCTCGAAACTGCAGGCATGGGTTAGGCGGGAGGAGGAGAAGGAACTTTTCACTTCCTTGTCCTTTCAGGGAGCAGAAATCAACTACCCCAGCAGGAACGTAGCAGCAGAGAGTAACCTACCCACCCTCTTGGGCAAAATTCCTTTGGTTTAGGAAATGCTGCAAATGCTAGAACATTCCACGTTTATTCTCCTGAAGTTGGTGACAACAGAGCAGCCATCGAGGTTGAGTGGTGCACTTGAACAAAATCTAAAGTAACTGTCATCTGGGCAGAAATGTTTTAGGGTCTGCTGGAATCATAGTCCAGGGGAGAGAATCACTCTCAGGGAGGATAACTTATCATAATCCTTTAGAACCATTCATGATAACTCTGCTCTTTAAACTTTAGTGATGTGTGGGCTCCTTTAAAAGAAGAGAACAACTTCCACTTCCTTCCCAGTGTATATACTACAATTGTTTGATTATGATGTTACTTTCAAGCTTGTCATTACAGCTCTGATATCTGTTTAAAACCCAAGTCAAGTTAAATTAAGCAAGTTGAATTGAGTTCAGTATACAGTTGACCCTTGAACAATGCAGGGCTTAGGGGCACTGACCATCCATGCAGTTGAAAATCCTTGTATAACTTTTGACTCCCCCCCAAACTTAACTACTAACAGGCTGCTATCGATCGGAAGCCTTGCTGATAACCTAAACAGTGGATTTACATATATTTTGTATGTGATATGCCTTGTATACTGTAATCTTACAAGAAGTAAGCTAGAGAAAAAGTATTAAGAAAATCGTAAGAAAGAGAAAATACATTTACAGTGTATTTTACTGTCCCATTTAGTAAGGGACCCCCCCCCCCCGCCACCCCTGCTCCATGGGTGCTCTCAGGTCAGCCGGAGCCCATATTTCTCAGCTTCCCTGGAAGTTTGTCGTGGCCATGTGGCCAGAGTCTTGCTGATAGAATGGGAACAGAACTGTGTAATTTCCACAGCACTCCCCTAAGAGGAAATTGCTTCTTCCCCGTCTCTTCCCCTCTTCCCTCTGGCAGTTGCCTGCATGTGATACTGCTGAACCAGCACAGAACATGCAGCATCACCCTGAGAGGGTCCAGAGGAAAAAAGAAGGAACCCCGGGCCCCAGGATAACCTCATAGAGCCGAGGGGCCAATCTCCCCTTCTTACCACTATTCTGTTGTATGAAAGAGACATGAACCCCTCTCTTGCTTAAGTCACTGCATTTGGGGGTCTCTTTGTTATGGCTCCTTAATCTATACTCCAGCTAATAATGGAAAGTGATAGCTTAAGATCCTGCTGTCTTCATTCAGCAGTATGTATTATGTACTTATCGTGTGCCAGGAACCAGAGAGGAAGGTGTTGATTGAGATGGCACATTTCGTTAGGGGTAGATCTGGGGCCAAAGGCAGGTCTTCTGACATCCGGCCCGGTACTCTTGCCCCCACACGCTTCCTCCTCAGCCAGTTGTGTGGCTCATGCTCAGCCATTGTGATTAATTAGGGGAGGGCCTGGTGTTCCCAGCACTGAGTGTGGCCTGGTGGGCTTTTCTGTCACGTGACTTGTTTGACCCTTGTTCGGGATTAGTTGGTGAACGGAAAAGTAGGGATGGCCCAAAACAAATTAAGAGGAGTTACTAGCCTAGAAGAAATGTGCATTCATCACTGCAGGACCAACCCGCTCCCCTGTGGATAGAGAGATGTACAAGGAGGCTCACGGTATTTCAGGAATATGACTTGCCAGAAATAACATTGCTAGAAAAAGGCAGGAATTGGAGGGAAGAGTCCAAGCCAGTGTTTATGCCGGGAAGAAAACAAACTGGAGGCAGTTTCCATGCCCCACCTCAACGTTCCAAAATAGAGTCTGAGAGACAAGAAAAGAAGGTAACAGAAAGCATGATGGGACATAATAGGTTTCCCTTCCCACTCCCCAAAAGTCGTCCTTTGTCGCATTATCCTGTTTCATTTGCCTTGAAGTGTTATTATAGTCAGAAATTTGTGTCTTCATGGTTTTTTTGGCCCACACGTCCATCTTCCCTAAAACAAGATATTTCCAGGGATGACTTATTTAGCATCGATTCTCTAGGGGCCCGAACAGACTCTCAAAGGTATTGCTGAAGGAATAAAAGAAGACATCAATGAATGAATGAACGAGTGGGAGGCATGCCGACACGGAACATGAGCTACCTAAGTCATGAACATGCCACAGTTCTGCCCCTTTGGTGAGGGTGTAAAGATTTTGTCAATAAAGACAAAGAAGAAAAGCCACGAGGGTTAGCAGTTAGAGAGATGTTATCATTCCAGAATAACCCCCTGCCCTACCACACCCAGATTTTCGTCGTCATATGCCCCTGCGGGGGCCCTGGGAGTGCTCCTTGCAGACCTCTTACCACAGAGGGGTGAAAGTGACCAAGGGCTCCGGCTGCTGCCCCTGAAATCCTGTGAGTGTGCCGATGTCACATGTCCTTCTCCCAGCCGGTGACCCGCATGGCAGACCTGGTCCTGGGAAACCGACTACTCTGACAGCTGACTTTGGCTTGAAGACTCCCTCCCTGACAGCTTTGAAGAATCCTCCTTGGGCTTCCACCCGACCTTCCCTCCCTGCCTCCTTCACTCAGGACCAGACTCACATCACAGTCTGGTGGCTCTCCCAGCCTCTTCTGACTCCCTCCCTGTTTGCTCTCACAGATGATTCTACTCCCGAGTCCTCAGATGTTTAATCTCACATTGGGAGTCTCAAAGGACTCGGGCTAACACAGCCTCTAGGAACAGTTCTGGGGCCCGTGTTGGTTGGAAGGAAGGCTGGCTGGCTAACCCCGAGGACCATGTAATTTTGAATCCAACGTCTGCTGTCACAGGGCCACCATCCAGCTTGCCTGTCATACCCAGATCCAGCCTAAATTTGGAAATCCTCACAGAAAAGCAGAGGTATAAGGCAAACGCTATTTATTAGTCCATACTCTGGATACAGGCATTGACAGGAAGAGTAAATATCAGAAGAAGGATAGGAAGTTGAATAGGAAAAACAAAGACATAAAAATCTCCTTTGAGTGCAGAACCTTTCTCGCCATGGGGGAGGATGTCGGCTTTGACAAGTGGTAACATGTTTATTGAATTTTTGAAGGCAAAAGAAGGGAGATTAGAGAACCCAGGTGGCTATAGCAGCTCTCGGATTGGAGGTACTTAAACATACGGCTTTGTTGGCTTTGTGTAATTACAGAAATAGGAGGTAATTGGAGAGAGCATGTCAAAAGCGTGCCTTGGAGGAAGACAATGGACGCGAACATTTTTTCTGGCAAATGGATTTTCCAGTCCTGACCTCTGCCGTCTCTGGAACGCTCTCAGCCTGGCAAAACACAGAATGTTTTCGTCTTTTATTAAATTCTATCAATTTATACCATAACAAAAGTTACGGCTCAAGGTCTGTCGGTGACTATCATCAAGGTCTCATCTGGGCTGCTGCTGTTTCAAAACCCAGCCGGGGAGGGATGTTTCCATGTGATTGTGAGCCATCTTCAGGGTTTTTTTTTTTTTGCAGGGCTACCGCACCGAGAGCCTCAGTTTCCCAGCGGTTATTGGCTGGAGGCTTCCCTGAGTTCCTCGCCAGGTGAGGCTGTCCACGGGGAAGCTCACAGTGGTGGAAATGGGGTTCATCAGAGTGAACAGGGGAGAGGGCTAGAGGGGACGAGGGTATGAGCGGAGTCAGAGCCTTTTGTAACTGAATGTTCCGAGTGACATCCGTCTGCGTGACCACCTTCTATTTGTTAGAAGCAAGCTGAGAGGTATAGCCCACACTCAAGGGGAGGGGATTACACACGGCTGTGAACCCCAAGAGGAGGGATCCCTGGGGGCCCTTTCAGAAGCTGCCTCCCACACAAAACACAAACCGAAGCCTAAATAAAAACATGAACTTGGCTTGAAGGCCTCATGGAAGAATGACCTGGAAGGGTGAGAAGCTGAAACTACATTTCCCAGGATATTATCCTTTCTAGAGCTTTGTTGGCTTTTGCAGAGGGCAAATGACTGGCCAGCATTCTCACCGTGCTCGGCAAACTTCTCCACGCACGTCCTCATACTAACCGAATCTTATAAATGTGCCGCACGTCCTCAAGCAGCCCGCTGCAAACGGAAAGTTTCCTTAAGTGTTAATGCTTTGTCCCAGCAGTTCACATGCACTGTGTATCCTGGGCCATACTGTTTGCGTTTGTTTGAATATAAAAATACAAAAACGACTCTCCGTGGAGAACTGATCTTGTAAGGGGAGGCACCTCGTGGGTGTAGCTCGGAGAGCCTGACAAAGACTTCACCCACGGCTTCTCTTTCGATGAGTCATCTCTGCTGAGTCATCCGTGCTTGTTTCCTCTGTGACAAGGAGAAGCTAACTACTATCACCTGCTAATAGGAAAACATTGAGAGCTTTTGCAACGCCTGCTTATTTTCTGTTACTTTGGGCATCCAGGCTCCCCGTTCACCAATTCTGTGTGATTCGCACACCAGCCATGGTAAACACCCCTGGAGCACAGCGGCTCTCTCTGGCCTCCGGTTGTGTGAACGTGTAACTCCCTCAGCCTGGACCACCTTTTCCTGCCTTGTATCCCTGTGTGATTTTCCTTTCCCCTTTTTCATTCCGTGCAGGGAGTCAGGGGTAGTCTCGGAGAAACAGTGACACGTCATCTGAGTTAAGCGCGGCACCTGCTCTGTGTTTCCAGAGTTACCCTCATGTCAGTGTTCAGACGAAGAAATCTACAGTGACTGTCTAATATGATTCAACATTTCTTCCTCTTGGTGTGAACTGCTTGAGGACGAAGACTCTGACTTTTCTTCTTTATACTCCAGCTGTGGGTATAAAGTATCCACTATTTGGAATATAACAGATGCTCAGAAAAATAGCCGTGGGCTTGGGCTGAATCAGTGGTTTAGCCAAACATGTTGGTCGTAAGACCTCTTTATACTGTTAGCATTTCTTGGGATTTCTGAAGAACTTTTATTTATTGGGTTATAGCTACTGATATGTATCATATTGGAAGCTCTAACTGAATAATGAAGCATAGTTACTAAAACTTTTTATTAATTCATTAAAAATAACAAATCCATCATATATGTTAACTAAATAACAATTTTTCTGGCCCTTATATTTTATTTTTAAATTTTTTTTCCAACGTTTTTATTTATTTTTGGGACAGAGAGAGACAAAGCATGAACGGGGGAGGGGCAGAGAGAGAGGGAGACACAGAATCGGAAACAGGCTCCAGGCTCTGAGCCATCAGCCCAGAGCCTGATGCGGGGCTCGAACTCACAGACCGTGAGATCGTGACCTGGCTGAAGTCGGACGCCCAACCGACTGCGCCACCCAGACGCCCCTGGCCCTTACATTTTAAAAGCCTGATGCTTAGAGGGGTCTAAGCATTTCAAGGCGGAGATAAAAGTTTGCGGGGGGGGGGCCCTCCTAAGTGAGTACAAAGCATTATTCCTCCTCCTGGGTAGGTTCTCCTCCAAGAATAGCTGTCCTGGACTTAGGGGAATGGGTTTAGAGGAACTGAAAAGAGTATGGATATTGGTGGAGCCCTAGCCAGGAGATAGGCCCAGGAAGGGGAAAGAACCCTGGAGGGATGGTGCAGAGTCTAAGCGGGTTCTCCGGACCATCCGAGAGAGAGACAGAGAGAAGGGAATGAGAGAGAAGCCGTGGCACCTTTGATGGTCTTAACCTTTTCCAGGCTCCAGTGTGGCCTGGGAGCAGGAGAATGATTCCAGGCACCCACATGTGTCAAGAAAGTTGTGGAGAGATCCCCAGACAAGGAAGGAAGATTGCATCTGGGCGGGGGGGGGGGGGGGGGGTGTGTCTGGGCCAAAGACACTGGACTGATGGCGGTAAAGTCTGCTGTTCAGATCTCAACGGAGCTCAAGATAGAGATTAAGCTGAGCTATAGAAAGTAAAATTAAAGTCCTTCCTTCACATGAATTTCTGGACCGACATTTTGTAGTTACTGCCACTGTTTTATACATGAGAAGCCGAACGTTTGAGACAGCAAGGTATTTCCCCAAGGTGACACAGCTGAGTGGCTTGGCTGGATTCAGACATTGGAATCCCGGTTCCTAAACCTGGTGGTGTGTTTTGTTTCCTGGAGGACTCAGCTAAAGGCTAGAGGTATTCAGGATCCCAGGCCACATGACGCTTCAGGGTAGACTGAGCAATGGAACTGTATCTGGTAGCCTGTGCTCTTTTCTAAGACAATGGCATTGAAGGAATATGGTGGAATCCTACGGTGAATTCTGTTATAGGTGAGTTTCTGCCGACTTTTCTGAAGACCATGAGGAAAACCTGTGGACCGAGCCTCTGTTTTTTAGATCCCGGCTTTGCAAATTACTAACTTTGAAACCTTGGGAAAGTAACTTCACCTTTCACCTGCTTTTTTTTTTTTTTTTTCTGTGAAATGGGCATCATGACATTTGTCTCCGCCTTCCTTCCATGTGTGTTGTGCACAGTGACTTCCTTCCAAAGACTGCGTTTGGGAAAAGGAGGAATTTTACAATGGCGAAACCTGACAGATGCCATCACAGCCAGGTAATCAAGGTCAACGTCATCAGTGATAGGTCAAGTTGACAAAGGAACCCTTGCTGATTTGCGCTGAGGAAGGCACTTGAGCTCTCTGGTTTCCTCCCCCAGACTTATAGCCTCAGTCTAAAACCACCACAAAAATCCCAGTTTTGATCTACAGGACACATGATTAGCTTTTGCTAAAACTATTATAGCCATCAAAAACAAGGAAAGCCTGAGAAGCTTTCATAGTCAAGAGGAGCCTAAGGGGACATGACTAAAACTGATATGCTACCCTGGATAGGATCCTGGAACAAAAAGAGGACATAATGGAAGACGAAGGAAATCTGAGTAAAGTATGGACTTTAGTTAATAATAATAATATATCAACATGGGGTCATCAACTGTGACAAATATACCACACTGTGGAGACATGCGAGAACTCTCCACTCTTATCTTTTCAATTCTCTGTAAATCTAAAACCATTCTCAAGTAAGAAGCTGCTATGAAAAAGGAACAAAAGCAAGGATATTCGTATGTGAGTGAGAAAATGATGTTGGATATAACAAGGAGGGATCCCTGAATATGTTTACTTGATGTAAAGAAAACTGTAATTCTCAAACTCAGTTTTGTATGGCGGTAAAATACACATGACATAAAATTTACCATTGTAACCATTTTTAAGCGTACAGTTCAGTGTATTAAATACATTCGTCATGTTGTGCAACCGTCACCACTGTCCGTCTCCAGGAATCTTTTCGTCTTGTAAAACTGAAATTCGGTACTCACCAAACGCTAGTGCCCCATCCCTCATCCCCCAGCCCCTGGCAATCACCATTCTACCTTCTGTCTCTATATTTGACTACTTGAAGTACATCATGTAAGTATCTGTCTTTCTGTGTCTGGCTTACTTCACTTACCGTAATGTCCTCAAAGTACATCCGTGTTGTAGCAGGTGTCGGAATTTTCTTCCTTTTTAAAGCTGAATAATACGCCATTGTGTGTATATACCACATCTGGCCTTTCCACTCAGCTGGACATTTGGGGTTGTTTCCACATTTTAGCTACAGTGCATAATGTTGCTATGAACAGGGGTGTGCAAACCACTCTCTGAGACCCGGCTTTCGGTTCTTTTGAGGTAAATACCCAGAAGTGGAGTTGCTGCATCAAAAATTTCTGTTTTTAATTTTTTGAGCATCCGCCATACTCTTTTCCACAGTGGCTGCGCCCTTTCACATTCCCACCAGCGGTGCCCAAGGGTCCCAATTTCTCCACATCCTCGCCAACACCTGTCGTTTTTCTGGGTTTTCCCCCCTTAACATAGTGGCAACCCTAGCAGTGGTATTCATCATGGTTTTGTTTGTTTTCCCCCTAATGATTAGTGATGTTGGGCATCTTTTCATACGCTTGTCGGCCATCCGTACGTCGTCTTCAGAGAAATATCCTTTCAAGTCCTTTGCCCATTTTTGAATTGGGTTGTTAGTGTTTTTGTTGCTGAGTTTTAGAAGTTCTCCGTGTATTCTGTATATGCAAATATTTTCTTCCTTTCTGTCTGTCGGCTGCCTTTCTACTCTGTTGGTAGAGTCTTCTGATGCACAAAATTTAACAATTTTTATGAAGTCCTATTTATCTATTTTTTTGTTTTGTTGTTTGTGTGTTTGGTGCCATATTCAAGAAATCATTGCCAAGTCCAACATTGTGAAGCTTTTGCCCTGTTCTCCTAAGAGTTTTGGAGTTCTCGGTTTTACATTTAGGACTTGGATTCATTGTGAGTTAATATGTATGTATTCAAAACTTAATGATAAATGTTTTTAGTAACCAAGCATTAGTGACATACTCGTGTGTCAACAGATCCTAGTTTTAACTGCTGGGGTGGGTGGTGCCAATACAGTGCTTTTTTGGCAACTCAGGCTTCTCGATTCAGATCGTCACAGTGCCTGATGTTCTTTCCTGAGCCCAGTCTTTATCTGATATCCACTGCCAGTTGGAGCCAGACTTAGCTGATCATTAGCATCACAGGAAGACTTAAAAAATTTTAAATTATATTTTGATTAACCCAACATATTCAAAGTATTTTAAGCATTTATTTTTGAGAGAGAGAGAGAGAGAGAAAGAGAGCAGGAGCGAGCGCATACATGTGTGTGAGCCGGGGTGGGGCAGAGAGAGCGAGTGAGAGGGAGAGAGAGAGAGAATCCCAAGTAGCCTCTGCGTTGTCAGCACAGAGCCCGACATGGGCCTTGAACCCACAAACCGCGAGAGGTCACCATCTGAGCCGAAGTCAGACCATAACCAACTGAGCCTCCCAGGCACCCCCAAAGCATTTTAATTTTAACATGCAATTAATAGAAAAATATCAATGTGATCGTTTCCTTTTTTTTTTTTTTTTTTAAATACTAAGTCTTTGAATTAGGTCTGTATTTTGAACTTACAGCACATCTCACTCTGCACTGGCCACATTTCATGCCACAGTCGCAGTCCTACACTCTCATTTAGTAAAAGAAAAAACACAGTCTCGCACACACACAGCCATGATCTTGGAATTTTTTTTTTTTTTAATGAAGACATTGAGATGAATAAAGGAATGAATTGCCTTGTCCCTATTGTTCTCTGTCTTCTTTACGACTGTCTTGGAGGGCCACGGGAGTTCATAGAGAGGTGTTCTCCGTTAGATACCGCAGGGTACGCTGAGTTGCACCATGGTGTCTGGGACTGCCCCACCTGAGTCGATTCTTTCTTGCATTGACCAGCTATCCCTGAGAGCGTACCTTGTACCAAGCCCAGCTGGGGAGAGCTTGCCGTGTGTGAGCCAAGAGAAGACATCTCAGAACGAAACCTACCTGACCAGCACCTCGATCCGTGACTTTCCAGTCTCCGGAATCGTGTGCGAGAAAAGCGTGTTGTTTAAGGCCCCCTGTCTGTGGTATTTTGTTATGGCAGCCTGAGGTGATGAACACACCGGATGAGTTTGACGTTCATCTAGGTGTTAGAACTCTTGATCTGAGGCAGGAATAGCCGTTAGAGTTCTTCGCCCTCCTATTAGGGAAGGACTTTTCCTTGGTGGAAACAAGTGCTGTATCTAATTGACCGCTGATGTTTACCAAGGCTGGCAGGACGAAGGGGTGGGGTGAGGGCATGGGGTGGGGAGGGCGTGGAATTATTTGCCACAGTGCCATGTATTTGCCATTCATGTATTTCTTTCGAGCTTTAACAGCTTCTGTCCTTATTTCCTCGAGTCCTTTTTTCCCTTCTTGGCACTGTAGTATTAATAACATGTTAGCAAATCCTCAAAGAACTTTGCACCCTTCCCCTTGACTCATACTCATGCTCCTTGGATTTCAAAAACAGATGCTCAAGAGCCAAGAGTCACTGTCTACATTTACTGCATTGGGCTTTCCCTTTTGGCTTATCTTGTTTTTTTCCATTTCTGTTCAGAGTTCTCAAACAAGCTTGGGAGTGATTCATTAGTCATACGTTCTAACTTTGAAGCAAAAGCATCTTTGGCATTCAAAATAACAGAAGACAATTAAAATGTAATATTATTGTGTTCCTTATCTTCGCCATCCATCCAGCTGTTATTTTTGAGCACCTTCTAGGAGTTAGTCCCAGAAGGCTGGGCCTTTGGGAGACAAAGATAAATAGGAGATAAAATCTCTGCCCTTGGGGAGCTCCAAGTCAAACGTGAGAGCCAGGTTCCATATCGAACGGTTATAATGTGTTAAGTGCTGTACTGGGAGGTGCTAAGGGATCACGGAGGAGGGCCCACTGCTGTCTGGAGGGGATGATTGAGGGCATTTTGGTTTTGGATTGCTAATCACACTCTTAATTCATTAAACAAATAAATACGGAGCCCTTCCTATGTGCCAAGCTCTGATCCAGGCACTTGGGATACATCAGTGAACAAAATAAAAATTCCTCCTCTTGTTGAGCTTGTGTGGTAACTGGGGGACCAAATAGATTGGGGCCTCATCTGAAGACCAGCACATCAGATCTATGAGCTGGTGACAGGGTATGAGAGACTGGTTTGGACCTGTGGCTGGGGTCAGTTGCTCTGCCTTCCCTCCCACTGTCTCTGTGGGAGGCAAAGGCTGCCTCATGCTGTCCAGTCTCAGGACCGATCTTCAGAAGGGAGGCCCTGGGCCCTGACCTGGATGTGCTCACCTCAGAATAGGAGGAAGGGTCAGGCTAGCCTGAAAGAGAGAGCTTTTCCTAATACCGACATTCTGGTGTCATACTCCCCCTTCATGCTAGGAGAAGAGAGTAGGAATGGGGCCAGGGCTGGAGAGAAGGACAGAGTGGCTTTCAGGGACCTGGAGGAAGGTGGGGAATGGGGAAGAAAGTCTCCTTTTACTTTAGATCTGGAAAAAGTGCAGCGACAAGGAATTCGATGATGAGGAATTGCCCACCAGGCAGATAAGGAAAGAGGGGGTTTTAGTGCAAGAAATTGCAGATGCTGAAGCATACATAGGCTCTGCCAATAAAGCCCCTGTAATGTTTTTTAACCCCCACTGGACAGATGAGGAAACCGCATTGGGCCCCTCTCGTGCTCATGTCCTCTGGGCCTACCATTGAGTCTAGTCATTGATGCAGCAACCAGCTCGGCATAGGTGTGGCTTCCCTGACCACACCTCATCCAGACTGTACCTCACCTCTCTTGCTTTCTGCTGTTGGGGAGGAAGAACTTTTCCCGTGCCCTCTTCGCCCTCTTCGTTTCCTCTTCTGCAGGCCGGCACGTTAAACTGACAGAGCCAGATTAGCAGGAGGAAAAGTGTTACTTGCCTGTGAAAGTTAACAAAAGAAGTAACTAGCTCATTACATGGTTAAAGTTAGAGGATTAGAGACCTAACTTAGTAGGAGAAAGGGGAGAAGGGAAGGAGTTCGTCTTTGGGAAGAACGAATAGATGTCTCTAGAAAAGACAAATAGATTTTTAGGAGAATGAGCTGGAGATAAGGAGGTTTGTGATAATGTTTGTTTATGCAGGTGCAGATGGTCTTTCTGTTTTCCTGATGGCCATGACACTCCCCTGAGAGGGAACTCATGGCAGCCTCATTTCCCAGAAGTTTCTGCTTTCAGTCAGATAAGGAAAACCCTGACAACTGACAAGGTTTCTTTCTGCATCTTTTCATTTTCAATGGCTGGCAGCTCAAAATAATCCTTATGGCAAAATAGCCGATTTTAAGGTGGCATATTCCGGCATATCCACTGCCTCGGGACTTCCCCGAGACAGCTGCTGGGGACGTCTGCAGGAACCCATCTGGTGGTCACATACTCGTGATCTGCCAGTGGATGGGTGGAGGGGTGGACGGTGGAGCCTGTCCAGAGCCAGCCCCTCTTTTGTTCCTGGGACCTTCAACACGGACCCCAGAAGGTCCCTCTACTCTGGGGCCCGGTTGTCCACCGTGGTGGCTAACTCAAGAATACCCCCTGGTGATGACTCTCCCTCCTTTCCTGCTGCTTCCAGTTCCCAGTCCTTCTCCTAGGTCATTTCCCCAAATACCTGCGTACCTGCATAAAAGCCCTTGCTTATGCTCTGCTCTGTGGTGGAACCCAATCTAAGACAGAAACTGCAGTTCAGAACCGGAGCGGGGGGGGGGCGGGGACAGTGCCAAAATGCCACAGATGATAGAGCATGGAAGAGGAATCCAAACCCGGGCTTCACTCAAAACCAGGTTCGTTCTTCCTCCCGCGATGGTGCCTTTCTTCTCTGCATGTTTTTAGTTGCTGAACTGTACTCACATTCACTGCTTTGAGTCCTCTAGGCCAGCAGCTAAAATAAACCAGGAGTGGAAAAGAAGAAGATATTTTGTAAAGTTTGAAAACAGGAAAGTTACATCTGGTTTCTTGGGACTTTTGAGAGTCATTGCCATCAATAGTTAAATTTTGAAAGTTTGTCAAAATACTGGTTTTGGAATGGGTTCCTTAAAATTATTTGATTTGGGATCCATTCCATGTGGTTTTTATAACACAGAAGTGACTTTTTAAGACAGTGCAAGGCTGTTTGTTTTCAAACTGTTTTTTTTTTTTTTTTGAACCGGACCTCTTAGGCAAAATATTTTTGTAACATTTTTCTACTATCTAAAAATTAAAGAATTTTTAAAGCAAACGATTTAAAACCCTGTAGAAACCTACTTATCTGAGTACTAAGATTTTTGGATAAGTTTCACACTATTTAACTTCAAAACACTTAGTCAAAATAGCTTGGATCTGGGACAGATTTCAAAGCTGGATACTTTCAAATGGCTCATCTAGATAACATGCAAGGATATATGGACCATTTTATTGTCTCAAAACATTGGTTTCCCATCATATAAATAAAGCATAAGCAATAACTTCACATAATTGCAAAATCAGCTACATATTTGAAAAATTAAAACATCTGTGCAACGTGCAAATGGATTGAAATGTTTTCTTTATCAATAATATGGAAACTATTTTGCAAAACTTTCAACCCAGCCTCCTCTTTCCCTCCCATAGGATTGTGACTCCGTGGGTTGTACATCCCTGGATAGAGCCAGCACCATGTGGCCTTGCCTTGTGCTTACTTGTACTGTCACTTGTAATTTTTCACAGCAGTGCTGTGAGGCACATAAGATTATCTCTTTTAACAAACAACCCCCGGGGTCAAAAAAGGTTTTAAGTCTCTAAAGTCGTAAAGTTCCTCAAGTACAGGTCCCAGGCCTCCTCTGGCTGCGTTTCTCAGATTCTTAGCCTTGGTACTTCCTGCCCGTGCCCCGTTTTCATAACTTGGACTCACCGAACCTCTCTCTCGGGGCTGTGTACTTCCCCCACTTCCTAGTCTTTTGCAGTGGATCTCAACTAAAGAATTGCCGTGTACCTGCAATCGGTGGCCAGATCGGTTGCGAGTAATTTGCCATCAGTCCCACCCGTGGATATGAGCTCATGATGATTTAGGTTGAGACATGAGAGTAGGTTCAGGGCTATCTGTAAAGTTACGTCACTCCCGCACATTCCTATTCGTATACGATTCCTAAACGGGAACGGGGGGGGGGGGGGGGGACAGGTGCAGTTTGAGAACAAGACATCCCACAGTCCGTGTGAAAGTAGCACCATTAGCATTCTCCAGGATGAGAATGGCCCTTGGCCAGGAACTGAACGTTTTCTTTACACGTGGTTATTCTAAGCTCAGGCTAGGGCCATGGGGAAAAAGTTACTGTTGGTGCCTATTGCTACCAGGGGGACAGAATTTGAAAGGGTGAGGGGTGGGAGTAGAGGGGATAGGAAGTGACATTCTGTGTGGTAACAGAAAGGGCTCAGAAACAGGGAATTGTAGGGAAAAAGAAAATATTTCTCCTTCTCCTTATGGGATGAGTATACTGCCTCTGAAGTTGGTGTTTGACTTTGGGTGTGTTTGATTTCAACAGCCAAGAGCCGGACAATAAGGACAAATACGAGGTATGTCCCATTTCTGGAATGTTTTGTGGGGCCTCATTAAAATACTTTGTCGTGGACAGATGACAGCTGCTGGTTAGGGCTCATCTACCAGAATGAAACCATTTTGCCTCTGACTCAGTATAAACCCGTCAGATAAGTCAAGAATTAAGACAATTATGCAAATAATGTAGTCTTTGTGAAAATGAGTAATGGGAGACCTCACCAAATGGAGTCAGGATGTCCGCAGTGGGATTGCCACTCTGCCAGTTGTAGACCCAACAGGAATAGACAGACCTTGCCCTGGATACTTCTTTTCTGGGGCAGGACCAGGAAGAAAGTCTTTCCTCCTCCCCCGACAACAGCCCAGCCAATGAGAGACAGTCACAACTCAGCCAGTGAAAAGCCATTATATTTCCAATTCCCAGTTTATCCCCATGGACTTTTTGTTTACAACAGCCTCTCCAGATCTCCTCCTTTCCTCTATAAGTAGTGTTTCTCTGCTTTGTTTGGCCTACTTGTCTATGCTTTTCCGGAAGGTTGCTTGTCTTGGATTATAATTCTCTGTTATCTTGAATAAACCCATCTTTTGCTGGGAAAATAACTGGCGGTTTTATTTTTAAAGTTAACATCTTCAAATATAGTTTTCTCTGAAGCATTCATCTAACTAAGGCAAAGGATTTTTTTCATTTCGCATAAATTTTCCCCAAACTGCTTTTGGGCTCTGTTAACAAAGCCACTGTCTGTAGGAGGAAATGTCCCAAGATGGGGGTGGGGGGCTGAGTGGAGGGGGTGGGGGGTGAGGGTACGGGGTGGTGGTGGAGATAGATGTGTAGTGAGAGAAATTAGAATTTAACAAATAGAATGGCTGGTTGCCTTTCTGCATTCCCGGGGAGACACTAATTCCCTTTGTTTGTAATTTCACTGTATTTAAATTCCCCTTTACAAGTGGGCAGCTTTTGTGAAGGAGATCACCTTGATAAGTCTTGATGGGCTTTAAGAATGAGAAAGGTGAGACAGCCCTCTCCACCCCCAACCCCGTTTCCTGGCTGAATTTGAATGGGCGAGCGTGAATTGCTCTGGAGATAAAGTCCTAAGAATTAGGGTTTGGTAAGCTGAAGCGGAGGGAAGAAGGTCTCCAGAGAGAGAAGGACCCAAAGGGGAAGGAGACAGGAATATATCTTAGAGGGATTTGCCACAGCAGAGAATGACTGATAGATTTTAGGAGTGAAATGGCAAATATTAGTTTTTTGAGCATGTGTGGTTGTATGTATTTTGGGGTAGGAAACAGAGAGAGCAAAGTCAAACAATTTTAAAGGATCTACCATAAATCTAAAATGTTGATTCGGGAAGCCACACTGTCTTTGTGTAAATCTCAGGTCCCACTCTTCCTGGCTGCAAGATCCTGGGTAGGCAAGTTCCCTAACCCCTCTGTGCTTCCATTTACCCAACTACAGAACAAGGATGATAATGACTCACTCCCGGGGTTGTTAAAGGGAATAGCTGATTTTCATCCATGTACCATCTGTAAAGGGTCAAGAACAGTATGTGGCTGCTAATGAGCACGTTATAAGCACCATATGTATATTGTCATTATCAAGTATTTCTGAGGTGCTTCTCTTAACCCCACTTTGTCTACCGGTGCTGTCCCATTTCTTTGATCCCCTTTGCAGCAAATCATTGGAGTATTGTTTATCTTCTCAGCCTCTGAGGCTTTTCCTCACCTTCTTTCTGTCTGGAACCAGTGTTTCTCATGCTTGCTTTTTCGTTATTGTCCCCACAATGCATCTTTTTGGGTGTTTTTTTAAACTGCCTTCTCTCACCCATGACTTGTGAATACCGCAGACATCCTGTGTAGTTACGTACTATATGTTTACCTGTGCTCTAGACGTAACAAGAGCAAGGTTTTTTTTCCATCTCCCAAGAATTGATTTTCCCTCCCTTGGGAATGATATCACCCCACTAAGAATGTGTGTCTTAAATCTACTCTAATCCTTCTTTTGTCCCCATTAGAAAACAATTCTCATTCAGGGTCAGATCATTGACCTCCATGTCGCCAAATCCATGGTCAGTTCTCCGTTCCCATCTTAATAGACCGGTCCTTGGCACCTGTACAGCTGATGACGCCCTCCTCCTTCATACACTTTCTTCAGTGCACTCAGTGCATTCTGTTATCTTTGGTTTTTTCTCCTGTTTACTAGTTGTTGCTTCTCAATTCCTTGTGATTCCTCTCTTCTTGTCCTCCTCTTGATATGGATGGAGGACCCTAGGGCTCAGTCCTTGATACTCTTCCCTACATTCACTCCCTTGGTGATATCATCTGATACTCTAGCTTTGCTACCAAAAGTCTCTCCTGGGGGTGTCTGGGTGATTCAGTCAGTTAAGCATCCAACTCTTGATATCAGTGCAGGTCATGGTCTCTCAGTTCGTGAGATCGAGCCCCGCATGGGACTGTGTGCTGACAGAATGGAGCCTGCTTGGGATTCTCTCTCTCTCCCTCTCTGTGTCTCTCTGTCTCTCAAAACAAATAAATAAAAACTTAAAAAAAAAAAAAAACCACTCTCCTGGACTCTAGACTAGTATAATAGTAACTTCTTACTCCCCTTCTCCATTTGGGTTTAATGGACCTCCTCCATTAACATGTTCAAGATTTAGCTTTTGGATTCTTCACCCAAAGTACTTTATCCAAGATCTTTCCCTTTCTCTATTTTTCTTACACACTCAAGTCCATTAAGAATTCTGATACCAAAATAAATCTAGAATGCTCCTTCAAATTTACTTAAATGAACTGAAAAAATCAGGTGTTTACACACAAATGAACACATGGATGCTTATAGCAGCTTTATTCATAACTGCCAAAATGTGGAAGCAACCAAGATATCCTTCAGTAGGTGAATGGATAAATAAACTGTGGTACATCCAGACAATGGAACATTATTCCGCACTAAAAATAAATGAACTATCAAACCATGAAAAAACACGGAGGAAACATAATGAATATCACTAAGTGAGAGAAGCCAATCTGAAAGGCTACACACTGTATGATTCCACCTATATGACATTCTGGAAATGCAAAACCATGGAGACAGTGAGCAGATTGCTGCTTGCCAGGGATTGGGGTTTTAGGGCCATGAAACTATTGTGTCTAATAACTGCAGTGGTGTATTCGTGTTGCTGTGTATTTGTCAAAGTGTATGCCATTAAAGGCACAATACCAAGAATGAACCTCAACGTAAACTATGGACTCCGAGTGATAACGATGGGTAAGGGTAGATTCATTTCATTGGTTATAACAAACGTGCCTGTGGGATGCAGGATGTTGACAGAAGGTTAAGTTGTGTGTGTGTGAGGGCAGCGGGGAGATGGGAACTCTCCGTACTTTCCACTCAATTTTGCTGTCAACCTACAGCTGCTCTAAAAAATAAATTGTGTATAAAAAGAAATCCAGAATCTGCTATGAGCTTGGTGGGTGCCACCATCTGACTCTCTCCTAAATGAGCACGATTGCCTTTTAACCGGGCTCCATGCAATGGCCTTGTCTCACTGTAGTCTGTGTTCATCCCGGGTTCCCCATCCTACACGGAGAAAGTCCAAAGTCCTGCACACGGCCTTTCTGGCCCTTCTTTCTGACCCTTGTCCTCCTCTTCTCCCTCTTGTTTACTGTGGTCCAGCCACACGGACTCCCTTGCTATTTTGCTAACACGCCAGGTGTGCTCCTGCCTCGTGGCCATTGTTTCGGCCGTTCCCTGTCCCCGGAATGCTCTTCCATGTATCCTCATGACTCTGTCACCTCCTACAAGCCTTTGCACAAACGCTACCTTCTTAATGAGGCCTTCTTGTCCTCCAGTTAAAAACTGTAGCTCTCCTACCCTGCACTCTGAGCTCCCTTACCTGCTGTATTTGCTTTGTTTTTCCATAGCACATCATTTTTAATGTACTAAATCATTTACTTTTTAATTTGTTGTTTATTTTGTCTTCCCTTGAACACACACAAGGACAGTGACTTCTGTCTTTTTGTTCACTGATGTATCTCAAGTACCTAGAACAATGCTTGGCACATATTAGGTGCTCAATCAGAATATGTCGGATAAGTGGGAGTCCCCCTACCGCCCCTGCCTCCAGGTCCTTCTGTGTAATGTCCTTCTGATGTTCTATGTACATACGGGCATATGAGATGAAAATAAGCCAGTTCTTATACTTTGCTGTATTCTGTTGCTCACAACCTTCAGTAAAAATCTTCTGTACACAATGCTAACACTACTTGGAGGGGCTGAAGGAAAGGAATGTTCGGCATGTGGTAAGTGGGACAGAGAGAAGACAAGAATCAAAAGAGATGAGTCGTGGAATGGAGAGAATCCATCAGAAACACAAAATCTTGGTAAGGTGGCCAGTAGAAACATACAGTCCCCAAGAATCCTTGGCGTTGTATATATACTGGTTGCCTATTTATTTACTATCCTGTTTGAACAATAAATGAAGAAGCCACCGTCTACCAAGATTGGGAGACTTGGTGATATCTAGACAGCAGAGGTCTTGATCAGGATAGAAGCATCATCCCGATTCTTTGTTTCCTGATGCCGAAGTTAGCGTCACTAGGGGCAGGCTCTCCAATAACTGCTCTATAGTTTCTGTTTTCTTCTTTCTGTTGCTTTTATGAGATGATATCGGTTCTGATGACTGGGACCAAAGGTGTGGGTGGAGAAGGATGGGAGATTGTGAAATTGGCTGAAGTTCTTCAGGATCCTGTCCTGTTGGTCCAGAGACAGGTTCCTTCTCCCCCGCTCGCTGATGCAGGGGGTTGAAAACACTAGGACACAGACTCCAAGGCTGGGCTGGCCTCCTCTGGATTTTACAGCAGCGCAAGTCTGTTTCCTTCTGGCTGAAATGCCTGGGATTGCAGGTCTGGAACATGTATTAGCGGAGCAACGTCTGGGGAGAAGAAGGCGGTGACATGGAAATGCTGGCTGCTATGGCAACAGCTGGAATAATAAACAACTTCTTTTCCCCCCTAGGAAAATCACAGAGCTTGGCCTTGGGGCAGCATTAGGAAGGGGAATAAGTAATACCCAAGTTAGAGCTCATGTTTGGCTTGATTTTTAACTCCCGGGTCGAAGAGGTTTGCTAAGCGCCTTATTGGGCAAATGGAGGGAATTATATGTCATCCAAAAGTTCCTACACCTCTCTAGAAATTGCTTTAAATGAAATCAACTCAGAATGTTTGAATTGGAGAGTCAAAATTTCCCCTCCCCCGCGTCCGCCTTCCTCTTCTGGGGTAATCAATACTATGTGTTGGTGACAGTTGGGTTTGGGGTTGGGCTGTTACTGAGTGGGTGACGCTTGGTGGGTTGCAGTCAGTAAGCGGTACAATTTCCCCCCCATTTCTTATGTCAAGTGTACTCTAATGATTTCCCTTCTCAATCCCTCGAAGGCATCTCAGATGGTCCCCTAGCTTTCGGACTGCTGGCAGGTGTTAAAAAGTCCAGCCCAGTATAAATGAAAACTGTAATCTCTCATCTCAGTTGGTTTCTTTCCCCACCACCCCCACCATGTTCCCGGACCCCAACTTGGTGCTGACCTGATGGGGAAGGAAGGTGGTAGTGATAGGATCTGTTGTTGTTGTTGTTGTTGTTGTTGTTGTTCTTCTTCTTCTTCTTCTTTTAATTTTTTTAATGTTTATTTATTTTTGAGAGAGAAAGAAAGACAGAGTATGAGTGGGGGAGGGACAGAGAGAGAGAGGGAGACACAGAATCTGAAGCAGGCTCCAGGCTCCGAGCTGTCAGCACAGAGCCCTACGCAGGGCTTGAACTCATGAACTGTGAGATCCTAAACTGAGCTGAAGTCTGACACTTCACTGACTGAGCCCCCCAGGTGCCCTTAGGATCTGTTCTTTCATACTTCTTGCATCTTGCTGTGCTTTGTGGCTCTGGGCTCCCCCAGGTTGGGAAGAAGGAATTAGAAGGGTGCCATCTTATTTGATTGGCAGTGTTGTAATCTGTTAGGCAGATGCTCATTTGAATGCTGCCTCTTCAGAGACTCCATGACTTACTCCACAGCAAATCCAGTCTCCTTTATGCCATTTGATGAGTTTATTGCTCCCCAAACTTGGGTCCTACCCTTTGGGGTACATACACCCTGGGATCTACTTGCCTCCTAGCCCTGTTCACTTCCATGGAGTTCTCTTGGCCCAGTACTGCCCCCAGCCTTGGGCAAAAAGGATACCAGCCCTGCACCTGCACTCCCCTCCCCCCCACCCTTTAGGGGACCCCATGCTTGCCCTTTTCTATCTGTAGCTCTTCAACTTGGTGAGAAATCAGTAGATCCATGAGGACATTCCCACCTGGAGCTCAGGCAGTCCTAATCCTCATTTGGGTAATGGGAGTCTGGAGTTCCCTACCGGAATGGCCTCAGCCCTGTTTCCAAGGTCTTTGTGGTTTTCTTCCCCAGGGCCCCATTGCAGGTATGTACATCTCGAGGTTCAAGGAGTAGTCAAGGGGTGCTGCTTCCTGGGAATGTGGGTGGAACTCATGTGTGGATATGCTGGAGCAGGAACGTTGGCGGGAAATGAAGGGGAGGCCCCGGAAGGGCCCGGCTTCACCACGCCTTGCATTCAAGCGTGAGTTCCAAGGATCAGGAGAATCCAGCTCCCCAGGTCATTATGGAATTACATTTGTCAAGGTAACATGATAGAGCATGTTTTCTTTAGCTTGATTCATACTTTACAAATATTTAGATATAGGATATGTGGGCCTCCACTTGTACTCTTGGTCTGTGCCCTGGAAATACTAGAGGTGGCCGTGACTCAGCCCGTAGGAAAACTCACGCCTCCATGACGTGCTCAACCTTGGAAGCATAGGGGGTTCTGCTGCCTCCCTCTCACGACTCCCTAGTGTCACAGGTAGCTTTGGCAAGTGCCCACCTTTGTACTTCTCCAGACTAGAGGTGGGCATTTCTGTTTCCCTGTCCGTATCGCTCAAACTCTGGGGGCTACATTTCAGATTCTTAAAGGACTCTTTGGCACTCTACTTGATAACAGCACCTGGCGGTGGGTTTGTGAGTTGTCCCCTGGACGCATTAGGTTAGGAAGGGTGAGGTGTAGCCATTTCTCCCGGCAGACAAACCGAGACTGCAGGAGTGGTCCTCTTGGGGAGCATCTCCCCTTGGTCTGAAGCGGAAAGAAGGAGAAACAGGACTGTTTTCTCTACTCCTCTGAATTCCCTCCAAGAGATTTTTTCTCTGGGACCTCTTCCTCTTCCTATGTAACCTGGAGTTGGGTGAGCAGAATTGAAAGTGGAAGGCCTCTTTGCCTACCTCATGGTAAGACCTGTGTGGATGTATCTAGAACTTCTCCTTAGAATGCGTGGGGACTTGTCCCCTAGTTGTTTTCAGCTTTGGGCCTTAGCAGAATTCAAAGGCGGTAAGACAAGTCCCATCTGGTAATCTGTTATACATACACATCTACCCCATTTATAGTCCTAAACGGGGCTTTTTCATTTGGGTGATGGTTTACACATTTCTTGAACAGCTACATAACATTTTGGATGCTACGTGGGGCTCTACCATAATTTGTGTAACCGTTCTTCTATTGATAGTTATTTAGGTAGGTCTTTGATATTGTAAGTGGTGTTGCAATGAAAAATCCTTTGACATATATCCCTGTGTCCTTATGTAAGTATTCCTAGAAGTATGGTTGCTGATCCAAAAGGCCCACGCATTTTACATTTTGATAGGAAGCACATTCTGTGTTCTAGTAGGTGGAGTCGATTTGCACTCCTACTAAAAGTCTCTGGGAGTGCCCAAACCCCTGCCTGCACTGAATATTGCCAGAATCATCTAATCGGTGAAAGATTGTACCTCATTGTCACCTTAATTTGCATCTCTCAGATCACTAATAAGGTTCAGCATCTTCTCATACACTTTTTAGTGATTTGTAATTGTGAATTATGTTTGTATCTTTCGGTAATGTTGCCTCGTTTTCTATTTAGACCTCTTTGTGTGTTAGTCATACCTGCTTGAACATAGAATATGTTGCAAATCTTTTTCCCTGTTATTCTCCGGATGCTTTTATCACAAATAGATTCTCAAAGCTAAAGGATTGTTCTGTCCTGAACCAACTTAGGTTGGTATCTGTGGAAAACAGAGTAATGAATTAGACTGGCCACAGTAGTCTAGCTGCTATAACCGATTATCCCCAAGTTTCTGTAGCGCAATTCAGTCACGGTTATTTTTCACTTTTGCGCAAGTCCCACGTGGGCGTCCCTGGTCCGTTCTTTTTCCAAGGTGACCCGTGGACCCAGGATCCTTCTATCTTGTGGCTCTGCTCTCTAGATTCTTGGAGTCTTTTCCATTTATCGAGCATATGAGGAAGGAGAGAGCAGAGCATTTCACAGGATGTTTTATGTGCCAGGATTGGCAGTGACATACATCACTTACCCCGCTATTCCCTTGGCTAGAGCACAATCATATGGCAAGGGACACTGGAAATGAGGTCCAGCTGTGAGCCTGCTGGAGTCTGTGCTATATAGCAGGTGGAGAATCTTAGCAAATATACATACGTCTTCCATTCTCATCGTGTTACTGAAGGAAGCCTAGTGGCTCTGGGATAGAATGCATAGAATGATCCCTGCCAGAGAGTTTTCAAAACACAGAGGACTGTTTGAATGCCAAGAATCATGATTCCCTTGGTTTGAAGTCTTGAATATGTAACTTCCTTGTGGAACAGGATTTAGTGTTCTTCAAAGGGACAAGGGTTTCTTGTGGATTCTTTTACAGGAGGAAGAGATCATCTCTTAATTCTGAAACATTTCTGGAGGTTGTCCTGCCCTTCCCAGGCTCAGAGGTTTTTAGTGTGGTGACTGGGTGGAGGGGCCGAGGTCAGGCAGGCCCTGTGAGGGTTGGGGTTAGGAGCAATGCAGGTGGGGAGGTGGTTGGCCGAGCACCCATGGGCCAAGGTAGAGCTGGGGGAGAGTTGAAATAAACAAGTGTCAGGGTTGGGAGACCACTGTTGGGGTTTGAGAAGGGGTGACCTGGTAAGGGGTAACTTTAATAACAGATCCGGGCAGAGAGAGGAGAAAGACAAAAGACAGACTGGAGCTGGGATTTCTGACTCAAGTTCCAAATGGGAGAGAGGGGGCAAAAGCTAAGGCTGGCGAGGGAATTGCTCCCCAAAAGTGGCACATGAATTTCCAGGCAAGTAGAACGTTTTGTTATCTTCAGCAGGCTTGACTCTAGGCTAGCCCTGTCACACCTTGGCCATTGCGATGTTCCCTAAGCCCACGCCTCTATGTCGTTAGGAAGTAGTGCTTCCCCATCTGGGTGGTCATGTACCTGCAGGAGTTGTCCTGGGGCTGCCGTGTGGCTCTGGGGCCCTGAAGGGATTTGGCTACTTGGAGAAATGAGGGTTAGGTGTTCACAGCTAGAATGCCAGTGAGGAGAACAGTGTCTGGTTCCCCATTTGCGAAATCAGAGGGCTGATCGGAACGACCTTCGACATCACAGTACAGCATTCACATTCCTTTAGATGGGATGTTGAGGCCAGCGAGAGTCACGACCTGTTCTTTGGGAAGGGGTAATTAGTCCCAGGACCAAGCAGAGGGAAACAGCAGCTTCTCCCCAAATTACTCAGGTTCCAGTGATGTCCCTGACCTCAGGCAAGTTACTTTCTCCCCCTGGGACTGTTTTCCCATCTGAAAAACGGGATGATTTGCTCTACCTGCTCTGACTTTCTGTGACAAACACAGCCTGTAAAAAACCTGAGTTTGCAGGAAAAGAGGGGTTGTGATGCAGTACGATCAGGGTGGCACTGAATTCAGGGATCATCGAGTCGTCTTTATGCTGCCATATATTGCTCAAAGACCTTCAGTCTCCCTCATCACTCACTTGGGAAGATAAGGATGTCCACGCAGAGTGCTTAGTGCTGTGTTCTGGTGGCTTTCGGGCCTGGAACCCCTCCATACCCCGATCCCAGCACATCTCTGATTTCTATCTGGTGGCCTTTCTGTGTTTGTTTCACCCTTTCAACTAAGGGTGATGGTCCCTTAGCTTTGAAATTTGGCTTCGCTCTATATCACAGAGTCCCCCATTCTTTCCAAAAACCATACTCCAAAGCTCATGGGTAAGTCCTAACCAGTCTCACACAGGCTCAGAGTCCTGAGTGTCCCCTGGGGAGAGTTACTGAACAGTTACTGTTACAGCACAGCATTTTGTCTTTCTGTTTTCTTTAAATGTTATTTAATTTTGAGAGAGAGACAGAGTGCACGAGCGCACACGAGAGGGGGAGGGACAGAGAGTGAGGGAGACAGAATCTGAAGCAGGCTTCAGACTCTGAGCTGTTAGCACAGAGCCTGATGCAGGGTCTTGAACTCATGAACCGTGAGATCATGACCTGAGCCGAAGTCGGATGCTTAACCGACTGAGCCACCCAGGTGCCCCACTTTGTTTTTCTGTTTGACCAAACTTTGGAGGGTGGCAGATGGTGGTAAAATGACCTTTAACTCCGAGGGGCTGAGAATTCTTTGTGAAAGTAATGTGAGTAGTGGCATTTCCAATGGCTAGGATTTACTAGATGCTGGGCCATCTTGGAGAATTCATTTGCCCCATATTTTACTAAGATGCAAGGAGTTTGGCAATCAAATGTACCCTGTTAGCAGCCAACAGGGTCTTGGAGTTGGACAGGGGCTGGAAGAGGTCCTGGCTGATGTTCTGGTCCAGTCTTGGGCTATTATTCCTTAAAGTTCTCCCAACATTTGCAGGTCTAGGATATTGTTATCATTAAAAAAAAAAAAATTAAGGTTGCACCGTTCAGGGTCAAGATGATTGAACAGAACACTGGGCTTATTTTTCCTTATGCCAGGCAGCCCCTTCTAATTTAGCAAGCAGGAATGGATGGCAGTGATTGAGGGAAGTGTTAAATTGGTTAATTAGCTTTTTCAGAATGGCTAGCCAAGTTCTCAGCTGGTATCACTCTCCACTTTGACCAGGCCTGTATGTCCTCTGCTTTATAAGGGCACATCTGGGAAAGAGAAACCAATCTACCAACCCAGAGAGACAACTGTGGGAGAGAAGCTTCTGTGAAGCAGAAAGAATTTTCTGGAAGAACTTTCTCATTCACGGAAACCACCCTAGGCTGTGGGCTCCTTGAGGGTAGGGTCCATGTTTTGATCACTATTGCTTCCAGTGAGTGTGAGTGGCAGCATCTGGAATGCACAGGTGAACCCAGGGCTTCCCCCAATACCCATGGTAGATACTCCCAGGGCTGGGGTGCCTTCTTTGATGAGTAAAGCCCCACAGTGACTGCCCCATAATTTGGGGCACACATTCTGCTGTGTTCTGAATCCCACACTGTTTCTTTCTTTTTTTATTCAACATGGTTTTTGAGACCTAGCCCTGTTCCTACCTGTAAACTATGATTTTTGACTGCTGTATAATACTTCATTATACATTTATACCAAATTCTCTAGAGAGGGATATGTAGGTTGCCTCTAGCCACGAACTCCAATTCCTAGCTAGCTCGTTCAGAGTATATCCTTGTGCTTATCTTCTTCTGAAATGCAATCTGTCTTTATTTGTTTCATGTTTACTCAGATACTTTGAAGGATTAATTCATTGCTTTCTTAACTAGTTTGTAAGTTCCCTTTGATCAGGTAATCATAGTATCCACTTTTTAGGGTGGTCGTGGGTATGGATGAAATCATGTGTATGAAGTGCTTAGCACATTATCTGGCAAGCAGAACATTCTCAATAGATGGTATGAGCCCTCCAGAGCCTAGAACACATTAGAACTTTAATAAATACCAATTATAGTAATGAATGTTTAATGACCTCTGGCGATCTGGGGTCTCCTTCCTCATAAAACTAGGCCCCAGAACACTTGAAACATGAGTTAATCAGGAGATGGTAATTACGGTGGCCACCATTAATCCTCCCAAATGATTCCCCATTTACAGATGATAAAACTGAAACTCAGAGAGGTTATACATCTTGCTTATGGTCATTCAGCATTGTTAGTGGCAGAATTGGGGCTCAAACTCTGGTCTAGCTCGAAAGCTTTTATTCGTAGCTACCCTGCTATATTGCCCCCCTGCGGGAAAGTGTGCTTAGATTATCACCATTTCAGCAACAATGGCTTTTATTTTCTCCCTGTTATGGATAGCAAAGAACTTAAGGTGTAATTAACGTTTACTGAAACCTCACACGTGCCAGGCCCTGCCATGGCCGTTTTTAGGGTCCATTTGTGGAACTTATTGAAAGGTGCTCCCTCTGGCCAGATACAGCTGTGGGCACATGGCTTGCTCAGTGGAATCTGGGCTGGATTCTGGCCTCTGCCTGTCTCCTCACCTGGGCACCTGTGTGCAGAACACACACTGCCCAGGTGTGCGCTGTGTCCCTACGAACTTGCCGTGTTTCCTCACTGCCGCGACGTTGAATCTTCCTCCCCACACCAGTCCAATGGGGCAAATGCAGTTCTACGTGACAGATGAAGAGAGTGCGGTCCAGAGTTGTGACATTTCCAAGGCCGTATGGTCTCACGGTATCCAAATAGGAGCGTTCAAATCAGAGTCCTTGGACTCCAAATGCAGAGATTGATCAAATATGAAGCCGAGGGCTCCAGGAGGGTGACACTGCGGGAAGGGAAAAGAAATACAGGAATCCCTGGGCAGTGATTGGGCAGTGGACCGCCCAGTTTGACCGCTCGTGCTCGGATGACCCTTGTGTGCCTCTCTGGCGAGGGGTGGATATGGTCCACTGGAACCCCAGAGGAGCCAAAGCGCCTGGCAGGCAAAAGCCCTCTGGTGCAGGATCATCATTGAGCTTGGGGCTGTGGAAAGTGAGTGCCTGGAGGGCGTTACAAGCTCCTAGAACAGGCCTCAGGCTTCAGCGCCCATCGCTTCTTCTGCACAAGGGATTGGTAAATGTACCTGCATTTGCAGAGTGGCACTTGCGCGGCCAAGGCCCGAGAGATCCTTTCACTGGCCGAGTGGAGCGAGACAGGCTGTTGGAGAGCCGGGTCAAGAGGTGGGCCCCCGGAGATACTGGAGGTTTCCTCATCCTCCTTGTCCTTCTGTGATTTGCCTAGGCCTTTGAAGATTGCATTTCTGATCTCTCTGCAGATGCTTCAGTGTCCCCAGGTCAAACAGAGTGTTCTACAAAATCATCACCTCCAGGAGGTATCTGCACTCCCACATTGACAGGAGGAGTGTTATTCGCAATAGGCAAGGCGCCCACTGGCAGGTGGATGGATAAAGAAGATGTAAGAGGCAGAATGGAATATTTATTATCCAGCCTTAAAAAAGCAGGAAATTCTGTCGTTGGTGACAATACGGTGGAACCTAGAAAGCGTTATACTGAGTGAAATAAGCCAGACAGAAAGACAACGCGTGGTATCATTTGTATGTGGAATCTTAAAAACAAAAGTGTCGAATTTCTAGAGAGACAGTAGAAAGGGGCGGGAGACCTAGGGCGGGTTTGGTAGTAGGGAGCAGGCGTTCAGTTACAAGATGAATGAGGTCTGAGGGTCTGATGTATAACGTGGTGACCATAGTTAATAATGCTGTATTATATCATTGAGATTTGCTAAGAGAATAGAACTTAAGTGTTCTCTGTCACACAACAAAGGTAAAATGTGAGGTGACGTGTTAATTGACTCTATGGGGAGTCCTTTAGCAGTGTATACGTGCATCAAATCATTTTGTTGTACACTTCAAATATCTTACGATTTTATTTGTCAGTTATACTTCGGTAAAGCCAGGGGTGGGGAAGTGGGAGCAAAGATTGTTCTAGAACACCACAGATTTTTCTGTCAGTGAAAGAGATATATATTTGGCGGGGGCATTCTCAAGTTACTCTTTGGAGGCATTTCTTCCTTCCAGTGCTGGGACTTTTTCCCTCAAAAACCTGTGCCAGGTACCGGAAACACCATAGTAATATTTCCTGCCTCGATGGAGTGTACATCTAAAGGGAAGCAGATTAATAAACAAGAATTTATAATCCCGTATGAGAGCTAAAATAGGCACGATACTGGGGGAATCAGAGAAGGCTTCCCGGAGGAAGCAATATCTAACCTGAGTCCTGAAGGATGAGTACAATGTGGAACAGGAAGAGGGCTTCAGGGAGAAGGTGCAGCCTGTGCAAAGGCCCAGAATAAGTCAAAGCCAATGCGCTTGAGGGACCGAAAGGTTGGGAAACAAAAGACTTTTCAGCATTGTTGTTGTTGTTGTTGTTGTTTTAGCTACATTCATGCATTTAGACTTGTTCTTGGGCAGTAGGGGTCCTGGAAGGAATTGGAACAAGGATTAACCTGCTGTGAAGTTGAGAAAGACCACTTTGGCTCCTTGGGGCAGAGAATCGGGGTGGGGCAGCGAGGGCCCTCCAGATGTGGGATTACTTAAGAAAACCTAGAAACACAAGTCTCACTGGCCAGGAGGAGAGAAGACTTCCCGCCCAGGGCGTTACCTCTAGATTCTCTGAAGCCCCCGAGGCTGGGAGAGCCTGAGGTTCTCCTGGCTCCCGAAGAATGCTCTGCCCCAAAGCTTCCCCCGGCCCCTTCCCTTCCAAGAACCAGGCCTTCCCTACTGCGGCTGATCTTTCCTTCCCACGTCCCCAGGGCCTCCAGACCCATCCCGTATATTTCTTCCTGTGCCCTTTAGTTTTCCTTCCGACTCTCCTCTGATCTTCTCTTGACCTCCCGGGACCGACACCGAGATAAATCTGTCCGCCTCTTGGCGGGGGAGCCGGGTTCCTTTCCAGATCTGGCCTGACACTTCCCCTTAGCTCAGCAGGGCTGAGGCAGCGGCTTCTGTCTGGCCTGGGACTGGGCAGAGAGGCAGTGAAGGAGCTCTAGTTGCTGGGAGGTCTTGCCATATAGACTTTGGAGAAGGCGAGAAGACCTGATTCTGGTCTCCTCCGTGAGGAGTGGTGTGTTTGTATCCTGTCTCAGTGGCTCTCCAGCCTGGCTGTAAGATAGAAGCACCTTCTGGCGCCTTTTTTTTTTTTTTTTTTTTTTAAGGCCTGGTTTTCCACCCCAGAGAGTCTGATTGTACCGTCATGGGAAGAACCCAGACATCCATCATTTAAAACTGCCCAGGTGACTTTAAGGTGTGAATATCAGCGAAGACAGCTCTCCTAGCGGCATGTTTCAGAGATTCGTAGGCTGAGTGTCAGCTCCGGCAGCCTTTTGGCTGGGCTTGCCTTGGACAAATCATAGCCTGTCTGAGCTTCATGAGTTTTCACCTCTGGCCGGGGGAGTTAGTAAGGACCTACCCTGAAGATGGTGAGGGATCTGCCCAAGCCGGGCATTTGCCATGCTGGGCACATAGTTAGTGCCCAACTGTGAGCACTGACTGCTTCTCTTTCTTATCATTGTACTTCTAGTTATGCTTTGCCCTAGCCCTCCTGTTCCTTTTTCATGCCCAGCCACTCTCGCGCGAGTTAGACGATCAGATTTCTAACACTCGTGTGTGAGAGGGGATGTACTAAAGGAGAAAAGTGCAGGGTTAAAATTCTCACAAAATGACTCAGTAGAAAAGTTGTCTGCTGGGCCCCCAGCCCCATGTCCTCTCCCTGTGCCCTCAGGCTTTAGACAGGAGTTGAGGCCGGTGGAGGTCCACGTACCGAATACGAAGCACTTCAGCACTGAAGGACCAAGCATGCCTCTCCAAGGAGCATGGAGAAAGAATTCTTCTGGAAACTCTTCCTTTACTAAGTGGCTTCCGTGCCATTATACAATAAGACTTTCCGTAGCTTTCCTGCCAGAGTCTGTTCCATTGGTCTCTAGATGGTTTAGTCTCTACACCTGTGTGGGCTTTGCCTATGGGTGGACGCTGAGACCCCTCCCGCTTCCTTACTTTGGCTGTGATTCAGGGGCTCATGCTGGGTAGCGTGGTGGGGGAGGAGTGACTTCCTCCGGGCAAGGTAGCTCTGCAAAGACTCCATCCCCTTCCTCCAGTATCACAAGCGTTTTTCGCTGGGCACAGCAGAAATGTCAGCAGAGGAGAGAAAGGTCAGCGAAAACTCATCACCATTCCGGGAGAAAAAACTCACGACACGCTTTTCAATGATGAAAGGAGCGATGTGTCTCTCTCAAAATATTTGAGACGCAGAGATAGGCAGTGGTGCTCCAGAGCAGCTGAAACTGAGGCCCAGAGAGAGGCTCAGAGGGCCAAGTGACAGCTAATGGGAGACACCGCTGCGTCACAGCCGTTGTGATAGAATTCTAGCTTTATTTATTTTTTTAAGTTTACATATTTATTTTGAGAGAGAGGGTGGGGAAGAGAGAGAGAGAGAGCATGAACGGGAGAGGGGCAGAGATTGAGGAGAGAGAGAATCCCAAGCAGGCTCCCGACTGTCAGCACAGAGCCGGACTCGGGGCTCGATCTCACAGAGCTGTGAGCTCATGACCTGAGCCGAAGTCAAGAGTCAGAGGCTTACCCGACTGAGCCACCCAGGCGCCCCAGCTCTGACAGAATTCTTTTTTTTTTTTTTAATTTTTTTTTTCCAACGTTTTTATTTATTTTTGGGACAGAGAGAGACAGAGCACGAACGGGGGAGGGGCAGAGAGAGAGGGAGACACAGAATCGGAAACAGGCTCCAGGCTCTGAGCCATCAGCCCAGAGCCCGACGCGGGGCTCGAACTCCCGGACCGCGAGATCGTGACCTGGCTGAAGTCAGACGCTTAACCGACTGCGCCACCCAGGCGCCCCGCTCTGACAGAATTCTAACCCAGAGGGTATTGGGTTGCCTTTCCATAGAGACCAGGCTCTCCATGAAGGCAGAAAACAATGCTTTCAAATATGAGCCCTAAATGGATTAAGCTAAATTAGTATGAGCCCTAATGGATTCAGAAACTTCCAGTTTCTGAAAGTTAAGCTATTTTAAGAAGCAGTACGTTATCCCGAAGACTTTTTAAATGCTATGACAGCACCTGGATGTCCTATGCGTTGAATCACTTCGTAATTCAACAAACACGAGTTATCTTAGTGAGTGTCTGCGTCTTCTGTTTTGCCACAAATACATCGCAGGGGCAGACCTTGCAACGGCAGGCATGCATTTAACTCTGTGTCCTGGAGAACTGAATGACCAGTTCACCACATAAAAAAGCTCTAATGCAAAATTAAAAACTATCATGGCTTGGCATTAATCATTAACAATTATAAAAAATTATTACAACTTCAGAATTAATTTTTATTGTTTCCATTAAAGTTTATTTAACAATGGCTAATTATTTCTGCTGAGCCAACCTGGCAATACAGTTAGTGAAATAAAATATGTCGAGTGCACGGTGTCAGACATTTAAATACGTACACCAGAGGGGCGTCTGGCTGGCTCAGTCAGAAGAGCACGCAACTCTTGATCGCGGGGTCATGGGTTCAAGCTCCACATGGGGTATACAGATTACTAAAAAAAAAGAGCAAAACAAAAAAAAAAACAACCAATAATAATAAACTTTCAAAAAGTACATGAATAAATATATAGACAAGAAACAATGGTTTTCATTTTATCATGGGAAAATTATTATTTTTCCAAAAGATAAAGAAAGCATTTTGGGAAGACTTAGTTTTTACAAACAAGGAATAAATATGGTACTAATCTAAGGGCTAGTCTGATAGTCTAGGAATCACAGTATCCATGATTTCAAATCTAGATGTTCACTGGGTTTTGCCATTTCCTTTTTGTTTTTTTTTAATATTTATATATTTACTTAGAGAGAGAGCATGATCAGGGGAGGGGCAGAGAGAGAGAGAGAGAGAGGGAGACAGAGGATCTGAAGCAGTCTCCAGGCTCTGTACTGACAGCAGAGAGCCTGATGCGAGGCTCGAACTCACGAACTACGAGATCATGACCCGGGCTGAAGTCGGATGATTCACCGACTGAGCCACCCAGGCGCCCGGCTTTGCCATTTCTTGAATGATCGATCCTATCAGCGGCAGCTACTACAACTATTATTGTAAGTATTATTAGTAGTATCGTCCCATTTGTCGTTGGCATCATTTATTTCTGCTTGCACAGGATCCCAGCCTCAGGCCCTGGATACTGTCTAGATTTTCCTTTGGATAATTACCCCTCCTCATTGGATTTGGTCTCGGATGGGATGTGAAAGTGTCAACCCTCCTTTGGAGGGTGACTCCGTGTTAATAGAGCTGATTCATCCTGACAGCAACACCTGGAAGATACTGTCATTAGTTCCTGGGACTTACCTGGGCGCTCTCCTGACTCCTGCTTCCTGGTTCCTTCCAAAGCTTGACCAGTCAACCTGTCCATTGACTCCCTCTACTGTCTCCAAACCACTCATCACATGTTCTGTTCTTTTTCCTCAGAGGTGATTTGTTTTGCTTGGAAATCAACTCTCCGTAATATGCGGGAAGTATTATTAGTAAAAGCAGCTCTGATCGTCACTGCCTTTGTTCTCAAACTCATAGTAGCAATAACTACCTTTTACTTCCTATGTACTATGTTCTGGACACTCTTCTTCTTTTTTTTTTTTAATGTTTATTTATTTTTGAGAGACACAGAGACAGAATGCGAGTGGGTTAGGGGCAGAGAGAGAGACACAGAAGCAGAAGCAGGCTCCAGGCTCCGAGCCGTCAGCACAGAGCCCGACGCGGGGCTGGAACTCACGAGCTGTGAGATCATGACCTGAGCCCAAGTTGGACGCTCAACCGACTGAGCCACCCCAGCACCCCAGGACACTCTTCTAAGTAGTATTCCATCGTACCCTCATGACAACCCTGGGACGTAGCGGATACACACCATTGTCACCCCCTTTTGCGGACAAGGAAACTGGTTTGAAGAGGTCTAGCAATTTGCCCATAGCCAGCAAATGATGCTAGCAAATGTGGTGTCCCCAGCTGTGGCACAGACACCCTCGATCCCTAGGCTGCTTTGCTCTGAAATGACTCAGACAAGTGCCTGGCAACGTGCTAATCCCTTTATTTATATCAGTCACCTCTTGAATTTTTGCAGAACCAATCATGTCTCAGTATGAGTTCTGTGTGCAGTTCTACAGGTGAGGAAACAGGGGCTCAGGTGGGTTAAATGCTTTGTGCAAGGTCACTCAGCTACTCACATTCCAGAGCAAAGCCATGGAGGAGAAAGGTCTGAGCCTGTCGGGAGAAGGATGAAGGAAAGGGCCAGGTCTGTCCAGACTTAACCTCACTCACTGTGAGCAGAACAAAAGAACCTTTAAAAATGCGGAGAACTGGGCTGCCTTTGCAGAAATCCCCGGAGGTTTCAGCGGAAAGGGAAAACTTCCTTGTACTGAGATAACTTTGAAACCCTCACATCTAGGCCAGTTTTTTTTTTCTTTCTTTGTTTCTTTCTTTCTTTTTTTTTTCTGTCTCCTTTCTTCTTTGAGAATTCCAGACCTGATTAGATCATGCTCTGGACTGAGTCAGCCAAGGGCCATGGTTTCAATCACTGTGATCCTGATGACCTTACAAGAACATCTTAAAAGGATAAATCTATTTGTTTCACACTGAGATAATGGAAAATAAAGCAACCCCCGCTCCTCTCCAGGAGACCTTCCTTGCCAAGTTGGTTTTCGTAACATACTCTTACAGTTGATTTATCTCCTCTGAAAAATGAGATTCAAAAACGAAAAAATAAAGAAGCCCTTAGTAGTGCTTGTGCCAAAAAACAATGGCAAAAGCCAAGACCGGCTTCACAGAGCCTGTTACCAGAATTGGCAGGTAGATGTGCTTCCAGACATGGGAACAAAGACCCCAAATTCCATGGAGCCTGGGGAAACTTTCAGCGGCTGTATTTCCAGGGGAGTGAGTGAAGTGGAAAGCACTGTGTGGCTGCTGTTTGGCCCCCACCCTCGGCACCAAATCCCAAGGGAATTTTGGCCCTCACCCCAAACTCCTAGGGCAAGTGGGGTTGGCAATTCGAAATTTGTACCCAGGAGGTAGATAGGGTCATCTTGAGAGGATTATCTGGCTGGGGTGATTTTCCAGGGGATGCTGACGGGGGCGGTGTGGGAGGTACTCAGGGTGATGGCGGAAGGACAAGCGATTTCCGTTTATCCTGCCTTTTGTAGCAGTTATTTCGAGGGGAACACAACTTTTCACAAGCGTGGAAGGATGGGATTGCCATTGACTTACCGTCTCTTTTTGGTAAAATGGAGGTAGTCTGGCACCTAACTCAGCCAAATGGGAGGCTTACATGAGGTGACAATGCATGCATCGTGCCTGGCACAAGGTGAGTGCCCGGGAAACGGTAGGTTCTTACCGTTACCCCCTCCCAGCTGCTTTTGAGCTGAATCACTCTGCGGTCCCACGTATGGCCACTGGTCTGCCTTCAGGCGGCTGTGGCCTACTTAGATCACCTCCACATCTCCTCCTGTACTAATACCCTATTGCCCAAGGCCATTCCCCCCATCTTATAGGTGGATAAAGAAACTGATGCCCCGGGAGGTTGTGCGACTTATTCAAAGTCACACAATTAGTAAGTCTAACTCTATTGTTACCAGCTATCTGTTGCCGCATAACAAATTACCCCAAACGTAGCCTCTTTTTATTATTAAATTTTTTTTTAACGTTTATTTATTTTTGAGACAGAGAGAGACAGAGCATGAATGGGGGAGGGCCAGAGAGAGAGGGAGACACAGAATCCGAAACAGGCTCCAGGGTCTGAGCGGTCAGCACAGAGACAGACGCGGGGCTCGAACTCACGGACCGCGAGATCATGACCTGAGCTGAAGTCGGACGCTTAACCGACTGAGCCACCCAGGCGCCCCAAACGTAGCCTCTTAAAGCAATAAGCATGTAGTATCTGACATGTTGTCTGAGGCTTAGGGATCCGGGAGCAGCTTAGGTGTGTGGTTCCGGCTCAGGGCCTCCCACGGGGTTGCAGCCATGGCATCGACCAGGCCTGCAGTCAACCAAAGGCTTGGTTGGCCTGGGGAATCTGCCTGCAACTCACTTACATGGCTGTTGGCCAGAGGCCTCCTAGTGCCTCGGCACGTGAGGTTCCCCACACGGCGGCTCGTGACTTCCCCCAGAGCAAGTGATCCAAGAGAGGATGCGGACGGAAGCCCGGTGGAACCTGATCTCAGAGGTGATGTAACATCACTCCTCCTGTGTGCTGTTGGTCACACGGACCAAGGCAGGTGTGCAGTAAGAGGGACTCTGTGGGCATGGGTGCAACTTCCAGGGGGTGGAGGCAGTGGACACCATGTTGGAAACGGGCTACCACCTACCCCTGGCTACTACACATGACAAGGACAAAAGTCCTTCATGTGACCCACAGCGATCTGTGTCCCTCCCCAGCCTCACTCGTTGCCCCCGGGTTCCAGTTCACATTGGCCTCATTCCTCACGTATCCCACGTTCCTGCCCAGCCTGCCTTTGTGTGGTGGTCTTTCCACCTAGACCACTGCTGTGTCACTCTGTCTCAGCAGTTCCTCTCTGACCTTTAAAGCTCAGCCCTGCCGGCGTGCCTCCAAGAAGTCCTCCCAGATGCCCCAGCCTAGGTCTGCTCTCCCGGTCGCATGCACTGTGTTGGCAATAATCGAGCCACGAATCGGCTCACTAATTAATTGATAGTACCAGAGCATGTGGTCTGACGGTCGGGGAGCACAGACCATAAAGTCAGGCCTGCGTTCCAGTTTCTTCACTCAGAATCCTGGGTCCATAACCTTGATAACCACTTAAGATTTTTGTTTAATGTTTATTTAATTTTGAGAGACAGAGAGAGAGCGTGAGGGAGGGAGGGAGGGGGAGAGAGAGGGGGAGACACAGAATCCAAAGCAGGCTCCAGGCTCTGAGCCGTCAGCACAGAGCCCGATGTGGGGCTCGCACCCACAGACTGCGAGCTCATGACCTGAGCAGAAGTCGGACACTTAACCGACTGAGCCACCTGGGCGCCCCTTCATAACCGCCTTTTAACGCCTATTCCTAGCAGGAGAAAAATAGCTATTTTGTACCTTGTCCTTCTCCAAGGCTCTTTTCATTACTTCTAAAACTAGGATCATGCTTATTTTCCAGACTGAGCATCTAGCCTGTAGGTTTGCTTCCAGACCCCCTGCGTTAACCACAAGAAAGCACTTTCTTACAGTATGATCTTTTATTTCCTTACTAATTTGATTCGTACTTGTCAGCAAGTACACAGTTTTAAAAGTCACCAGCACCATTGTTTGTCACAGGTTTTCTTTGGAGATCAAGTCCTGCTTGTAGAATACATTTGGGGGAGAAGAGAATTCTGTTTTTATTTTTTTATTTAAAACATTTTTTTCTAATGTTTATTTATTTTTGAGACAGAGAGAGACAGAGCACAAATGGGGGAGGGCCAGAGAGAGAGGGAGACGCAGAATCCGAAGCAGTCTCCAGGCCCCGAGCTGTCAGCACAGAGCCCGACGTGGGGCTCGAACTCACAGAGCGGGAGATCATGACCTGAGCCGGAGTCGGAAACTCAACCGACTGAACTACCCAGGCGCCCTGAGAATTCTCTGTTTTTAGCCAGTCTTGCTTGCAATTTGGCCCACTGGACGGGCCACTTGGAGCATTTAGTCCTTTTCTCTTAGGACATGCACACTCAGCACGCACGGTCACACGCACATCTACCTACACTCTCCCTGACCACTCAAACTCACAAACTCACACAGTCTCCCACACACACTCATGTACTCACATACTCACATACGCCCATACCCACATATACACCCACCCACACGTACACACCCCACACCCACACACTCAGTTTTACTCACACTCGCATGTGCTCACACACCCACGCTCACGCACAGTCTTACCTGCTCACACACACACACACACATACACACACATACACACACACACCCCTTTGATTTATTTGCTGGGATGATACAGTGGAAATTACAGAATCAGCGATATATACTTACGTGTGCATTTGGGGGCAGAGTGGGGATGTCTTGACTGAGCCTAAAATGGGATTCAAACATGCCTGTGGATGTGGTGGGGAGATTACCACGAGCTGATTTGCAGAAAGGCTCTCCCACCCCTCACTGGGAGGAAAAGGGGCTGGATGGGAGGACCCCACGTAGTCAGACGCTATGTCTGGGTCTTGGGAAGCTTGCACGGAAAAGAACGAGGAACTGTTCGTACAATAGATCCTGTGACCCTTCGGGGCACAAGCAGGGCCTTTTGGAGGTCTAGGTGACCCCATGTAATTCTCAGTGGGGGAGGGGCCGATCACCTCCCTGCAGAGAGGACCAGAACTTGCTGGCACCTGGAGGGGCCCGGCAGCTGTGGAAATAGTGGCAGGTGGCATCCTTGTGCGGACGTTGGCATTGAACTAGCAGCAGCCGCGGCTCAGAGGACACGCTGTGTGCGCTCAGGGGGCTTGTGATGCAGGCAGTGTACATGAGTGGGGCGGGAGAAGGGAAAGGCCCAGCGGCTGCCACGGGAGGCGTGGTGTCTGTGGTCACCACTTGCCGTGTGACCCCCCGGGAGGTACCTCCAGGGGCGCCAGGGTACGAGTGATCTCACGGGCCGACGTCCTTCCTCTGGGGTCCTATGGAACAAAGAGCCGGGGATGTGGCGGAACAGCTATAATAGGTAGCCTGTTCCCGGGCACAGAGCAGACAGACTTCAGAAACTCAAATCGTGCAGAATAAACCACCGAAGCTGGAGGCTAAAAGAGACCTAGAGGTCATGTAGTCCCGCCCAGCCCTCACTAACCGATGAGGAAGCAGAGCCCGGAAGACAGGCACGTGGTCCAGGGGCAGACAGCTACGGTGGAGATCTGGGTTCGAGCCTCATGGCGTCTTGCTGCCTGAGGGAGTGTGGGGAGCTTGGTTTATCACTGTTACTTCCTCAAGACTGTTGACGCTTGGAGGGATGGGCTGATGCCAGAGGGCAAGCAGGCCCCTAGGTTGGGTGGCTCCGTGTCACGTGACTGGAGGGACAGAAGAAAGCCAGGACACTTGAAACATCTCCCCTGACGGCATGCCCTGGACTCAGGAATGCCCCCCTCCTCAAGGTCATCCTTTGGTCTAAAGGCTTGTGCTTACTCGAGGAAGCGGGCCCTGGCAGGCAGCTTGGGAGAAGGGTCAGAGAAAGGAGCGGAAGGTCCGCAGCAGCAGCAGAAATGGCAGGTCTGGGAGAGGCCAGGGAGGGGAGGTCCACGGAGACGCCCAGAAAGGCGACCAGATGCTAAAATGGCAACATTGGGGTGGAAGTGGAAGACAGGGACCAAGCGGGCCATTTCCGGTGCCCCTTCAGGCAGGACTCCCTGAGTTTCAAAGGGCCTGATATATATCAACCATGTGCTGAAAAATCTCCTTTGCCTGGATAAGTGATGTCCCAGTCCGGCCTCACGCTTAGGTTCCTGAGCCTTGTTCCGCTGCACATAGAGAGAGAGAGGAGAGGAGAGGAGGGGGAGGGGAGGGGAGGGGAGGGGAGGGAAGGAGAGGGGGAATCAAAAGGAGAGAAAGGGAGAAGACAGATGGAGAGTGAGGGAGGAGGAGAGCAGAGGAAGGGGAGATATACAGAGAGACACGGAGAAAGAGCAGGCATGAGCCATAAATTGCTTCCAGGGTGTAAGGAACCACAGACACCCACTTTCCAGACCTTTGGGGGCCACTGTTTCACAGCATCCAGCTGCCTGGCTGCGGGTGGGGCTCTCACCTGACTCCCATTAGAGCTCCTTGCCTCTGGAAACCGGCATGATTTATGGGTCCCTCTGGGCCCGTGGTCAGACAGCCACCCCTCACCCGTCGCGTCCTGGCTGACCCCGAGTTGCCCTTCTTGTTGCACGTGGTCTAGCAGGTGGATTTGAATTTCTAATGACTGCAGACACCTGTGTTTCCCTGAGGCGCTTGCCCTGGTGATGGAGACCAGACCCCGGCCTTACCCAGGAGGAAGAGCGCAGCGCAGGAAATATGAGCGGCAGACCTGTCGGAGGCATGAAATATCGCGGAAAGCGTGGACCCTGTTCGGTTTCATTAACTGTTTACATTTCCCCGGCTGCATTCCACTGGTCACCTGCCCAGAAACACAATTGGAAACACAAACCTTAAATGAGATCAGATTTTCCAATGAAATATGATAAGAAAAAACCAAAAAAAGGATCTGGAGCCAAATCACAGGTAAATGGGCCCAGTCCACCAGAGGGCCATTGTCGAGGAGCTCGGTGTAAATGCAGCCCCGGTCCAGTCTGACTTACGGTTATCCTGCGGCTCCCGGAGGCCTACTCTGAAGGAGAAGGGGTAAAGCAGGTTTGCAGAGCCCAAGGGAGGCACGTATGGACTTGGATTTATTGTGAATCCCCACCGGCTCCCTCCCACCCTCTTAACTTCTTTGGAGAATAGTATGCTGCCCCTGATCACAACTCTGTTGCAGCGGATAGAAACTCAGGATTGAAAGTTTAAGTAAGATCCGTCGTCCGGCCAGCAGTGCAGAGGGAAGAGAAGACCTCGTTACAAGTCCTAAATTCTTCAAGATACGGCAGGATCCATGCTGTGCACCTCCAAGCTGCTGAGCAAAGAGCAGCCCCTTTGTTCTGGGAAGCGTGGTTTGAAAACCACCTCTGTCAGGTCCGGCTAAGTCTGTGGTGCCAGCTTTCAAGGGTCAGCAGTGCCCTGATGCTGCTGCTTAAAGGGGAAAAGTGGTCCCTGCTGAATAATTCATGACTCTCCTGTAGAGCCTATTGAGAGAACTTTTTCCTCTATCAGAAGGATAGAGGAAAAAGTCCTCCTTACTCCTCAAACTTACTCCTCACTCCTCAAACTGTAGTACATAGACCGGCATCATTGGGATTATTGGCATGATTTACGTCCTTGTTAGAAATGCAAATTCTCAGGTCCCTGTCCTACTCCTACCGGATCGGAATAGCCCCATATCAGGGGCTTAGGGTAAGGCCCCTCTGGACATCCAGAGGTGGCAGTAGTCAGGTTGGCTTTGGTAAGAAGCAGTCCAGGCTGTTGTGTTGCGTAACCTTGGTCCCTGCTACAGTGGTCATTCTGTTGATGTGCCTATCCTGCTAGGCGTGGGTGGCTGATGACAAATACTGGTTAATGTCAACTGGCTGAGTCATTTTTGTCTGCGTGGATATTCCATGCCTATTCCATGCTGGATTCTTTCTTGTCCGCCATGATGACATTTTCTGGTCGTCTTTGGTGCCTGGCCACCCACATGCGTCTGTTCCAGACCTGCTTGGGTCCAGTCCTTTCCTCTCGGGCTCCTCATCAGCCAGAGAAGCCATTTGCCAGGGTCTGTGAGTCTATAAACGTTCTCACTTCAGGCTCCTTCTCCCACGCAAGGCAGACGACTAGGTGCGCCACTCAGAGCTCCCCGCAACGGGAAGATTTTCCCTCGGTTCCTTTGTTCAAGTCCACTCTGCAGTGACTCCGCTGTAGCCACCGTTCATTTTCAGCTCATACTCACATTCCGAGATGTCCCATCTCTAAACTAAGCTTGGAGATTTTCTCCTTTAGCTACGTGAATTGGGAGCCCCCCCTCCCCCTTAACCATCTGGCTCTAGGTCAAATACCTCATATCCCCCTGGCCTCGGCAACAGGCCGAGGATCTGTTCCTCCAAAAGCAAATGCTGTAGATCAAGTGGCCTTGGTCCAGAACCCCAGGGGCCTATGTTGTGATTCTCCCACTAGGGCTTGAGGTAAGACCTCTGCTGCGTGCATTTGTTTGTTTTTGTTTTTGTTTTTGTTTTTCCAGCAGTGACACCTCCAACACTGGATGGCCTGCTAGATCATATGCTCCAAACGGCAGAGCTACTTGTACCGTGGCCCCTTCCTTGCTCCGGGCCCCATGCAAAGCTGGCTACCTTTCAGATTTCCTGGCCCACCGACTGGAGTAGTTTTGCTGGATGTGGAATGTGCCCCCTCTAGAGCCCAACCCAAAGAAGGCTGACAGACATTGTACTTCATTCCTGATGGTAGGGGATGAAAAATGCACCAATTTGTCTTTCACGTTGGACAGTATTTCTCAGCATGCCCCTGATCTCTGGACCCCTGAAAACTTTACTTTCGTAGGGCTTCTCTCCCACCATCTGAAGTGAGTTGCTTCACCCAGGCCTCCATTGTGCTAGTCTTCTCTTACTCTCTCTGCTCTGTCATGAATGTGATGGATCAGTGTGATAATTCTGCAGGATGTCCCGAGGGTCCAGACTTCTTCTGCCTATGTTGTGATGGCAAGAAATTAGCATAAACCTAGACAGTCCTAAAATGCATACTATTGTCCATGTCATATGAATGTAAATTTTTTCTGATTCTCTTTTCTGATCGAGCTGGAAAAGAACTCATTGGCTGCATACCATTTACCCGAGTCTGTGTTCATCTGCTCTAGTAAAGATCCCATGATTATCAAGACAACCATTGTTGGAACTATTTCTTGGTTGAATGTGTAACAGTCTGTAGTCATTCTATAGGCTCCATCTGCTTCTTCAGGGACCTGACTAGTGAATTAATTTGAGATAGGAAGATATGAAAAAGGTTGCTGCTACAGCATCATTAAGATCTTTAGGGCTGTCGCTAATCTCTACCGTCTCTCCCGGAATGTGATACGGTTTTTGATTCACTGTCTTGGGGAGGTGAAGGTAGTTTCAGAGGCTTTTACTCTGCTTTTCTGTTATGATGGGCATGATCCCATGTTGGAGTTTCATGGCTGCATATGGCAATCCCAATTACATATTTGGAGACCAGGAAAATGATCACTGGATGGGTCCACGGACCTACTGGACCCACTGTGAGCTAGATTTTGTCCAGGATTCAATTTATTAACTTGTCTCCATATACCCCAGACAGATGGCAATGATGACATTTTGGGTCTCCAGGTATTGAGGTCATCTCAGACTGTGTCCAATAATCCTCAAAACGTATGGGTATTTCCCTTTCCTCAGTTCATAGCCATCTGAGTAAATGATCATATGTCCTATTAGAGAATGGTCAAGGGAATCATTACAGTATCTATTTGCCATGGTGTTACTGGTATACTTTCTTTTAGGGAACCATCTACCTCTGTAGCCAATAGGTTCTTGGGTTTGAAAACTGGCTCAGGGGGTGCCTGCGTGGCTCAGTCAATTGAGCGTCCAACTTTGGCTCAGGTCATGATCTCGCGGTTTGTGAGTTTGAGCCCTGCGTCGGGCTCTGTGCCGACAGCTGGGAGCCTGGAGCTTGCTTTGAATTCTGTGTCTCGCTCTCTCTCTGCCCCTCCCCTGCTCACACCCTATCTTTCTCTCAAAAATACACATTAAAAAAAAGAAAAGAACACTGGCTCAGGTCAAGAAACTGAGCAACGTTCATGACTTCCTATTGGGGTGACCCTCAGTGTCCTGCTTATCCAGTCTTGCTTCTTTAATTGTGTATAGTAAGTAGCACCGTCCTTATGTGCCTATTTTGTTCCTAGGGATATCGTGTTCTACTAAACATCTCCACAGCTTCTTGTGGGTCAGGCTGCCTTGGGTTCCTTTCTAATTTTATTGGCTGTGATGGTAATTTGAGGGCCCCCTCATTTCTGGCAATTAAACACCACCACCTGGACTCTGTTGCTTTGAGTCCTCATCATTCTCACTGCTATTAATAAGCCAGGTTCTGTGACATATTTCCAACAGTCAACCCTAACCTGTAGAAGAAAACCACCACTGAATGTCTTAGTGATGCCAAGACCTGTCCCATCAGTACATCCCCGATGGCCTTGGGGAATAGTGTGTTCTCTTAGTCCTTCCACTGAACAAAATCTCTGATGGGCCTTTTCTCCTCATGTAATATATCTGATCCAATATGCCTCCTTTCCTGGGCCATTTAATCCCACTGTCTTCTATGGCATCTCAGGCATTACCACTTTGGTCAGTATGGGCTAATTTTTTCTCCAGGTTTCTAAGAGTAGCAACAGGTTTGCCCACACCCAAGGGTTCTTGCCAGGGCACTAAATCCCATAGCCTTGAAGAGTACTCCCAAGTAAGTGAACTGGTACTTATCTTTTCCTGTGTTCTGTACTCCTCCATGAGGGACCCTCACAATCCAATCCAATGGGTACTTCTGTTGCTACAGGCTAACCAATTCTTACAGATCCACTGGGATTTGTCCTTTTCTTTCTTTATCAGACCCATCACTTCCTGAACTGGAATTTAAACCTAGCTATTGACCTGGCAGTGAGGACAGGTCTCGGGGCAAAGTCTTGAGGAAGACACCTGTTGTCTTGCAGTGGCCAGGCCTATGCTATATCTTCCCACAGGAGGGAGTTCTAGCCCTTCTAGGGACTACAGATCCATCCATCCCTGTAGGCCTGGAAGATTCAGGGGGAGTCAGTGGAACCTCAGTCTTTGGGAGCATCCATCTAGATGACTCAATCTTATGTTTAGGAGTTCACGTTTTTCCAACCAGGGCCCTGATTTTAGCATAGTAGATCTGCTTTGATTAACCATCCAACTCTCTTTGAAGCTTGGTGACAAAAAATATCAGAACCTGAGTTTGCTCCTCAGCTGTGTCCATTCTCCTGCAGGAGCTACCTAAGAGGACCATGGTCTTTCACGAATAATTTTTAAGTCTGTTAATTGCCCTTAGTTTCTCATGATCCCTCTGTAGGCATCCATTCAGCTTAGTAATCAGCTGTTTCCATTGTCCTTAAATGTGTTAATCCTCCATGATCAGAGGCGCGAATCATCATCTCAGCCAAGACTTTCCCCTCCCTGGGATGTTCTTTTAACTAACCACCTGTGAAATTTTTAGCAATTGGATTGTCATCCAGTTGTCATGCCAGGAAGTATCTGTGCCCCCAACACCATTTGGGATGGAGTCTTCTTTGCCAGCTGTGTGGTGAGTGAGGCGGAACCCACACCCGACCTTACCACCTCTTTTTTTTTCGGTCATTCCTGGTACCAGTTGCGTTGGTGGGTTCTCTAAGAAACAGACACCAAGCAGAATTAGAAGTGCAAGACAAATTGTTGGTGGTGAAAAATAAATGGGAGAGGGGAGCAGAGTAGGCAGGGAGTGCTCTGCCGGTCTGACCCTAAAAGGCAAGGGGAAACAAAGGAAGATTGAGGAAGATACAGCTGACTTGGGTAGGGCCTGGATGAGAGCCTCAGACTGACACAGCTCTCAGGACTTTTTAGCCAGCCCAGTCGGGGCCCTAGTGTGAATATCACCTAAAGAGAATTCCTGCATTGGGTAGAAATGCCAGCTACGGTACCCTCATGGACCAGAGGCCGCCTGGGCATAGCACGGCCTCAATTCAAAGGCTAGAATTAGGGGCAGGTCCACACATCCACACATACCCCCAAATTGTAGACAAGAATCAGTATGTGTATACTTTGCTAGGACCTATAGCTTGTCGCTAAATTCTCAAAGGATTTTCGATGCCCAGATGGTAATGTGATATTGTTATCAAGCTTCACTTGGTCATACCAACATTTTCTCCTGGTCTCTTTCATGCCCCCTCTTGTTAAAAGGGTTGGGCGTGTGCTTGTGTACCTGCTACCCTGGCTTTCTCTGTGTTCCGCACACAGGCGAGGCTCATTCCCACCCGGGGCCTTGGCACTAGCTGTCCTCTCTGCCGGGCACGCCCTTGCCTCAGATGCTCCCATGGCACTTTCCTTCGGGCTCGAAGTGTCACCTTCTCAGGAAGGCTTGTCCTGATTCCTTCCACAGTCACTCCGTGGCGTACTTCTCTGCTTTGTTTCTAGCATGGCGACTCTCACCCTCTGATCTCCTTCGCTGCTTATATGCCTTTGCCCCATTGTGTGGAAGCCCCGTGAAGCAGGAATCATTCTGTCTTGCTCACCAAGCTGTCCCTGGTACCTAGAATGTGCCTGACACATAGGAGAGACTCCAAATGTTTCCCTAGACTGAAGAGTAAGTGCCTGCCTGCTCTGTCAGAAAATATTTTCCAGGGGTGCCTGGGTGGCGCAGTCGGTTAAGCGTCCGACTTCAGCCAGGTCACGATCTCGTGGTCCGTGAGTTCGAGCCCCGCGTCAGGCTCTGGGCTGATGGCTCAGAGCCTGGAGCCTGCTTCCAATTCTGTGTCTCCCTCTCTCTCTGCCCCTCCCCCGTTCATGCTCTCTCTCTGTCCCAAAAATAAATTTAAAAAGTTGAAGAAAAAAAAAAATTAAAAAAAAAAAAAAGAAAATATTTTCCTATGTCCCCCTTTTATATCTCCCTATTGCGCCTTCTTTATAGCACTATAAAATAGAGATCTACTTATCAACAATTCAAACATATCAAAATTTTTCAGAAAATAACAGGTACCTATGGGTTCTCCTCAGAAGATAAACCGATATTTACATTTTGCTCCCAATCGCTTCAGATTTGTCTTTCGCTTCCTTTGTATTTTAGCTACAATTGCATGCCCCGTGTTTTGTGACACCCTTCATTTTCAGTGACAACTGCTGTCTTGGAGGTAGTGTATGTCACTTCTGCATACGATTTAACCGTTTAATGATTTGCATTTGTATTCATAAACCGTATATGCTATTTTTATGTGTCCTGGGATTTTTATATAATGGCTCGCGTGCCGTGCAACAGCATTGTTGTTGAGCCACAGAATTAAGTAACACTGAAGCCGCCCTACCTGTGGACTTCTTGCTATACAGGGTCGTAAAATACCCTATTGTCTACGCCACGTGCATTGGGTTTGTCGTTCCGTGCTGCTGACAGCCTCTGCGCTGTGGGGGTCTCATTCCACGGACACTTCTCACAGTGGCATCCTTAAGCCGGGGCTGGCTAGCAGTTTGCCTTTGGTCACAAGTGTACCAGGGTATAGACGGGTTTAGTTCCTCCTTTAACCCGGATTGCCCAATTCAGAAACCTCTTGTATTGGTACCTGATTGCTGTGTAACAAATTTAGCAACTTAATACTACACTGTCGATGATCTCATCCAGTGTCTGAGAGTCACGAGTCTGGGAGCACTTAGCTGGGTGGATCTGGCTTGGAAGGGTCTCCTGAGGTTGCAGTCAAGTTGCCGGCTAGAGCCGCAGCCATCCGGAGGGCTGGAGGGGCTGCTTCCAAGCTCATTCTCACCGCTGTTGCCAGAAGTTTCGCTTCCTTTCCGTGTGAGACTCTCCAGAGGGCTGCTCTCACACAACATGGCGGCTGGGCACTTCTCCCAGGGCAAGTGGTCTGAGAGTGAGAACGAGGGGGCTTCTCCAGCACAGCCCCCTTGCACACCCCAGCATCCACGTGGTCATCAGCCGGGAGTCATCCTTGACTGCTGTGTCTCCGTTATTCTCCAGGTACATCAGAATCACGGGCCCCATCTGGTTGACCTCCGCAGTGCCTCGCACACCTCCCACTGGTGCAGGCAGAGTCAGAGGTACAAACCTGATCCAGTCACTGGCCCTCGAACTGGTTCCCATTGCCCTTAGGATAAAGCTCATGGTTTTCATAGCCGGCCTGCATCTCTAGCCTCCTTATGACATGACCCTCCTCAGACCTTGTCCTCTCCTGTCCCTACCCTCTATTTTTCTTTAGATCTGAAGCTCAAAGGCACTTCCTCAGGGAAGCTTTTCTGACCCTCCGGCGAGATTCCCCTCTGCCTCTGCCAGTTAACATGCTTCTAGAATGTTCCATTCTTACACGTGCTGCTTTTCACATTTGCTCCACGTCTCATTGCTTTCAGGTCTGTAAATCCACAAGGTGAGGGACCACACAGGTTTTGTTCAGAGCCATATTCCAAGGATTTGAAATGATGACTGGCACATAGCAGACAGGCAATAAACTGAACTGAATAAGGGAGCAAATGCTTTTTATCTGGTAAGTATTTGGGCTTTCTCCTTTGCTTCCTTCCATGGAAGAAGTCAACTTGCTTTACATACAAATCCTATTTATCCTAATGAACAATGTAGCAAGATTGAACCAGACAGTCAATGCACAGACCACCCCCCCTCCCCACCCAGGCTTTTTTCTGGGTTCTGTGACAAAGACTGTCTCCTTAACCAAACCCTTTTTTTCCTCTTTTACTAGACCTCACCCGTGGGCCTTGTCCTCAAGAGCAAGAATCCCAGCTTAGTGAAAATCTCCCAACCTTGGTATCTGATCACCCAGGCCTGCCTTCAGCAAGAATCCTGTCAAATTGGTTTAGCCAGAATATCCCCCTCTTATCCCTGAGTTTCCCCTTGATAATTTTCCATCCACTGATTTCTACCCTGTTCCTTGGCTATAAATCCCCACTTTTCCTTGTTGTATTCACAGTTGAGCCTGGTCTCTTCCCTCTACTGCAAAGCTCTATCGCAGTGGTCTCTTGAGTAAAGTCTTCCTTACTGTCTTTAACAAGCGTCAGAATACATTTTCCCCTAACGCTTGGATGGGGTCCATTCAGGTCGGGCCTCTCAACTTGTCTTCAAACAAATGCACCCCCTGTCCCGAGACCTCCAGCTGGGAGCAGAAATGTACAAGGCAATATATTTTTCAGACATGAATTTCTTTCAAATTAATGTAGGAACATAACTGACGTCACTAGACCTGAGGAAAATGGTAGCTATTTAATTTCAGTTACATTTCTGAAGGGAGGGTTTTTTGAAAACTCTTAAGATCAGATGTCCATACATAGTTATAATAATAGTCACCACTAATTGAGCTACCGTTATGTTAGCCAGCCTCATTTGAATCTTCTCACCAAAATTATAAGGTAGCTATAACCTCCTTTTTTATAGATGAGCAAACCGAGGCTCAGAGAGACCAGTGAACTAGCCCAACTTCAGCTAGCCAGTAGGTGGTAGAACCTTGATCCATACTGGGGTCTGCTGACTACAGTGCCTTTTTGGTGCCAGGGTACCCTGGTGCCTTCCCTTCTGCTTTTGTCCCCTTCCCCCCTCAAAATAGCTCAACTGCACAGAACTGTGGAGCTAGCCACTTGGACCGTGGTCAGAATTTTTGCCAGTATATTCTGTATAAAGCTTTGCAGTTCAGTTGCATAGCAGACAACATTTTTTTAAAAAAGTGGTTTATAAATACACACGTCGAAGTCAAGAACAGGTTTCCCCCAAGTGATTCAGGAGCCCTTCAACTATGAAGGAGGGAAGCTCCCTCTGGCTTTCAGCAATTTGCACGAAGAATGACATAGAGCAGGAAGAATGTGGCCAGAGAAAGCACCACGCACCTACCCCCTAGCCTGGCTCCCAGTGGAAAGGGAGCGGAGCTGTGCCAGACCTGGAGGCAGAACATTATTGCTCATTGTGTAGGTGAACAGCCGGGATTCATTAGGGCTGGAGGCTTCCATGGTGGGCAGGTTCTAGCAGGCTCCGGTGGGAGGGCCCTTTGTCTTTCCCACAGACCTACCCCTCTCCGTCTCGGGCCCTGGTTGACTTGAACTTTGCGTTTCGTGCGGCGGCGGAGGAAAACCAAACGTAATTACCCCGTTAGGCTGCGATGTTTCTCTCGGGTTTGCAGACCGGTCTCCCCTAGCCGTCTTTCCTCTGGCTTTCCCACCGCGTAGTGGCTGCTGGGTGCTGATCCCAAGGTATAGCTTGGAGACCGGGGAGCTGTTGGCATTCATTCACAAGGCAGCCTTCTCAGGGGTTTCTTCCTGTGTATTCACATGCAACCAGCCTCCCTGGTGGCACTGAAAAAGGTACAGGTTTTGCTAGAGTGCCTCATCCTTTCGCGTGAAAATTTAGTGGGTATTGTGACTTGTAATTAAATGGGTGGCTTGACTCTTTCTACTACAGCCCATTGTTGATTTCTGAGCGCTGATTATAAGTAGATAATTCTTAATTCCAGGCGTCACTCCCTGCTTCCCAGCATGGCAATGTGCCTTTTTTCACCCACGCCTTTTTGGCGATTTACTTCTGCCAGAAGTGGGTGTCGAAGATAAGGGCTGAAGGGGGAGATAACGGCAATAAAAATAGCTAACATTTACTGCATGCTTGGTGTATTTTAGGCACTGTGCCGAGCACTTTACTTCAACCTTCTGGGGGCAGATAGTATTCTTCCCATTTAACAGATGACGAAACTAAGGCCATCACAGCTGAGAGAACCTGCCCAGGTGTACATGGGATAGTAAGTGCTCCAGCCAGACTCAACAGTAGCCAGTGATCCAAGGCAAGTGCTTTTAAGGCAGAAATCAGGGAAAAGCTAGGGGGAAGGCTGGTCCTTCAAATATCCACCGTGTAGTTTGTAGCCTAGACTCAACAATTGTACACATAAAACCACTTTCCCCAAACCCAACAAATATTTCCTCAGCTTTTCAGTGTCAGCTTATGAGTACCAGTGATTCTGAAATGAGTTGGAAGTTTGTAGATCCTCTTGGGGCCTTGAAGAAGGCTATGGCTCCCTCTTACTCCAAACTGCATGCAAAATTTTGCATATAATTTGGGGAGGTTTGAAGGCCCTCCAAAAACCCCCTCCCAAGAGAGCCCATGGGATCCAGGTTAAGAAGCCCTGATTTAGGACAGTACTGAACTCTATTGCTATGAAAAGTTGAGTTGACCATAATGGGAAGAGAGGAAACTAAACTTGTGTAGGAAAAGTCGAAATTTGTGTAGGGCTGTACAGCCTCAGGCAAACCACTGAGCTTTTCTGTATCATAGTCCTGGCTTCCCTCTCCCTCTATGAGCCCAGGTTTATCGTGAAGTTCAACAAGGAAATATTGGATCATGCATGGCTTTGAGTTCCCCACAGAAATGTGTCCTGCTTCTTTCTGAGAATTCCTTTCCAGACTCTGTAGCCCTAGGAAATCTGCAAACCCAAATAAGACAACAAATTAGCAGGGAGCAATTACTACTGTGGGCATTCCAGGAAGAGCAGTGAGGGCCTGTTTCCAGGTTTCTAAGCCTGGAGGAGCAAAGACCTGGCACTAGGGACTCCTTTAGGTTCATCATCTGGAGTCCTGCCCTGTTGGGGTATAGTTGCTGTAGGGGTGAGGCTGCTGGGTTATCAACCCAGGGAGGTTGAATGTGTGTGTGTGTGTGTGTGTGTGTGTGTGTGTGTGTGTGTGTGTGGCAGGGGCGGGGGTGGGGGGGGGCGGTGGCTGGAGATGCAGGATCATGGAAGAAGGAAGTGCTACTGTCAGCTGGTAGTAAGAACAGACTCTTGAGAGGCTCTAACACCTACCATTATTTGGAAACTAAGTCACCTCCTCCCCAGTCCCATCATCGAAGGACTGGGGCTGGTTGACCAGACGTAAAGTGAACCTCCCCTCTTCTCACCTCCGCCTTCCACCCCTTAGATATGCTGCTCTTTGGTATTTCCCACCTTTTTAAGGCTTTTTTTTTTGGTGCTTTTTTAAAAATAATTTTTTAATGTTTATTTATTTTTGAGAGCGAGAGGAAGAGAATGAGTGGGGGAGGGCAGAGAGAGACGGAGACGCAGAATCGGAAGCAGGCTCCAGGCTCTGAGCTGTCAGCACAGAGTCCGGTGCGGGGCCTGAACCCAGGAGCTGCGAGATCATGACCTGAGCTAAAGTCAGACGCTCAACTGAGTGAGTCACCCAGGTGCCCCGGCACTTGTTTTAATCAGATTTCACCCGGACAGGGAAGTTGAGGGTGAGGGAGAAGGTCCATACCATAGGATTTCCTTGGTGTTAGACTCAGGCCCATAATGCAGATAATGATTACTATTTAAAAAAAAATTTTTTTTAGTCTTTATTTTTGAGAGAGAGGGAGACAGGGTGAGTGCGAGCAGGGGAAGAACACAGGGAGAGGGAGACACAGAATCCGAAGCAGGCGCCAGGCTCTGAGCTGTCAGCACAAAGCCTGACGGGGGCTCGAACTCATGAACCGTGTGATCATGAGCTAAGCTGAAGTCAGACGCTTAACCAACAGAGCCACCCAGGCGTCCCAATGATTACTATTCATTGAGCATTTAGTATGAGGTAGGCACTGTGCTAAGGGCCTTATATACAGTCTCCCTAAATTCTCCCGTCTACAAAGTTTGATGATTATTTCCATTCTACAGATGAGAAGACTGAGATTCAAAGAGTCAGTTAGCTTGGTTTAGGTCATTGTATTAGGAAAAAAAACCCCAAACGGCTGCCCTTCCTTCTTCTGGGTGTGTCCCCTACTCTTGGACCACTACCATACTCATTTTGGACACTTCTGATACCAGGTATGTGTGGGTTTTCCCCGCACCACGCACGTCTGCAACACCAGCTGGGTGTTCTATAAGTTTACTCAATCCTGACACTGCCTGGGGGGAGTGCCACATCCCACAGGTCAAGGGCTCAGTCTCATGGGACTGTCCCCCACTTCAGACATCAACCGCCAGTACTAGGTCCCCAAGTTACCCACAACCCCTGTCCCACTTGGCTGCAAATCTGGAGCGTCCCGTGACTTCCTCCTCGTTGGATTCGATTGCTTGCTTGAGGGGCTCACAGAGCTCAGGGAAGCCCTTACATTTACCAGTTTATTAAAGGGTATGGCGAAGGATACAAATGAAGAGATACGTAGGGGAGGTCTGGGAGGGTCCCAAGTCAGGAGCTTGGAGTTGGGGTATATCATCCCCCCCATGGAGTTGGGGTATATCATCCCCCCATGGAGTTGGGGTATATCATCCCCCCATGGAGTTGGGGTGTATCATCCCCCCATGGAGTTGGGGTATATCATCCTACTGGTACATGGTTGTGTTCCCCAAGCTGGAAGCCCTCCAAACCTCGTACCATTGGGATTTTTCCGGAAGCTTTGTCATTTTAGGCATGATGGGCCATTAAGTCCATTTTCACCCCTTTTCCCTTCTCAAGAGAATAGGGGGTGGGACTGAAAATTCCAAGCTTTCAGTCATGGCTTGATCTTTCTAGTGACCAGCCCTATCCTGGAGCCCACCCAGAGTTGCCTCGTTAGGACCAAAGACGTTCGTATCACCCAGGAGACGCAAGGGTGTCAGAGCTCTGTGCCAGGAGCTCGGGGCAGAGACCAGCATGTATTTTGTGTGATCTCACAGACATAGAGTCAGAAAGTGGTGAATCAAGGTTTTGAACACAGGGCTCTGACTGCCGAGTTCCTGTTCACGGTTACTTCCCTGCAATAGGCCCCAGGAGCAGGGCTGGGATTTAGGAGTTTCTCTCTGAGAGGAGTGCCTGGGCCGGGCCCCTGCCTATCCAGTCTAGCCTGAGCCCTGGGGGCTCTCCCTTCCCTAAGTTTCGCCCATCCTTCTTTCCTTCCACTCCATTGCTTACTGTTTACTCCGAGTCTGTCAACAGTCTCAGATGTGCTCCCAATGCCAGCCTTGGCCTCCTCCTTCCCTCGGTCTGGATGCCAAGGTGGCTTTTCTTCCTAGAAATTTGCTTCGGGCTCAGCACCCCTGCTCCTAAACCGCCAGAGCCCCTCATTCGCTCCAGAATAAAATCCAAACACCCTAACCACTTGCTTCCTCTTTTCCTGCTCTCTGCCCCATCCACGTGACACACATTGTCTATCCTCCTGAGTTGGCTTTTGTTCTGGTACTGATATTGTTTATCCAAACCGTTAAAGATGTATTTTAATGGTACGCATTGCCATGGATCCTTTGGGGACAAGAATAAATATAAAGTTGTACCATACGCAGGCAAATACTGATTATTTCCCGGTGGCCCTGGTCAAATTTAGTCCTTCCTCCTAGAAAGGCCTTCCCACGCCCCTGCCTGGGTTGACATCCTCCCTGTCTCCCAGGCTCCAGGCGAAGCTTCCCCGGTTCAGGTAAACCTCCTGCTGCCCTGGGCCTGAATGATCACTCACTTCTCCCAATATGGGTTCTTCATGTGAGAGTGCAAACCGGGACCAGGCATGGCCTGAAGCCCCAACACTTCCCTGAGTTAGACCTGGCTGTGAATCCTGCCCTGCTGCTTCCGGCTGAGTGACCTTGAGCACGTCACTTCCTCTCGGAGGCTTGGGTTTCTGCGTGCGTGCTGTGTGGATAGGACCGTCTGTTGCACACGCACACAGTGCCTGCGGCACTTTAGTGCCATATTCACAGCATCCTAAGGAGTGGTAGAGCCCGACGGCTACGACTGCTGCCTTTGGACCCGGGTTCAAACCCTGGCTGTGCCACTTACCCACAGCGTGGCCTTGGATGAGCTGTTGAATGCTCATCCACTCAGTTTGCCTCCCTGTAAAGCGGAGATGATAGGTTAATTACGAGGAATGAATGAGTTGATACGTGTAAGGTACTTAGATCCCTGGCACAGAGAGATTGATGTTAAAAATCAGCTATTGTCTAGGGGCGCCTGGGTGGCTCAGTCGGTTGGGCATCCGACTTCAGCTCAGGTCATGATCTCATGGTCCGTGAGTTCGAGCCCCGCGTCAGGCTCTGTGCTGACAGCTCGGAGCCTGGAGCCTGCTTCCGATCCTGTGTGTGTCTCTCTCTCTCTCTCTCTCTGACCTTCCCCCATTCATGCTCTGTCTCTCTGTGTCTCAAAAATGAATAAACGTTAAAAAAAATTCAAAAAAAAATCAGCTATTGTCTAATAAGCGTTCTTTCTCCTCATTTGAGAGGTCATTTGCTATTCCTGTGTCTAGACTGCTGCTCTCACAACGGAGGCAGCAGGGTCCTCTGTGTTCTTTTATCCCTGAGCCTACTTCCTTGCCTGGCACACACTTTATGCTCCTGAACACTCCATGATTGGGCATCAGAGGAAGATGCCTGTGATGCAAAGGATAAGGTTTTCAAATTGTGATCACCTGGAGGAGCTGCAGAGGGGGAAGCAGAACTCGGGGATAGAGGTGGGGAGGGGGGAGGGTTGTCTCCCTTTCTCCCCGGTCAAGGCCACATTCTTAGACTGAGTCTGTAGTCCTGGCAGGGTTCCTGTGGGATGATGGTGGGGTGGGGGTGGGGTTTCGGGCCTCACCTGAGCTGCCCCACCGTCCCGCCTACCTTTACCCCCATCAGGGGTGCTACCAGCTCTCCCCCAGCATCACCCCCCCACCCCTGCCCCCGCGGCTCCAACCCGGCTCTGGGCATTCAGCCTGACTCAGGCTGGCCTCCTGCTCCGAGCGTCCCTCGGCGTGACCACACCTCCCGGGCCCCGCAAGGGTTAAGGCAGCGGAGAGGAGAGGTTTGGGCTGACGTCGCTCTGGCTGAAGGTGGTTCCCCTCGGACGAGGATGGGAGAGCCTGGCGAGCTGAAACCCGAGCTCCCGCTCAGCTGGGGCTTGGGGAGGTCCCTGTAAGAGCCGCCTGCCCCAGCCTCCCTTCGGTCCCTCCCCAGCAGTCACTCTGGCACCGGCGCGGGAACGATGGAGCTGGGCTGCTGGACGCAGTTGGGGCTCACTTTCCTGCAGCTCCTTCTCATCTCCTCCTTGCCTAGAGGTACTGTGAGTAGCGTTCAGGGCCCCCCAGGGGCACTTCCCTCCTGGGTATGGAAGGGACCCCCCCCGCCCCTGGGGGGGGAGCCCCGAGAGGTGGTGGTGCTAGGTGGGGGGCTGGGGGGAGCAGAGGCAGCGCTGGTGTAATTTGGGGGGCTTGGCTGCTGGTGCTGGAGCGTCTTTCCTCCCTGAGAATGGGGCACCGTTTTATCATCCCAACTGGTGGGACTGGACTGCCTCAGGAAAGGGTACCAGCTCCAGTGCATTTTCCCAGTTTTCATTTTATCTTCGTAAAGCACAGAAGTACCTCCGGGAATCTATCCGGTCTGATTCACCCCCTCTGACTAGCAAGAGGGAGAAGTTTCCCCTGGAAAGAGCCCCCCCAGAGGTGAAGCGGGAAGGAGAAAAACGAACCAAGAGCAAGGCTCGCAGCAAGGGTGTTCCTCCTGGTGGATGTAGCTTGCTGAAATCCTGCAGTCCCAGCCTTCAGAACAGAGCCCCAGCCTGGGAGATTCACCCACTCAGCATATATACACTTCCTTCCCATAAGAATGAGAAAGAAGAGAAAAAAAAAAAAAAAAAAAAAAAAACAAGCAAAAAACGGCCGGGGTTAAAAGTGCAGAATCGTTTCTGGGGACACACAGTGTTTGTTTGGAAAGAGCTTTGGCTTCTGTGTTTTTCACTATCATTTTCTGAGCCGCAAACCCCGTGTCAAATGGGCTCCCGGGACAACTGAGGCTGAAATGTGACCCAGAGCTCCTGTGGGGCCTCTTGACCCCGTGAGGGAATGGCAGGCTTGTCTTGTAACTGCTCGCTGGCAGGCAGGGAAGCAGGGACTTCTGGGTGCCTCTGTCCTTACCTGGCTCGAGCGGGGCCAGGAGTCAGGAGGTAGGTGAGACGTCCTGAAGGAAGGGCAGGCTGACAGGGCAGGCTGACGTGTGCAGATGTGACAAAACAGGGCAGCTTGGGGAGGAGCAAGGGAGTGTGTGAGCATTTGCTACTCGCCTTCTGTGCTGGTTACCTGTCACCTTGCTGGTTACTTGTCACCTGTGTTCTACTTAAGAGGTGGGCGCCCCGTTGCTGCAGGTAGCTGGCGAGTGTCCGGGAATGAATCAGGGTTCAGTGGGGGTGCTGAGGGCCTAAAGTCAATAGCCTGCTGTATAGATAGGGGACTCGACCATAGGCACGTCCCTTCATGATGAACAAAAAGCCAGGACACATGAAAAACCAACCAACCAACCATTTTGGTCAGAACTTTCCACCTGTAGCCTGCCGGCCCCAGGTGAAATGTTCCTTGGCGCTCTGCTCTCAAGCGGGGGTGTTTCATTGGAGTTTTGCCTCAGTGGCATCTGGGGACAATAAATATTGAAGGAAGAAGGAGCCCACGAGGGGCCTGATAATCCATAAACACAAGTGCTCGCCCAGGGGTAAGTCACCAACTTTCATTAGGATTCCTCCCTGTTCGTCTCTGCCTTTTGGTGGCCCTAGCCCAACTCCATCGGGGGGTTCCTTCCCAGAGCACCAGGGCTCCGAGGACTAGTTTCTCGTGGCTGCATCAACCCTCCCCTGCTTCCTTTTTTGTAACACAGCAGGTAAGATGGCTCAAACCCACGCCAGTTAAAAAACAAAGGTCAGCTGCCCCTCTCTTCTTGCCCGGGATCTGGAAAACAAAACCCATTTACTCCTGACCCGAGAATCTCTTTTTCCTTTGGCTACGGAAAAGCTTCGGGAAGGGTGCCTGGCAGTCACGCTGTTGACGGAACCCCGTAGCACCCTACAGCAGCCTCACGTGCCTATTTTGGTGGTTGAACGTCCACCGTCAGAGGGGAGAGGGAGGAACAGAGTGGAGAAGGGAAATAATTCTTCAAAGAGTGAGTGAGTCCACTCCCGGCTGGAATGCTGAATCTGGCCCCGTCTAGAAGAGCCTGGAAGCAGATTTCCTCTAATTGCTTTTCTAAAACGAGCGTTTGATGAACTGTCAACATCCACTGGATGTTGTGCGGATGGCACAGGAGGTGGTTGTGGCTCATCGACACGGGACACATGCTGCAGGGTGAGAATGCAAACATTAGGCCAAGTGACAACCCAACACAAACAGCATGTGGGGGAGAAACCCGACTCCAGTGACTCCACCAGACAGCAGTGGCTTTGCCAGCAGGATTCTGCCTAAGAGGAAAAACTCATGTAAAATATGTGACTCTTGGGAACGAAACCTTAATATGGATAATTTTGCAAGTGTTGCTTCCCAAAGACATTAGCTTGCGGAGAACGAACGTAGAGGCAACCGGGGAAGATAATTTGAAGCCCAGATATCCAGTGGGCAGGAGCAACCGGCCGAGAAAGGGAATGTGGAAAGAGAGCAAGGGGAAAGGAGTGGCAAGAAAAATGAGATGTTGGTTTATGATGGGATGTGTTAGCAAACTCCAAGGAGAGAGCTTTGGAAATTGGGCCATATCTTGGCTGGGGTGGATTCTCGTGGGGAGCACGAAGACAGTGTTCCCCTGATCGATAACTAAGAGCTGTGGCTTCTCCACCGGGAAAATAATTTGATGGTGGGGTCATGGATTTTTGGAGCTGGGAGCGACTTTGGAGATCACGTGGTTTTGAGCACCTTAATTTCCGACGGCAACGTGATGAAACATCTGTGGACCTTTATGTTGTGCCCAGTCTTTGAGCCAAATTCCGTGCATGCATGAATTCTCAGGCCACCCTAATAAGGTAGGGGCTGTTATCCCATTTTACAAACGGGGTTTAGAGAGGTTCTGTGACCTGTTCGAGGATGCACTGGCCTGGTTTCTCAAAAAAAAAAAACAAAAAAAAACAACAAACCTAAACGTTTGACCCAGCAATTCCATTTCTGGGCGTATACGCGAAAGAAATGAAAGCGGGGACTCGAACAGGTATTTGTATACCAGTGTCCGTCGCAGCCTTATTTCCAAGAGCCAAAAGGTGGACACAACCCCAGATGTCCATCCATGGACAAAGTGTGGTATCTATACCCACTGGAATACCATTCAGCCTTGAAAAGGAACGAAGTGCTGACGCTGACTATAGCAGGGCTGAATTTTGAAGACATTACATGCCAAGTGGAAGAAGCCAGACACAAAGGAAAAATAAATACTGTGTGGTTTTACTCATAGAGGGTGCACAGAGCAGGGAGATCCAGGAGGGGCTGGGGGGGGAGGGGAGGAGAGTTGGGCGAGTTCACGTTTAGTGGGTGTGGAGTTTCACTGTGAGATCATGAAAAAGTTCTGGAGATGAATAGTGGTGTTGTTTGCACGAGCCACTGAACGGAACACTGAAAAGTGACTGAAATGGTAAATTTTGCATTACTTAAAGTTTGCTGCAATCATGATGAAAAAGACAAAGAATGCACAGGCAGACGAGTGGAGCCTGGGGTGAGCCCAGACTGTCTAATTCCTGAGCTCAAACTCGCCTGGTACCCGGGTGACTTAAATTCCCTCATCTAACGGATGGATCGATTATGCTGACGTACGTCTCCGCTTGGCACGGCTTCAGGACCCGTGTGGTAGGAGAGAGTCCTTGCTAGCCCCAGTTTCGGTGGCACTGGTCGCCTGCGGCAAAGAGGGAGACTCGTAGAGCTGAAGGTCTGGCAGTCTTTGGGTCGAAATGCCTGCAAAAGTATTTAGGTAGGATTTGAAGGTAGGTTGGTCCTCTCTATGGCCAGACACCCCACCTTTTCAACCTACGTGTATGTTCCTGGCTACTTCCTACTGGCAAGTGAGATTTTGACTGCGTTCCTGAGAGGGGCGGGGCGGAAAGGGAGAGTGAAAGGCAGAAGGCAGAGCGCTCGGTGCTGGTTGGGGAGAAACACATGAGAGGATTGAGTAGCTTGACAGGACTCTTTATTTTATTTTATTTTATTTTATTTTATTTTATTTTATTTTTAATGTTTTTATGTATTTTTGAGATGGAGCACAAGCAGCCGGGGGGGGGGGGAAGGGGAGGGGAGGGGGGGGGGGGAGGGAGAGGGAGACACAGAATGCAAAACAGGCTCCAGGCTCTGAGCTATTAGCACAGAGCCCGACGCCGGGCTCGAACTCACGGACTGTGAGATCATGACCTGAGCCGAAGTAGGATGCTCAACCGACTGAGCCACCCAGGTGCCCCTTGACAGGACTTTGAAAAGAAGGAATGTGAATATAAACTTGGGGGTTTTGTAGAACATGTAGAACCTCTGTGACCACCAACACTTCAGTAAAATGTTTTATTCCCTTGAGCTCTCAAGAGTGAGCTTTTGATGGAAACAGAGGATGAAGCTGGGTAGTATGTCTGGGTCAATAAGCTGGGGACAAAACACCTTTGGACATGGGAGCCCAAAGGCAGAAGTGGCTTAAAGCATGTGAGTCTCTCAGAAATACCCAGAAGTCTTAGGGAAGGCTTTGGAATACCACTGGCATGGACTGAGGGTTTGATTTAAACTTACCTACATCTGAGTTATACTGGCTAGACAGAAATGGCTGAGATAATGGTGTCTGGGGGGATCTAGTGACTGGCCTTAGGTCAGAAATTATTTCCACCTGTCCCACTAGGGGCGGCCAATCCCCATGCAAGAGAGACGTCTCTACCTGCCTCCCCTGAGACCAGCTCTAGAAGCTGCGATTGATTTGTTGTATGTGTGGATTGGGGGAGGTGCCATTTCAGTGATAAATGAGGGAAGTTGGTGCCCCGTTTCCCCTCCAATGTGGGAGGACCTGTCACCCTCCCTCTGGGATATCTGAAAGTCACAAGAGCCCAGCTCCCTCCCCTCTCTCTCTCTCTTTTTTTTTTTTTTTAATTTGAGAGAAGAGGGAAATGCAGTGTTTACATTTTCCAGTTCCTGAATTCCAGGGTAAAGGGGCCAGAGGCCAGCTGGAGCTTTGAAAGCTACCAGATCAGTGGCAAAACGTCTACCAGCTTCCAAGCCTGGTCTGTGTTTAAGGAATTCTGCTTGTCAGCCATCATAAGATCTGGGCTGAGGCATTAGGTTGACAGTGAAATGTGTAGGAAAAAACAAACCTTGTACCTATAAGCAAAACGACTCAAGGAAGGCAGAGAATTAGAGTTGGTATTGTACTCTCTTAGTCAATGGGACCTTCCACTGCTCCTGGCTCATCTCCACTCCTTTCATTTTTCTGGGGTACAGTTATCTGTGAGACAGACCCAGAACCCGTGTGGTTGATAGCAGAGTGGGTAGGGGTTGTACCTCAAACCCTTCACCCTTGATGATGGAAGCACCAAACAGCCTCCCATCCTCTCGTGTATAAGGGACCTGACCATAAGTTTGGCCACCCAGATAATTAATGGCGTTTGTGGTAAATACCAGCCTCTGTCCTATGTGCCTTACGTTTAATTTATTTAATGACACATGGAGGAACTTAGGTAGGGAGTACTCGCCCTGGCCACATGGCTGGACATCCCTGTTGGAGCCCAGACAGTCTGGCTCCGTAACACACACTGAAGCCCTCCATGACACTGACCATGGTAGGTAGATGTGCTGGCTGTATTTTGGCTGACTCATAAAAGAACACGGTGTCAGTAAAGAAATCTGGTTATCCCTTGGGCATTGAAAGTGCTCAGAATGGCAGAAGTGAGGCCGTATGCTCACCACTGCGGAGACGGAGAGGATGCGGGAGGAGGGAGAGAGGCATCAAAAGCCCCCGTGGGCCCATGTGGGATCTGGGACTGGGGGGGAGCCGTTCCCTGAAGGAAACTGAGGCACTGAGCAGAGACCCAAAACTTTAACCAGTTGCTGGGAGCGCTGTCCACAAGATCATGTGTCTTATTCTGAATCAGCATAGAAAGTGAGACTTTCTTTGTCTCGTGGTTAACTTTTATCATCGGAATCACGTGTCTGTTCACAAAGGGATAGAGTTAAGGCTGAGCCGTGTTTCATGTCCAGCCCTGATACTATGTAGCCTATGTCCTTTATGGATTTATTCTGTCAAGATCATCAGTGTGTAAACCCTTAACGCTTTGGAATGGGAGAAGCAGGCCTGGAATAAATAAAGGCAAGCATTTTTTTCCCCTTCTTTTTTGGCATAACGCAGTTGATGGATATAGCAGGGGATGGAGACACCATCCCCTTCCAGTAAAATTAAGATGGGCTTTAACCAATTCATTTCGACCATGAATAAGGATCTACTGTCTACCAGACAGTAACGTGGAACAGTTAAGAGAAGTGCCCCCATCGCCTGGGCAGCAAGTGAAGACACCTATTTCTGTCACCCTTCTGCCTCTGGAGCTGGGGAAATGCCTTTATTCCTGCGGTGTGGGTGTCTGTGTCACCACCCTCCCTGAGGTTCTGGCCGTTTCAGAGGGCTGCGTTAGTGGTTTGGCAGTGAGTCTCCGTGTGAGTAGAAGTCTGGTCAGTGGGTTTGGTGATTGGAAAACCGGGGCTGCCGCCAGAACAGAGTGAGGAACGCATTCAGGCAACGTTAGCTCATGGGGAGACAAGGCAGTTGTCCTCATAAGCTGAATCCACGATTGGTTTTAAAAAAAAGTTTTTGCAGCCAGTTGAATGGAAAACCACTAAATGGAGGGGATGTTGACCCAGTTTGCTTCAAGTCAAATGAATCATTTGAAGACTGAGGCTGGGGCGCCTGGGTGGCGCAGTCGGTTAAGCGTCCGACTTCAGCCAGGTCACGATCTCGCGGTCCGTGAGTTCGAGCCCCGCGTCGGGCTCTGGGCTGATGGCTCAGAGCCTGGAGCCTGTTTCCGATTCTGTGTCTCCCTCTCTCTCTGCCCCTCGCCCGTTCATGCTCTGTCTCTCTCTGTCCCAAAAATAAATAAACGTTGAAAAAAAAAAAATTTAAATTGAAGACTGAGGAGCTGAAGGGTCAGTGTTTTTCAGAGCCCCCTCTCCACATCCTTCATAGGATTCCTTTGCATGTGATCAGTGAATCGCCCTCATGCTGGGATCTTCCCTCCGGATCAGCACTGAAGGTGGAGAGCACCTGAGGTGTCCCAGGACACGTTGCCTGAGTTTAGCTTCTAGCTGGTCACTTCTACTCCCATACTTTGCCACATCCCCTTGGCTCACCTGGTTGTGAACAGAAGCGGGGGTTTGGGTGCCAGTAAAGAATGTTTGTTGCAGGATTTCTTGGTCTGGCTTTCTGCCTCCCAGTGGGTGGTTGGCTGCCTGCTTCTACGTGGTGCTCAGCCTTCCTTCTGTGCAAGCCCGGCTCCCCTGGCCAACCCACTGGTGGAACAGAACAAGCGAGCATCCCTAGTCTTTGTAGAAATGAGATACACACTGCAGTTAACAAAAATATTCACAGTAATAGACCCAATGGATTCCTCATACTGCACCATCGAGACTCCCGTGTGACAGCAAGAGCCGTTTCTAACCTCACTCTTTGTCAGAACTAACCTTTCCCTGGGAATCACACGTGCTTCACGTGTCCACATTCAGGTATTTATTCAGCAAACTTGATCACGCACCTACCCCGGGGCCAGGCGCGATCCTAGGTACTTGGGGATGTCATGATGAACAAGACAGAGTTCTTTTCCTTAAGGCACTTGAACAATCTATCGAAAGAGCTGTTGGTCCAGTCTGACATTTTTCCAAAGTGGGTTTCATGGCATTCTAATGCTGGAAGATATTCAGCAAAAACAAACAAACAAAACCGAGGGCGTTGTGATGAAAAATGTCTGGGGAATGTGGAGATTAACTGTGCACAAAGCATTTATAGACACTGCTAAGCCCTGCAATAAAGAAAGCAGTGATTAGCATTTTATAAGGTTAAGCACAGAATGTCTTTTCACACAATACCTTATACCACCAGTGGAGTTACTGCTCCTTAGAATATAGTTTGGCAAACTACTCCCTTGCCCATAAGGAACGCAACGCTGAAGAATACCTCACCATTATGGAGGATAAGGGAAGAAGGGAATTTGAAAGTCTGTGAAACAGGGGCTTCTCATTAGCCTTCTGCTGAGGGCAGGGCAGGAAGTCTGATGTCCTAGTCACTTACCACTCCCTGAGAGAGTGAAAGAGCCATGGATTTGGCCCCGTTCATGTTGAGAAACATCCTTGCCAGCATTGACCTGCATGGTTCATTGAGAAAACTCATTTCTCATAGTCAGGTTGCCTACAGTAATGCAGTCGGTCTGGGATCATTGGACAAACTGAATCTGATTAACAGGTGCCCACGGTGACACAGCAGTTCTGGGGAGTGATGGAGCTGTGGCTTGACTCCCCAACTAGACTGTATCCTTGACTGTCACCAAGTCTCCCCTTCACAAGGATGCTACTTGAGCATCCTTCGAATCCCTGGAGGCACTGAGTCCCAGGACTGTTCATCACCAGTTACCCTCTCTTCTCCACTCCTCCTTCCCCCACCCTGCACACCCGGAGGCTTGTCTCCAATGCCTTCTTATTTATCCTGGTGCTTGCCAGCTCGGGAATAGCCCAGTCACTGTGACCGAGATTTGCACACCCTGAAGTGGTCTGAGCTGTTTACACTGGGGCTGTATCCCAAAGAGACAGCACGTGAGTTTGAGCTGCTCATCAACCCGCTGTTCGCTGCTTCTGGGAACTTCTTGGTTCCTGCCTTTGCTAAATATTGTTCTTGTTGTCATGCAACACGGCTTCTGTCTTGGCCCTAGCATTGCCTGCCCCTTCTCTCTGCCCTGACTTGTTTCAGATTGGATAACTGCGGTGGCAATGGGTAAGGGAGAAGACCTGTTGTTCCCTTAAGGGGTATCTTGCCAGAGTAGACTCAAGTCATCCATGACCTCAGCAAAGATCCAGCCTTTACTTGCCATAATTCTGGAATTCACCTTTGATGTAGATATCTTGGTATGGATGTGTCCAAGTTTGAATACACACGTACACAGAAGAGTAGAGATGTGGATGTGTGGTTGTATGAATATGCATATACACGGGGTGTAGAGTATTACGGTTTAAAGGATGGGGCAGGGTTTGAGTCCTGGCTCTGTTGTTCGTGGCTGCTTTTCTCTGGCAAGTTACTTAACCTTTTTCATGTGGCCTTACCACCTTCCAACCTGTAGACTGAGGATTGTAGTGTATTATGGGTTTATTGCAGGTGTTAAATGAGAATCTACTCAGAGTAGATTAGTGAAACGCCTCGCAAAACAGGAGTGCTCAGGAAGTTACAGTCGTCTCCTTCTCTCCCTTCTACTGTACTTCCCACCAGCACCCATTTCACAGGGTATCGAGAGGAAACACTGGCGGTTCCGTGTGTAGTAGGGTGGGAGTTACAAGGTCCCCTTGAGGCCCTCTTTGCCTCAGTCCACAGTCCTATCCTCTTTCCCTGTGGCTCTGTCAGAAAAAAAATCCCCTAAAGATTCACCGTAAGTTTCTCTCTTTGAGCCTTGCTACCTTCCCTTGGTTTTAGCATGCATCCACCTTACAACCTTAGAGGAAATGCCCTTCCGCACAGTGCCTTAGTTTCTCTGTGTTTGCACCAGGGCGAACGGTAGTTTCTTGCAAGGGGCTGAGAGGTCAGTGTTTTTCAGAGCAGGTGATTCCGGATCCATAATGTTGGTGTCCCAAACAGGAGATGCTCCTGACCCCCTGTTGCGATTCGAAGGTGGAGCCAGGCAGGAAGCCTCAGGCAACAAGAAGTTCCCCTTCTCTTGTTCTAGCCCGCAGAGCTGGGGGAGGTAGCTATAATGAAGGCTAGCCTGCCTGAAGCTGCTGCCAGCTTAGGGTTCCGTGAACAGGACATACCATCATAAACGCATCATCCTCACTCAACTTCCCTCCACATTCGACCAGTGCTGTTGGCCAGCTGGCTCTGGCAGGAGGAAAGTCTGGCTTCTGCCGGGCATCAGTGACCCTGGATCTGAAGACAGTAACACTAACCCTGGAAGCTATTGGCAAGGAGGGAGATGTGGCCGACCAAGACTCCTGTTGTAGCCTTGACGTGCTCCGATTCAGAAAGAAGGGTTTGAAAGTGTGGAAGATTGGGGGCAGGTGGGGTGGTTGGTAGAATTCTTGGATCCAGGGAAATCCAGATTGGATTTTTAGGGTAGAGCTTAAGTTTTATTGTTTTTGACTTGGCCATTCTGATGTTTCGGTTGATGTAATAATTTGCTGAATTCGATTGCCAAGTGCTTTTAGATGCATTATTAAAATTTTTTTTTTTGTAGTAGCCAATTCTACTGAGGAAATAAGACCCAGTCAGCTCGCTCGTTTTCCAACAATGCAAGTAACCCAGAAGCAGCTGTCCTTCAAGGATTTCCAGCACCACAGTTGTTGAAGATAATGGCAACTGGGGGCCCTTCCAAATGCCAGAGTTTAGGTTTTGTTCCCATTGGCAATGGATGTCGAATTTCTATTTCTAGAAGAGAAGCAGCAGGAGGTGAGGTATGTCCTATTTAAATGGGTGTCTGAAGAGGGAGTATTAGGAAAAAGAGACGAAGACATCTAGAAGCAAGGCGAGGAATTCAGAATGCCATGATTTAAACATGAGCCTACTGCTGAAAAATGCCATGTATGTGTGGGCCTCAGGAGAAGACATTATTACTCACCCCCTTCACTCCCTTCGCCATCTGTGTCTTAGCCAAAGACGTGATGGCTCTTTATCCTGCAGAGAATATTGGTAACGTCTTGACAAATCTGTACTTTTTCTTTCAAAGCCCTTTCTGCTCAGCGCCTTCTTCCACCGCAATGACGTCGACAACACCATCGGCCTACACCTCTCCGCTTGAAGCTTTGGGGGAAGGTGTCTTGTCTGCGATTGTCCAGCAGCATAAAAGAGGGACAGATTTCAGGATTAAAAGTTGGGTGGTCTGTTTCCCAAACGTGCCCGTTTCGTCACTGCCGAATTTTTAATCTGCAAAGTCAGGGGAGTGAACTCTCTAGAATGAAGCTAGTGTGTTGGAAGGAATCTGTTTCTAGGCTCCGGCTTTAGAAAGAGGTGGGTTCTGATCTTCCTTCTTTCACCTGAAAACTGTGCCGCCCGGGGCAGTTTATTTACCCTGTCTGTTCCTCAGTTTCCTCATCTGTCAAGCGAAGAAAATAATACTTACTTTGAGGGGTGGCGCTGAGGATTCAGCGAGCTGGTGTGGGCATGCCCTGCGGGTATCGGGGCCCAGGGTGCAGAGGAGGGAATGAAGAACCACAGCGGAGAACAGTGTGCTTAATAAAGGGTGAGTAGGGACAGCTCGAGACACACTGACTTTTACCTCCCCGTCCCTCCCCATTGTGTGCATGCCTAAAAACCAGATTTCTACAGAATCCCTGAGAAGTTTTCTCACTCCTGATACCCAGAGGCGGTGACAAAAACCTTGACTCCACAGCTGTCATCATCTCATTTACAAGAGGAGCTGTAAAAAGGGGCAGCCAGAGGTCACCGAGTTGGGGAACCCAGCCAGGCTGGGACCGAGGGTCTCTGGCTGACAGGTTGGTTCTCAAAGGCTTAGGAGGAGACAAGGAGTCCCCGAGGGCCCAGTCAGCATTGCGTAAGCATCGCCTGTCCCCTGACTCACCATCCTGCCTGCCTGGGGTTTGCCTGTCATGGATCCTGATCCCGCAAGCAGGAGGTCTGACCCTGGGGGAGTCAGGAAAGGCGTGTGCTGCCCCGACCTCAGTATGGGGAATGCAGATCGCATTTTTTAAAGTTTATTTATTTTTTGAAAGAGAGAGACAGAGCACGAGTGGGGGAGGGGCAGAGAGCGAGGGGAACACAGAATCCGAAGCAGGCTCCAGGTTCTGAGCTGTCAGCACAGAGCCCGACGTGGGGCCTGAACCCACGAGACATGAGATCATGATCTGAGCCACAGTCAGACGCTTAACTGACTGAGCCCCCCAGGCACCCCCGAGTTATGCGTCTTTTTTCCCCCTTCTGGTCTCAGAAGGTTTGCGGAACGCAGGACAGTAAAGGCTCAGTAGAAATTTTAGTTACATGTGGTTACATGGGAGGACCTGGAGGTTTCGGGGGACAGAAAGGAGGGCTCTAACATCAAGGAGGAGTGAGCACCTGACAAAAGTGCCTTTCTTTGCCACCTTCTGGGGTGGTCTCCACCAGGGCCTTTCATCTGACAACTGATGTCTCCATCTTGCAAGGAACAGGCTGACCCTTGTTTTCATGGAGAATCCTTTGCGTTTTTTCAGATGGACCTTAACGGCCATCAGTTTCAAGTTATTTCCTTAAAATGTCGTGTTGAGAACACAGTACTTGAAGGCTATGGGGACACAGTCCCCCACCATCCTGTGGAGGTTAGCACCTGCTGTTTGAGGGATTATGGGCTCTCCATCTTGTCAGCAGGAGGGAGAGATCAGAGCTGGACAGCCTGCAAGCAGACACTCAGTCTGCCGAGGGACCCTGCAAAATAACGATGGTGACAATGACATCAGCCAGCTTTCTTTCATTGATTCATTCATTCGACCTCCATGTATATGAAAGCTGAACTTGGGCCAGCTGGTCAGCATTGTCCTCATTGCCTTGGTATTCCCACTGATAGAGCAGGACTGAGAGCTCGAGTGCCTTCCATTTTCCACAGTGAGTTCTGGAAGAACCAAAGCTGGACCAAAACAATGGACTCTCTCCTCTGGATAGGAGCTGCTAGGATAGCTTATGCCTCTAAACATGGCAGCTGAGAGGACAGAGCTCATGATACCAAAGTACTTTGCAACTCTCTTGCTTTTATTTGCCCTGATTTAAAACAGAGGGGAGCAGGGGCACCTGGGTGGCTCAGTCAGTTGAGCATCCAACTCTTGATTTCAGCTCAGGTCATGATCCAGCTCAGGGTCATGGGATTGGGCCTCATGTCAGGCTCCGCACAGAGCATGGAGCCTGCTTAAGATTCTGGGGCACCTGGGGGGCTCAGTCGGTTAAGTGTCGGACTCTTGGTTTTGGCTCAGGTCATGATCTCACAGTTTGTGAGTTCGAGCCCCACATGGGGCTTGCTGCTGTTAACCTGTCGCCTGCTTTGGATTCCCTGTCCCGCTCTCTCTCTCTGCCCCTTTAATTAAAAAAAATTTTTTTTAAATGTTTATTCATTTTTTGAAAGACAAAGAGAGACAGAGCGTGAGGGGGGGAGGGGCAGAGAGAGGAAGACACAGAATCCGAAGCAGGCTCCAGGCCCTGAGCTGTCAGCACAGAGCCTGATGTGGGGCTCGAACTCACAAACCGCGAGATCATGACCTGAGCTGAAGTCGGACACTTAACTGACTGAGCCACTCAGGCGCCCCATCTGCCCCTTTAATTTTGATGAAAAAATTAAAAAAGAGGGGAGACGGCACCTGGACACATGAGATAATTATGCAGCAATTTAAAACCACTTTTGGAGACTCCTAAGTGTCAAGAGAAGACATCCATGATTGAAGTAAAGAAAAAGAAACAGTGGTTTCTAACCGGAAACGTTATCTATGTCACCAGTTTCCAGAAGACTATGTGTGCACACGTATCAGTATCTGTATGTGTATATATACGTCCGTGGGAATAAGACAACTTGAAGCTTGCTGTCTATCCAGACAGCAAAAATATTAAAGATATTGCTCAATATTTTTCCTTCCTTTATGATTTTATTGTTGAAGCTTTCATAAGGAATCTTTGATATTAAAATGTGTAGTGTTTCATAAAAAAAAAAAAAAGAGAACCGTAAATATTTTACCCAGTGGAAGAGCTCGACATGAACAAGTGTGAGCGGCACGCAGAACTCTCGGAGCTCGATTTCGTCATGGACGTGTGTTCTCAGTGCCTTGGTTTATCCCAGGCGAGTTCTTTGTGCTTTATTTGTGCTTCCTTCCTGGGAAGCGCTGACGGGATAAGGCGCATTTGCAGCTTATATAAGGTTTTGTTCGTAAATGTGGACGGCAGAGTAAAATTTGCTCACCTTCCGTAGCTGCTCATGCTGGGGGCGGTCCTGGCCCGTTGCCCCCTGAGCAGTGGGTTTTTCACTCCCTCCCTGGGCCCACACGTCTGTATTGGCCTCCCGTCCTCCCAGAATTAACTGCCCAGAAAAGCTTTGGCATTTCTCTTTACTTCTTCTCCTACCTAGCTCTTTTCCTCCTTTTCCTCGCTGGTCAAGTGAAGAAGTGAGGCTACATCATTTTAACTTAAAAGAAAAACCTACTTCCCTGGGTCACGTTGAAGATTAAATTGCATGAACAATATAAAAGCACTTTAGGTAAACACATGCTGACATGCTTTAGTATTCACACGTACATCCAGTAACTTCTGCTATTGGAGAGGTTTCTCTCAACCCTACTTTCTGGAACGGGCCTCTAGCACCATACTGAAATTCCCTGAAATCTACACAGCAAAAGCCAAATGACCAATATGCCTTTTCTGCAAATGTAATTCTAAGAAATGGAGGGAGGAAAAGTCCAGGAGATTGCTTTTGTCTGCTTACCGCGTTTTTTTTTTTTTTTAATTTTTTTTTTCAACGTTTATTTATTTTTGGGACAGAGAGAGACAGAGCATGAACAGGGGAGGGGCAGAGAGAGAGGGAGACACAGAATCGGAAACAGGCTCCAGGCTCTGAGCCATCAGCCCAGAGCCCGACGCGGGGGCTCGAACTCCCGGACCGCGAGATCGTGACCTGGCTGAAGTCGGACGCTTAACCGACTGCGCCACCCAGGCGCCCCATGCTTACCGCGTTTTAAAATCTCTTCAGCTGGTCAACTTTAATTATTTCTCACAGAATATTTCACTTATCTATTTATTTCTTACACATATATTTTGAGGGCACCTTCTCGTCTCTGTTAAAGCTGGGGAGAAAGAAGGGTGATGGATTTGCCAGACCAGAGGGAACAGGTCGAGTCACAAAACCATGAAAACCATTGCCTCCTCTGGCACTTACACGGATTTCTGAGTTTTTGGTTTTGTTTTGTTTTTTAAGATTTATTTACTCATGTATTTATTTATTTATTTATTAATTGCTTTACCCCAGGTGGGGGCTTGAACTCACAACCCCGAGATCAAGAGTCACCTATTTCACTGGCTGATCCAGCCAGGTGCCCCTCTACCTGTGGTTGTATTTAACGTCCTCCCCCCCTACCCCCCAGCAACCCTGTGAGTCCCATAGATTTGGTACTAATGTCCCTTCATGACCATCCATTTGTTCTCAGAGCATCCTGAAGTTTCCTTACCACAGTTAGTGATCATGTGTTTGTGAGGTCATTTGCCCTTAGTCTCCTCTTCTACAAAACAGTGACTTCTGTAAGGCTGGAAGGGTGTCTGTTTTTCTCTCCATCATATCCCAGCACCCAGCCTCCTACAGGACACAAGCAGACACTTGGTAAATACTTGTGCAATGAAAGAATGAATTTGTCAGTTCACCCGTATTCTTGGCACTGCGTTCAGTGGGGAAACTGAGGGACGGGGTGGTTAAACCTTTATTTATTTATTTTTTTCTGAGAGGACGCAGCATGTTAGTTCTGTTAGTATGTTACCGCGGTAACAAATTACCACAGACTTACTAGTAACTTAGAACAGCACACCTTTATTTCTTCCAGTTCTGGCGGTCAGGAGTTTGAAATGAGTTTCCTGAGGCTAAAATCGAGGTGTCGGCCGGCCTGCATTCCTTCAGGAGGCTCCAGGGGAGGGTCTGTTCCCGTGCCTTGTCCAGCTTCCAGAAGCTGCCTGTGTCCCTTGGCTCGCCGTCCCTTCCTCCATCTTCAGAGCACGTCAGTCCAGTCTCTGCTTCTGTTGTCACCTCTTTCTGAGCATCCTGCCTCCCTCTTACGAGGGTCCTTGCAATGATGCTGGGCCCACCTGGACAATCCAGCATACTCTTCCCATCTCAAGATCCTTAAATTAGTTATATCTACAAAATCCCTTTTGCCTTGTAAGGCAACATTTTCATAGTTTTGGGGGGTTAGGATGTGGACATCTTTGGGAGGGCCATTATTCTGTTTGCTACCCACAGAATCCTCGAAAAGGAGCAAGTTGGTGGACCTGGCAGACAGAATAGCTTCCCGGGATCATTCCCTTTGGTTAAGATGATACGACGCCTGGGACGTTACCTGTGAAGTTAATATGATGGGCTTGGGAGGGCAGAGGTGGACTTGCTCTTTGAAGTTAAAAGAAATGTCAATGAAGGCATTTTAGGGAATTAATTTCTGGGTAAAAAGGAGGCCAGAATATTCCATGGCTGGGCCAGAGGTGTTGCCTGCTGCTTAGGGGGAAATGGACGTCACTCTCTGTTGGAGTAGAGCCAACCTCACTTGGCCTTCTTAAGTTTAAAGGCTTGTAAAAGTTGCAAATTACTTTTATCCTGCCATTGCCCTCCCAGGAGTTACTCGCGCTTATAAATTCTTAGAAAAGCCTGAAGGATGTAGGGCTTACCCTAAGGTGAACAGAGGGAGGGCTAAGACACGAACCACACCCCACAGGCATATTTGCTGTTCCCGGGGATTCAGACTGTGCACAGCTGGACAAGGTGGGGGCTGGACCCAAGGCAGGCAGCCTGGACCCACTGTCCCGGGCACTTCTCTACAGATGGAAAGTGCCTTAGTTCCAATAGCAAATTATGGGATGAAGCCAGCTCCCCTGGCTTGTAGCTCCAAGCTGGACCTACTGGATGGAAATACTGGACTTTTGAAGAGAGGTAGCTCAGGTGTTAAGGCGGATTCATCCAATAAGCATTTATTGAGCTCCTTTTGTGTGCCGGACCCTTCCCTAGCAGCCGCGAACAAGTTAGATGTGGCTCCTACCAGCTTATGGTCATGTAAGGGATGCAGACAATAGGCAAGTAAATGGAAATGCAGAAAATGAGTATAAGTTGTGGTAAGGGCTAGACAAGGGAACACTTAGTAGAGATTATCATGGGGGGGGGGGCGGTGGAGCTATGCACTTCCGGGGGAGAAGTCAGTGAGAACCTCTCTGAGCAGGTGTCATTTATCATAAGGCCTAAAAGGGTGAAACAGAGGCAGTGGGAAAAGCAAACGTGAAGGCCCGGAGGTGGACGAGAGCTTGGTGGTTTTGAGAAACTTCTAGAAGGTGGGAGACCATGGCCAAGAAAACGTTTGGAGGGGTAGGGAGTGGTGGGTTCTCAAAGGCCTGTGGGCCATGACGGAGCATTTGGGCTTTGTTCCAAACGCAGTGGGAGCCAACATGAACATTTTAAGTAAGGAACTGGTATGCTATATAGTAAAACCTTGGACTGTGAGTGTTGTGCAAAACAAGCAAGCATTTCTAATAAATTTTGACTTGAGAAACGAGCCATGACTTGCGATATGAGTAGTATGTGATGCCGAATGTCACATGATCACAGCTGAGCCAATGGCTCTTCTGTCTCTTCTCTCGCTGTGGGATGGTGGGCGATCATCTCCCGTGCTTGGATGCTCGGTCTCAGGCCGTGGTGTTTGGCAGAAATCAGGGATTTTTCAGAACATTGGAAGGTGCCCACAGCCGGCACGGGTGTATTTTTTGTCACTTCGAAGCACCCGTGGACAGTCCTTTGCTTTTCCATACAAGAGTAAGCTCAGGAATGCTTTGCCTCATTCTAGGTCCGGCTGCCTGCAGATAGAGACCCGTTCCTCTGCTCCCTTATTGCCAGTTACATTAAATACGGTGTATGACAAGCGTTTATTAATACTGTACTGTAGTCAACATTGGTCAGTGATAGTGGAAGTCGTCCCACACAACAACCCTCCTTTCTTGTCTCCCTCACACCAGCCATGAAGGTTTTCAAAGGCAAGTGCAGGTTAATTTGTTTATTTTTCTCCATATCTTGTCCATACTGGGCACCTGCAGGTAGCAGCCGTGCTGCATGCCTTTTCATGGCTGAGTAATATTCCACGGTCTGAGTACCATCGTATCCTGCACCACATTTTATTTACTCACTGATCTCCTGATGGACACTTGGGTTGTTTCCACCTTTTGACTCCGGGGAATAATGCTGCAATGAACATTGGCCTACACGCATCTGTTTTGAGTCTCTGTTTTCGATTTTTTGGGAAGGTAGGTGGGAGTAGAATCGCTGGGGCTCAGTGATATTTCAGTGTTTGCCTTTGAAGGAACCGCCACCCTGGTTTCCACTGCACCCACCTTACCTTCCCACCAGCAGCACACGAGGGTTCCAGTCCCTCGACATCTTTGCCACCTCTTATTATTTTTCTTTTTTGTAGCCACCCTGGTACTGTGAGCTGGTATCTCTTCATGGTTTTATTTTGCATTTCCTCAGTGACCCTTGATGTCAACCATCTTCTTATGAGCTTATTGGCCATTTGTTTATCTTCTTTGGAGAAATACGTCTTCATGCTACTTGCCTGTTTGTCTTTCTGAGGTGGAATCATAGGAGTTCTTTATGTATGTTTGATACGAAGCCCTTATCAAATCTTTCATTTGCAAATCTTTTCCCCCATTTTGTAGGCTGTCTTTTTACTTTCTTGACATGTCCTTTGTTGCACAAAATTTATTAATTGTGATAAAGCCCCATCTATCTGTTTTTTCTCTGTTGTTGATGTTTAAGGGTCGTATTTAAGGACTCGTTGCCAAATAACGATGGAGATTTGCCTTTGTGTTTTCTCCTGTTCTTTCTCATTTTTAACCAGTATGTTCTCATCTGCATTTTCTTTTATTTAAGTTATTTTTTTAATGTTTATTTAGTTTAGAGAGAGAGCGAGCAAGCAGGGGAGGGGCAGAGAGAGGGGGAGACACAGAATCCGAAGCAGGCTTCAGGCACCAAGCTGTCAGCACAGAGCCTGACGTGGGGCTTGAACCCACAAACCGTGAGATCATGACCTGAGCCGAAGTCGGACACTTAACTGACTGAGCCACCCAGGCGCCCCTTGTCTACACTTTAGAAGTCATTCACTTCATCCAGCCAACATCAGAAACGTGGGAAGCCGAGTAACTATCCCAGTGTCTGTCCTGGTGGGGCCCGCAAACTAGTGGGGGAAACAAAACCTCACTAGTGACATTACAGTAATCTCTACCAATCACTCCCAAATGCCATCGTGAGGACCTTTGCTGGCTGGCCAGAGTTTGTGGGGGGAAAATTAGAAAATTTTTCAAAAAGCTAAATTTATTCCATGTCAGGAACCATCTCGTATTATGCAAGTGGTTCCTTGCTATGATGCTAGAATGTTCTTATGACCTGAGGCTGACAGGAGATGGTGATAGTTTCTCTAGATGGTTCTACCTGGCAGGTTAAGGATGATCAACTCAGCGTTCCAAATTTAGGAGGGGAAAACAGAAAACTAAACTGTGAAATTTGAGAGGTCAGAAGCCACCACAGATCCTAGTGTTGGTTTATGTGGGCCTGCAAAGCATGTTGGGGCATCCTTGCCCAGGGTTTTCAGGGACGACTTCACAGAGAAGCCAGATTCGCTTTCTCCCTCAAATATCTGACCTATTTCTTCTTCAGTCATCGTCTTTGTGCAAAATTTTTAGAAACTGAGAGTGGATGAGAAAAAAGAGCCAATCAAAACTCAGTCTGTTTTTTAGGCTGGGTTCCTCTGGGCAGCCTCCAACCGAGTCCTCTTATAGATTTTACCAGATGGTTTTTCTTTTTCATTTACTTAAGGTATGTTTTAAAAAAGAAAGAAAGACAGAAGTTCTACCCAGAAATACTTTTCTCTCTCTCTCTCTCTCTCTCTCTCTCTTTCTCTCTCTCTCTCTCTCTCTCATGGGAAAGAACGCTCAGTTGTATTTGGGGACTGAATGAAGTTTTGCCAATGAGTTCACCCTGGTAAAACATTGAAATTCTCCCAGACATACTAATTAAGATACTTTTTGTCTTTTTTGTTGGTGTTAGCTTTGAAGATACGATAAAAATGGCATGCTGCAAAATCGAGGAGCCAAGTTTGGAGGAAATGACATGGTCTCTGCTTGGCAATTAGCCTTGAACTTGAATGGCCTCGTCTACAGAGTAGTCTCCAAACTTTTTTGATGGCCCAAATGTCTGGGCTATGCTCTACAGGTGTTCAGTTGAGTGGTTCCTCCTGGAGTTGTGCAGTGTACAACCTATGTAGCTGTAAGCAGTAGCCGGATGCACCCCAGCAAAAATAGAAATGGGCATAGACACTCAAGAAATGTATACTTGTTTATATTATTTTTGTGTATTCGCACAGATTATATACTGATAAAACATCAGTTCTTAGCTTTTTTTTTTTTTTTAAGGAATAAAAATGAATAATACTTCTAACACAATTTCATCTGTGCCCCGGTGGATGGTTTTGAACACCCTTCAGGTCAGGCCACCCCACTTTGGAGACACTGGCCTAGGAAGAGTCCCCACGGCCTTCTCTATCGTTCAGGCAGGATGATGCATTTATAGGGCAAGGTTGCATCGTCCCGGTAGAGCCCTCATGGGTCTTACCCCTTCCTACCAGAACCCCTGTGCTCAGCTGCCGGTTTCCATTTCAGAGTACACGGTCATTAATGAGGCCTGCCCGGGAGCCGAGTGGAATATCATGTGTCGGGAGTGCTGTGAATACGATCAGATCGAATGCGTCTGCCCTGGAAAGAAGGAGGTAGTGGGCTACACCATCCCTTGCTGCAGGAACGAGGAGAATGAGTGTGACTCCTGCCTCATTCACCCAGGTGAGCATGGAATGCGAGACCTCAGGCTGCCTTCGGCTTTCCTGAGGTCGTGAATGGGAAGAGGCTTAACATCCTGGCCGACAGATACCAGGAGGCTGTGATGCCGCGACGTGAAAAGTGGCATGATTCGGCCCTGTTCTAACTTCAGGCCAGGGAAGTGGAGGAATTAGAACCCTCTTCACCGCTAACATGGGAAAGCTGTGCATTCATCCACTTTTTCGGTCATTTTAATGAAAGACTCAGCAGCTCCTATGGACCCTAGCAGATACTGGGAATACAATGATGTTTTTTTTTTAAAAAAAGACATATTCCCTGCATTCCCAGAGCTTGTAGCCTGGTGGGGGCGATGGACGAGTAAACAGGCAGCTACAGTACACAGCGTGGGGAGTGCGGTGATAGAGAAGCACCAGGTGCCATGGGAGCGGGGATGGCGACGGAGGGTGGCGGTGGAGCTTACTGGAGGAGGTGATAGGTGTGCCGAAGGTGGAAGCAGCAAACTGAACGGGGTGGAGGGGGTGTGGTAGAGAGCTCAAGCTGTAGCCGAGAGCATGTGCTAAGTCCCTGTGGCAAGAGAAAGCATGGGGTTTGGGAATTGCGTGTTCCTGGTCTAGCCAAAGGAAGCTGTGTGTTTGTGTGTGTGTGTGTGGGAGAGAGAGAGAGAGAGAGAGAGAGAGAGAGAGAGAGAGATGAGAAACATGAAGAGTGATAAACAGACAAAGAGAAAAGATTCTAAGAGAGCTATCTGAGGGTCCAAGCCCCGATAGGCTTTGCACGTTGTGCTTTGACTTTAGGCTATATCCTGAAGAAATTTTAGCAACATTGGAGATCTTTGAGTAAAGACGTGAAACATGATTTTCTCTTTGGCTGAGGTATGGAGAAAGGATTAGAGGAAGGGCAGGCCAGGAGGCGGGGGGGGGGGGGGGGGGAGTAACGGAGACCTTAATGAATGCCGAAGCCTTGCAGATGGAGAGAGGTGGCGGGATTTCAGAGCAACGCAAGGGAGTGGAATTGACAACAGTTTGGGATTGGCTGGATGGGGAAGGGAAGGGAAAGTCAAGGATGATGCTCTGGCTCTGAGCTGGACATACAGGAGGGGGTCCCAGTAATATAAGAGCATCTGAAGGTGAGATGGGACCTTCCCAGGCCACCGTGTACCATTCTTTGCCTTCTTCCGAGCCACCGTATCCCCACCACTGAGGGGACAGTGATTGTCGTTTTTCACTGCAGTGCCTGTCTGCCCAGAGGCCTGTGAACACCCCGAGCCTCAGACTGAAGATGTTTCCAATGTGATTAGCAAGCCACCGAACAATTTCTAGGCGCTTTCCTGTCTGCTCCCTGGCGCGTCTGGCTTTTCCCAGCGGCGTCTTACCTTTTCCCTCATAGGCCAGATCAAAAGGAAGATGTAGAGAGTTTCCAACACGCTTTCCTCGGGCTGAAGACCGAAAGGATGTCAAAAGTGCGTTTGGGGAATTTCTCTCGTTTCTGCTTTTCCCCCCTCTTTGACAAACACCCAGAATGACGCACGTAACTACCAGGAAGTTTCTTTTGTGGGAAGCTATAGAAGTGGAAAGAAGATGGGGCTCAAGTAAACAAGTGATATTTCTAAACTGTCTTCCTTCTTAGAAGAGAGCAATGCTGAGTTTGGAAATTCGAGTGACCTCGGTATAGCCTTTGTCCATTTGATCTAGAAAAGAAACCAACGGCCCCAATTTTCTGATGGTTAGTGTGGTTTGGAGGGAAATACTTGAGTAATGCTTCCAGATTTTCTAAGGAAATTTTGAGAACGAAACCAGGGTCTCTCAACCCGGCATCCTTGGTAGTGGCATCAGTCTTTGGATGATTTTCAGTATTTCCAAAAGCCTGGTGGTCACTGTTGGGGTGAGGGCGGGGCTTTGATTTTATGGTAAGTAAGAGAACTTCATAAGTGGTGCTTTGTGCTTCCTGCTACATTGTAGAGACGGCAGTCAACAACCTGTCTCAGCCGTACCAACATCTTCCTGTTACGTCACACACGAGGCACCCGGTGTCGCCCCCTTGAGGAATGCTAGGAATGATCTTTGGACCTAAGCGGTGACCAGCTGGTTGTTCCTGAAAGGGCAGGTTACATAAAGGCTTGTTTTCTTTTTCTCATTTTCAGAATAGTGAGTTGATGCCCTAGCAGTTCCTACTGGTGATCAAAGAAACGTGTGCATGGTGTGTGTCAGTGTGAAATTGTGAACTTAGGTGCTTCTGCTTATGTGGTTTAATCCATTTCAGTCACGATTCATTTTCATGCATACATCCCCCTATCTCAGGACACTGGGGGGGCCCCCCTCCGTGTCCATCTGTGTTCTTCTGACATGACCACTCTAGTGTTTGAGATCTTACTTGATTTCAGGCCCTTCTTGTGTATTTTCTGCCCCAGATCTGGAATCAGCCATCCCTCCAAGGAATTCTGGGCTTGACGCCATAATCTGGGCTCCAAACATGTTCTTGTTCCTGGACTGTCCTTGTACTAGGCTATCATTTATTTGTTTAAAGTGGATGGGGCTAGGAAATACGTATTTTTAAACAAAGAGAAAAAGGAGTTTATGCCGGTCGTCAAGTGCAAATGTAATATTCCGAGGTGGTTTAATTAACTTTGCTAATTTTATATTTGCGTGTCTTTTCTGTCATGGTGAAGACAGTTTCTTAATGGTATTAACCTAATCACTTATTGGCTTTATCTTATAGCATAATATCATTGTACAAAATAGCAATAGCACTATTTTTTTTTTTTTTGCGACAGCACCATTAATACTAACAAGGCCACTGATTACAGTTTTTATTGACCTTAGGCTACATCCCCCTAAATATAGTCGTTCTTTCGTCTGTGGTGTTACACCACGTACTTGATATATAGGCAGGTTTTTTGTTTCCATCTGTGTTCTGTATCTGACAACAGGAGCAAATGCACATTTGTATATACATTTATATATCTCTCCCCTGGCACAAAAGACAGCCTACGATAAACACCGCTAACTACCTTGCTTTTTGTTTTCCTCTTAACACCATATGCTGGAGATCACTCACTGACCGGATGGATAAAGCCATTTTTTTTTTTTCCATTTCTTTTTACGGTTGCATGTAACTGCATTGTGTGGACTCCTGTAGTTTCCGAGTATTTGGGTTGTTTCCAGCCTTTTGCTATTGTAAATAATACTACAGCGAAGAGCCTTAGACATACATCACTTAGCATTTTGCAGTGTTCTTTGGGGTAGGTTCCTGGAAGAGAGGTTGCTGAGTCAAAGAGAGATGCCTATGTCACGTTGCCGGCCTTTGTATCGTCCCCCGTGCACTCGGCATTCTCAGCAGCCGGGTATGAGGGTGCTGTTTTCCCAAAGCCTTGCGACACAAATCATTGTGGATTTTTGCCAGTCTCAAAGGTGAGAGATGGGATTGCAGCACAGTTTTAGAATCTCTATTCTTTTCCTCATTATGGTAGACAACCATCTTCTCTGGTGGCAGTGGTTACAGGCAGATCCGCACCCAGGCACATGGTGGTGGGGATGTCAGTAGTGATGTCCCACGGTCCCGCAGCACTCGGGCCCTCCCTGGATCGAGTGTGCCGTGTATTTTTGTGTGGCTTGAGGCTAGGTAGCTCTGAACTCAGTCCTCTGGCTTTTCTGGCAATGCCGTGAGCTACTTGGTGTCTTTGCGTCATCGCCTTGCTCATCTTGATCACCTGGCCGTTTTTTGTGCCTTGCACCCAAAGGCCTTGAAGTTACTGTGCCCAGAGAGAGAGTTGGTGGGGTAGTTAGGGGAAGACTCGGAGTCCGTTTGCCTCCTCAGTGGCAGAGTGGATAGGGAACCAAAGCGGGGAAAGTGGCACATGGGTGAAGATGGCCTTTGGAAAGCACGGTGACTCCCCTGGGACCCGGTTGTGGGCCACATGACCCACTGGGATTTGATGAATCATATCAGCAGCTCTTCTTCTCTGGTGGGAGGAAGCACTAGGACAGGGAAGCCGCATCAGGGTGGTGTGCAAAGAGAGGACTACAAGTGCACACTACGGGCGGATGAAAACCCAGTTTCAGCCCAGATCACAGAGGTGTGCTATCAGCTCAAGGAAACGCTGGTCGTCTCCAATGGTTGAGAAACCTGGATTAGCAGTTCATCTCTCCATCCACCCACCCGTCCCTCCGTCCATCCATCCATCCCGTCCACTTGTTCATTCATTCAAATAGTACTTCTTGAACACTTGCTATGTTCCAGATATCACATTAAGTGCTGGGAATATATTGTTGAACAAGATGCAGTACCTGACCTCAGTCCGTCGTAGGCAAACAGGCAGGCAGTTAAACATTGAGCAGGTTATGTGCAGTGGTAGGATAAGCCACGTTCAGGGATGGGAGTGTAGAGTAAGAATTATAGTTCATATTTAGGGGGTATGTACTATGTGCCGAGTCCTTTATATGTATGTGTTCGTTTAATTTTTAAAATAACCCTTAGGGGCAGGTACAGTTTTTAACCCCCTGTTTTACAGACGATAACATGAGGGCACGGAGAGCTTCAGCAGTTTGCTCAGGGAAACACAGCCGGAGAACTTAGCTCTCCATTTTGATAAGTGGGATCGAATTATCTCTATCTTTCATCACTGCCCCCCTCCCCTCAAGAGACTGTGTTTTAAAAATGACCCTTAACTGGGAGCTGCTCAACCTTCTGGTGTGGCCTGCTGGTGGGGGCAGGGCGACACGTTCTGGGGTGAGCCCCTTATTAGGCGTTGAGGTTGTTTCCCTGGCATACTTGGGTTATGGAAGGATATGGCATAGAAGACTATTTAACAGAACAGGAAGATACTATCTATTATTAACTGAAAAACTAAGTTACAAAAACAGAATGTACAGTCTATGACTCAAGCTTAATTTTAAGAAAATGTGTTTTTGTATATACACAGAGAGGGTGTGTTACCAATCGTTGCTCCTGGGTGATGGACCGTTAGGTGTTTTTAATTTAATTCTCTTTGCCTGTCTGAATTTTCTAAATATTCCACAATATGGACATAATACTTTTAGAAAGAGAAATAAATATGCTACGTTGATAGACAGATTCTAGCTTTTACTAGAAGTAGTTTCATGTTACTTCAAAACGTCAGCCACTAACTTGGAAGATGGTTCAGACCACCCCCCCCCCCCCCACCTTGGACTCCTCGCTGTGGATTCTGGTGACTCTGGCATTTTCCTAGGAAAGAGTATCTTTTCCCAAGGCTCAGGCACCTTTCTAGGCCCAGAGGCCTTCATCTGAGATGGGGCCCTGAGAAGTACGGCGTCTCTCTCCTGCTGTCCATTAGAGCCCGTAAGTGCTTTTTTTTTTTTAAATTTTTTTCAATGTTTATTCATTTTTGAGAAAGAGAGAGGGAGACAGAGTGCAAGCGGGGGAGGCACAGAGAGAGAGGGAGGCACAGAATCTGAAGCGGACTCCAGGCTCTGAGCTGTCGGCGCAGAGCCCGACGCGGGGCTCGAACTCAACGAACTGTGAGATCGTGACCCGAGCCGAAGCCGGACGCTCAACCGACTGAGCCACCCAGGCGCCCCAGAACCCATAAGCGCCTAATCTAACATCCTTCTGCTGGGGAATTTTCCAGGCTGTACCATCTTTGAAAACTGCAAGGCCTGCCGGAACGGCTCGTGGGGGGGCACGCTGGACGACTTCTACGTGAAGGGCATCTACTGCGCAGAGTGCCGGGCGGGCTGGTACGGAGGAGACTGCATGCGTGAGTAGACCCCGACGCGGCCCCCTCCCTGTGCATGCTGTGTTCACATGGCAGCTTGCAACACACTAAGGTTTGTCTGTTGGAATCTGAGTTCTGGAAAGCTGCGACCAGAGGGCTTTCTAGGTAAGCCTATAAAAAAACAACAACAACAAAGGCGTGTTTCCATCTGCTGGGTGTGGATGGTGGACATCTGTTTAGAATTGGCGACCAGGGGTTTATATCTGCTCTTAAATCTTCTCCTTTCTCCTAAATGAAGCCAAGACATTCTGCACCCAGCACGCCTCGTGTCTGTTAACACAGAAGCAGTTGTGTGTTAGCCGTGGTCAGCAACCGGTGAATGAGGCTTCAACCATGCTGAGTTCTGTAGTGCATTTTAAATATCAAGTTCTATTGGTGAATTTCTTGAATCCTGAGTTAAATTCCTGGCACCCACACCAAATTGTCGGCATGCCGCTTCTCCCAGGGAAGGGATTCTTTCTGGGTTTGACTTCGTCTCTAAGAATTACTTAATCTTTATTAGGATTCCCCTCTGAGTTTCAATAAGCCCTTGAAAACGGAGTGGAAATCTAACCTCTCAGTTTAAAACTCCCCTCCGCAGTGCCCTGACAGTGACTGTCCCTCTGAGAGTCTGGAGCCACAGACTGTTATCTTGTTAAGCCTCTGTTACATGCTCCCTATTTGTGTTTTGTTTTTAGATGTTTATTTTTGAGAGAGAGGGAGCCAGAGCGTGAGTGGGGGAGGGGCAGAGAGAGAGGGAGACACAGAGTCCGAAGCAGGCTCCAGGCTCCGAGCGGTCAGCACAGAGCCTGACGCGGGGCTCCAACTCACAAACTGCAAGATCATGACCTGAACTGAAGTCGGACGCCCAACCGACTGAGCCACCCGGGCGCCCCGATATGCTCCCTATTTGAGTCAGAAACAGGATGACTTGACAGTCCGAGCGAATTTACTGTTATGAATGATAGTCCCAGTTTGCAGAGATGAGTATAGAGTATTGTTGCTTTTTTTGCCTGACCCCACCTGCAGCAAAATGCCATGAGTTTCGAGAGTCTAAGGCAAAGGATTCGCTGTGTGGTCTGCAGCTGAGGGACTCCGCTCTATCTGGAGGAGATTTGGTGTATTAGGATTTTCGGATGAACCTGGATGTTAAATTATCCAGAATACAGATAAATTTATTTTATGTATTTATTTTTAAATGTTTTTTTTTTTTTTTATTTTGAGAGAGAGAGAGAGAGAGCGAGAGAGAGCATGAGCAGGGGAGGGGCAGAGAGAGAGGGAGACAGAGAATCTGAAGCAGGCTCTGCACTATCACTGCAAAGCCCAACGTGGGTGGGGCTCGAACTCACGAACCCTGAGATCAGGACCTTAACCAAAGTCAGAGGCTCAACCAACTGAGCCACTGGGGCACCCCCAGAATACAGATACTTTTAAAAGTGCTGGGTTTTGGTTGCAGATTTAAAAACTTCAATGTCATTTTAGGTGGGTTCTAGGGGGATTAGCTGTGGGATTTAACCCTGGTCTGCCTTTGGCCGCTGTTCTCTGAGGATGGTGTAGCATAAAGGTCAAGACTACAAGCTCTGGAATGACGCAGACCTGTAATTTTGCCAGTCACTAGCACCGTGGCCTTTGCCAAGTCGCTTAACCTTGCTAAGCTCAGTTTCCTTTTCTTTACGGTGGGAGTAATGCTACCTCCTGGGGTTAGTTCAAGAATTCATAATGCATATTGGGGCGCCTGGGTGGCGCAGTCGGTTAAGCGTCCGACTTCAGCCAGGTCACGATCTCGCGGTCCGGGAGTTCGAGCCCCGCGTCGGGCTCTGGGCTGATGGCTCAGAGCCTGGAGCCTGTTTCCGATTCTGTGCCTCCCTCTCTCTCTGCCCCTCCCCCGTTCATGCTCTGTCTCTCTCTGTCCCAAAAATAAATAAAAGTTGAAAAAAAAAATTAAAAAAAAA